>NC_052082.1:25084051-25399606 GCF_015852505.1 Tachyglossus aculeatus | reverse complement strand
TCTGTGACCTTGGGCAAGTAACTTAACTTCTCTGGGCCCTCAGTTACCTCATCTGTAAAATGAGGATTAAGACTGTGAGCCCCACGTGGGACAACCTGATTACCTTGTATCTACCCCACTGCTTAGAACAGTGCTTGGCACATAATAAGAGCTTAACAAATACCATCATTATTATAAGGTTATCAGGTTGGGCAGAGTCCCTGTCCCACATGGCATACACTCTTAATCCCCATTTTACAGATCAGGTAAGTGAGGCCCAGAGAAGTTAAGTGAGTTGCCTAAGGTCACACAGCAGACTGTCGAGCCAGGATTAGAATGCAGGTCCTTCTGACTCCTAGGCCTGTGCTCTATCCATTAGTCCATGCTGCTTCTCAATTAACTTGAATAAACCTGTAGGGCAGGTCATTTTTGCCCAAGTCCAAATCTTACTGAAAATAGTCATTTGGTGTTACTAAATAAAGCAGAACACTTGATGGCAATAAAATGCCTATTTAAAGGAATCAGTACCATTTGAACAGCAAGGACCTTCAGTTTGTCCTTTTTGGTGGTGAGGACAATCCATATGTCAAGTGCTTAGTACAGTGCTATGCACACAGTAAGCGCTCAATAAATCCGATTGAATGAATGAATATGAAAACATTTCAACATCACTCTCTTTCATTGCCTTTTTAACAAGCTGTTCTAGTGTCAGAAACTATTCATGCTGACAAATATTGTCCAAACCCCTTGGAAAGAAAGAATTTCTGGTCTACTTAATAATAATAATAATAATGATGGCATTTATAAAGCACTTACTATGTGCAAAGCACTGTTCTAAGCACTGGGGAGGTTACAAGGTGATCAGGTTGTCCCACGGAGGTCTCACAGTCTTCATCCCCATTTTACAGATGAGGTAACTGAGGCCCAGAGAAGTTAAGTGACTTGCCAAAAGTCATACAGCTGACAATTGGCGGAGCTAGGATTTGAACCCATGACCTCTAACTCCAAATCCCGTGCTCTTGCCACTGAGCCATGCTGCTTCTCTAACATGATACTTAACATGATAATGTTAGTTTTAGTAATGCCAAGTCGCGTGTTGATTGCTGTTTATTCATCACATACTGTATTCCCAGGACTGATTCCGTAAGATATGTCTCATTGAATGTAATGCAAGAATGTGAATTGAAGACATCTTCAACTAAAATTTATTTATCGTGAACCATTTGCTTTCCCTTCAGTCAATATTTATTGGGCACTAACTGTGTGCAGAGCACTGCATTAAGCACTTGGCAGAAAATAAAACATAACGACCATTGTTTGGTAGGGACCGTCTCTATATGTTGCTGACTTGCACTTCCCAAGCCTTAGTACAGTGCTCTGCATGCAGTAAGCGCTCAATACGATTGAATGAATGAACAATATGAGATACATTCCCTGCCCAAAACAAGCATAGAGTCTAGTAGATTTCATATCCTTGCTCTTAGGACAGATAAGGGTGGGTATAAACATAAGACCATAATTCACACCCGAATTTCATATATTTTACATTGTTTATGATCATATATCATACTAGCAAAGTTACTACTGAGAAGTATCTAAATCCTAAATTGATCGAAATCTCTCAAAGTGAATACTAAATTCTATCAAAACCAGTGTCATTGGAATTCAAGATGTTTTGAAGCTACTGAAAGGCCTGTTTTGGAAATATATGTAGTTGTTTTAATAGTTTATATTATCATTTCCCTATGGTGCTGCCGTTTGGGGCGGACAAAATAAGTTGGAACTTTATAAGTAAAAGGGGTAAGAGTTTGGGGAGAGACTCAAGCTTTTATCACTTTGATTAACTTCTTTGCCCTTCACCTCTCCCTTCCCAATCACCTTGCTTTATATAATTTCCAGGGCTCCCAGTGCTAATGGAATATAACTGGAGAAACAACGTGCTACAGAATTATAACCCTGGTTTGCAGATGTAGGATTCTGCCATTGTCAGCTTTGAATTTTTGAACTTTTTTTTGCTTTCCATAAATTAACTTGGCATTTGATTCCATGAACACATTAGCCTGACGAGTATTATTAGCTTGAAGAGTATGAGAAACTCATTCTTGGCAAATCTACTGAAAGCAGGACTGATGGTGACTGGAAAGGAATATCATTATTCCCAATGAGTTAAATACTAGTATAATTCATTAACACCTGGTGAAAGGTTGGTACTGTATTAGTGTGCTAGAAGAATGCAGAGAAGAAGCTTTCAAACTGTAGGAATTTTTGTAAAACATGCAGAAAACTAAATAATATATTCTGTCTGAAATTCTTGATAGCACCAGGCCAGAAAATCAGAAAATAGATATATTCACTTCTGCATCTGTTTTACAAACCAAATCAGATACTTGCCTTGGTTTTTTTTTTTTTCTCATTTCCTACTTTGATTGTCGTTCTCACTGAAAGTTTTAGATTTCCATGCTTGTTAAAAACAGTTCAAACAACTTATTTTTGAAGAAAATATCCTGAGGTAAACTCTTTATTAGCTCAGCTGCTTACAGGGGCAACATTTTTAATGGAGTGAAGATTTTGCGAGTTGGGGAGCACTTTTGAAATGAATGACCCACCCTGGAAACTGGGTTCACCTATATGTTCACCTGTTTGCCAGAGAAACTTGTGTTGTCCAATTGAAAAAAATATATTTCTCTCCAAAAAAAATCTGGGTAAGCATGTACGTAAAGATGAAAGGTGTGTGCTTTTCAGTTTCCTGAATTAACTCTGTGTATTGTATTCCCCCCAAGCATTTAGTACAGTGCTGCGCCCACTGTGCATAGTGCTCACTAAATACAGTTGATTCATTTATTAATTAACCTTGTGTTCACATAGCTCACATTCCTGGCTTTCTATTTTATTATAATTGTGAGTGACAATAAAATGTGCATTTATCTTCTAACAAATGGATCCAAAGGGAAAAGAAAATACTGTCCTTTCCGTTGTCAGGTTTCTTTGTGCAGTGTTTGGTGCAAAGTACTCTTTAGATCCTTCTCTTCTGTACCACTTACATTTTGGAACAAGGTTTGGGCAGAAGTTAAATAATTGATCACTCAATTAATGATATTGAGCCCTTACTGTGTTGCATAATGCTGTAAAAGCTTGAGAGAATACAGTACATTTGGTAGACATTTGGTGCCCACAAAAGTCTCACAGTCTAATCGACGGGAGGATCTTTTTTTTGGTTGTCAGCAATCAAATATGTTACTGTAATTTCATCATAAATTATATGAATCAATCTGGTAGGATATCTTTAACTTTTACTATATTCAAAAGTTTCCTTGGTAGGGACACCACCGGAGTATTGTAAACATAGAAGAAATTAATAATAGATGTTTTTCTTTAAAAAAAAAAAGTACTTGTTACTTTCCTTAACTTTTCATACCTGATAAGAGAAAAATTAAAATACCCTATATGTTGAAATTGTATAAAATAAAGCACAATCTCAAATTGACTTTAACTTTTGACAATCTCAAAAATTATCATTGCAATTAAATTACAACTACAAATTAAATAATTTCTACACTTTTCAGTGGTCTCACAGCAGAAGTTTTTGCTTTGAGACATGCTGATGGTTGGGGAAAAAATGAGTTGCACACTCAATATTTTCCAGAAAATATATTCTGAATTGAACAAGCTTCTTAAATTTTCTTTGGAAAACTCCTCCTGTCATGCCGAGCCTTTTAGAAAAATCTTCAGGCATTCTTTTTTGCTGAAACTCCAATTGATTTAAGATCATTCCAACACTCGTATTTTCTAGTCGCATGACTTTGTCAAATAAAGAATGCTCATCTTCTTTGAGTCGGTTACCTTCCTCGAAACTTCACTCTTGATCCAAACTGTTGTTACTCCTTATGTAACCTGCCCTATTCTTTCCTGGAAATGTTCCAATTCTGTAATTCCCACAGTGGATAATGTGGGATTCAAAAATTCAATTCAAAATTCACTGAATTCCAAAACTGATATTTTGAAAGGCTATCCAATCCTAACCTCCTCTCACACTACCCCTATTTTATCTTGAGGTCTGCTTAAATTAACATCAAAAAGGACACACAGCCTTTGAGAACTTGAAATTATGAGCCCATATAAAATCAGCAGATGCTGTAAACAAGTAAGCAATTAATGATGAACATATTTTGAGGAATTTTGGAAAGCTGTTCAATTCAGAAAACTGAGAGAAATATGCAATATGCATATTCTAAATTAATTGTGTAGTGTGCACATATCACATGTTTCACAACTGAGGCAAGTAGGCAGTTGGGATACTTTATGCGGGCTGCCCAAGTAGGCCAATGGGGGACATTTCCCGAATCGCTGCAGTCCGGCATTGGACTTGACTATGCAATTTATGTTTCGTGAATCGCACCTTAATGCCATTTGCATAGGTTGGTGACTCCCGTGGGTATGCAATTTGTGTAGCCCACCAGGCCAGCTGGGGGAAGCCCCATTGGCGCCGTTTACTGAACAGGACTTCACTCAGTTGTATTTCTTGAGCCCTTACTGTGTGCAGAGCATTGTACTAAGCGCTTGGAAAGTACAATACGGCAACAGATAGAAACACGTGGGGGAATCAGGGAGCGAGCAAGAAAGGGGGTAAGGGAGAAGGGGAGCAAGAGATGGTCCGAGACGGGAAACCCTGGCTCCGGCTTCTGCCCACCCCCAAAATAGTAGGAAAGCAAAGTGGTGGGGAGGGGGGGGCAGGACTCGGATATCCATGGGTCAGTGGAGTCTTTGCCCTTCGCCAAGCTAAAATGGAAACAAAAGGAGAATAAAAATCTCAATTAAACTCTTAAAAATTTGGAAGGTCAAAGAGGCAGGCAGAAACCGCATGGCTTAATGGAAAGAGAACCTCAGTCTGGTCTTTTTTGCCACTGACTCTAGCTCATTACCCACACTGGACTGAAACTCCCTCTCCCTTAATTGTGTGACATTCAAAGTGTACTAAAATCATATCTCCTCCAAACCTCCTAAATGCCACCCTAATTATCATTATTAATACTCTCCCAAGGGTTGTGCACAGTGCTCTGAACACAGTAAGTGCTCAGTAAATACATTTGATAATAATTGTGGTGTTTTCTAAGAGCTTACCATGTGTCAAGCCCTGTACTAAGTGCTGGGGTGGATACAAGCAAATCGGATTGGACACAGCCCTTGTCCCACGTGGGGATCTCAGTCTAGATCCCCATTTTGTAGATGAGGTAACTGAGGCACAGAGAAGTGAAGTGACTTGTCCAAGGTTGCACAGCAGATACGTGTCAGAGCTGGGATTTGAACCCATGACCTTCCAACTCCCAGGCCTGTGCTCTAGCCACTACGCCATGCTGTTTCTCCGATTAAAATGGATATGACTGTTGGCTCCTCACTGAGTGGGTTATTACAAGTTTAGCAAAGAGAATCTGATTGGTTGAGCTAACTTCTGAGAACAAAGATTGCATACATTGTTTAATATTATCCCCAGTTTCTCTGAAATGATTCTATCGTCTGACCTAGTTCCTAGCACACATTACTGTACCACCACTGCTTATGCTGTTTTCAGTAACACGCCACTAATCATGCCCTGCTGTTTACGCCAAGTGGAAGGAGGCCAGTTCTGGGAAGAGGAGTTCTTTATCTAATCCTGCTCTCCATAAGTAGGAGATGCCAGGCACGCTACACCATCAGTGGTGAGGTTTCTGACCATAATATAGCCTAGGACAATCTATAAGGCGGGCAAGCCTAGCAGGAATCCTGAGAAATTACTACTGACCTCGGTGGCGAGGTCGGTAGCGGTTACCACAGCCTGCTGGCTTATGGCCCCGGGACACAGAATCAGCAGTATAAAGGTTATGTCAGCCATAAGTGAGTCCTGTCTGTAAAAAATCCCTGACCTGTACTTTTGGAATATATTTTTGTTTACCTTCTTGCTTTTTTCCACCCCCTGCTTCAGCAGGAATGCGCTTGGGAGAAATGAAAGGATTTGAGTGATGCTGTTGTATCACTGTAACTATAATGAATCCCTTCAAGCAATTCCTCTATCTTGATGCCTCAAACCTGAAGCTCATCTGTTGTTCTTGATAGGGACAGGATCACTATCACCATCATCTTGTATAAAAGTAGGGTTTTATTTTTAGTTGGCATTTGTACTGAAAGATGTCACCATACGTTTTACCTGAAATTCAATTCCACCTTGCTTGTGACCTGCACATTCATAATTTGATGAATTGATCAATCAGTGGTATTTACTGAGAGAAGCAGCGTGGCTCAGTGGAAAGAGCCCGGGCTTTGGAGTCAGAGGTCAGGGGTTCAAATCCCAGCTCCACCAATTGTCAGCTGTGTGACTTTGGGCAAGTCACTTAACTTCTCTGGGCCTCATCTGTAAAATGGGGAGTAAGACTGTGAGCCCCCCATGGGACAACCTGATCACCTTGTACCCTCCCCAGCGCTTAGAACAGTGCTTTGCACATAGTAACTGCTTAATAAATGCCATTATTATTGTTATTATTATTTACTGAATGCTTACTGTGTGAACAGCACTGTACTAAGTGCGTACATGCTCCCTGTCCATAAGGAGTTTACAGTCCAGAGCAGAAAACAGACACTAATATAAATTATGGATATTCATTTAATCATATTTATTGAGCACTTACTGTCTGCAGAGCACTGTACTAGGGTAGGTACATAAGTGCTGTGGGGCTGAGAAGGGTTTATGTCAAAATCTACTAAATGCACAGAGCACTTGGGTTCTAATCCGACTCTGCCAACTGCTTGCTCTGTACCTTAGGCAAGTCATTTAACTTCTCTGTCTGTTTCCTCATGTGTGAAATTAGGATTAAATGCCTGTTTTCCCTCCTACTTAGACTCTGAGCTCCATGCTGAACTGTGTCCAACCTGATTGACTTATATCTATTTTGGACAGCATTTGACACAGAATATGCACTTAACAAGTACCATAATAAAATAGAAATTAGTGATACTCAATATGGGTGAGCTGAGTGATTTAAAGTTGATGGTAGAAATTTCTGTTTGTGGAAAAGTGTGAGCAACCACTGGAAGTTCTTGATAAGTGAGGAGCTGTGGAATGAACATTATTTATCTTTTTTAGGAAAAATGATCCAAGCATCAGAGTGAGGTATTGACTGGAGTTGGAAGAGAGAAGGTAGGGAGGTCAACAAGGAGGCTGATGTAGTAGTCGGGCAGGATATTATCAGATTAACAACAGTGTGCACCAAGAGAAGCTGGAGGGTAATAATAATGATGGCATTTGTTAAGTGCTTACTATGTTCACTGTTCTTAGCGCTGGTGGGGGGTACAAGGTGATCAAGTTGTCCCACGTAGGGCTAACGGCCTTAATCCCCATTTTACAGATGAGGTAACTGAGGCTCAGGGAAGTTGTGACTTGCCCAAGGTCACACAGCAGGCCTGTGGCGGAGCTGGGATTCGAACCCATGACCTCTGACTCCAAAGCAAGTGCTCTTTCCACTGAGCCACGCTGATGTTGTGAAAGTTGAAACAACAGATTTTGTGACAGATTGGCCAGGTGGGTTGAAATGAGTGGGGGATAATTCCAAGGTTATGAAGTTGTCAGAGAAGGAGGTCAATGAATGGTGTTGTCTACAATGATGGGAAATATAGGCGAGAATAGGCTACCCATTCCCAAAGTCTCCATTCTTTTTTATTTCTCCTTCACCACTCACGTCAGCAGACTCCTGATATTCTCATGAGAGAGTTCCAAAACCTATTTTCCAGAGGAAAAAAAAATTCACTAGAAGCAAGGATAAAGATATTTGAAGCTTCCAGAAATTTCATGTGATATTTATATGGAAATTGCCTCTCTCAGGAAATAGCTTTGAATTCGAAGCAGGTATTAGTGTTTAAAGGCTTTAGAGCTTTGAATTTAAGAAGTAATGGGTAGCTGCTCAGGATTTCCTTCCCTTTCAAATGCATGTGGGCTTGAGGCTAAGACCACTAAACAGAACAAAAGAATTGTTTGGGTCACTCTCTCTTTATAGTCATCTCTCATCTTTCTTCTTATTGCTCCAGCGGGGACAACAAAAAAATGATCAAAACACTGTCACTTTTTCTTAGTGTTCGTGAAAATGTGATATTTTGAGTTAAATCCACTTGTAGACTAGCTTGCAGGAGGTAGTTAATTGAAAAGGAAAATCGGTATTTATTGAGATTCCATCGTGCACATCGATACTAATCAGGAGTGACTAATTTCTCAGGCACCCATGGATGAAACCCCTGACCTGACCTGGAGAAATCTGAGGTTCTGAGTCCTGAATGGTGTTGTCTACAATGACGGGAAATATAGGCGAGAATAGGCTACCCATTCCCAAAGTCTCCATTCTTTTTTATTTCTCCTTCACCACTCACTTCAGCAGAGTCCTGATATTCTCATGAGAGAGTTCCAAAACCTTTTTTCCAGAGGTAAAAAAAAAATCACCAGGAGCAAAATCACTAGGACAGGGCTGGTCAGTGAGCCAGTGCTTCTCCACTCAGTGGCTCATCCACTGGGGTGAGCCATCCTCTTCATCATCATCAATCGTATTTATTGAGCGCTTACTATGTGCAGAGCACTGTACTAAGCGCTTGGGAAGTACAAATTGGCAACATATAGAGACAGTCCCTACCCAACAGTGGGCTCACAGTCTAAAAGTCTCTTCTGAGGAGGAGAGTTGCCTCTCAGCTCTCCTCCCACCCTGTTTTTTACCTGTCCTCTTAAACCATGGAGCAAGCAGCAATGACTGGCAGGGAAACACAAGTGCAAGGGTTGAGTGCAGTTTCCGGATCTTGTGCTGTCTACTGATCGCGACACTGGCCAGGCATCTACATGCCAGGCTGGGCAGTACACACGCTAACCCATGCCCCCTCATGTGTTGGGCTTGGCTGCAAGAGCAGCCTCTGTCTTCCGATACTGTTGCTCAGCTATAGTGAGCTGTGACAACAACACAGCCAGTAGACTAAGTGTTCATTCAATCAATACTTATATCCCCTGCGTACAGAACACTGGACTAGACAAATGGGAGACTAGTAATAGTGATGCAGTGCTCTTTTGAGAACAAAATGACAGGTAACTCAATACCGTAGAAGACTTGAGAACTGGAAATCTGTGCGAAGGAACTGGTTATTTTATTTTCCCTTCACTCCTCTTTTTTTTCCCTTATTTCTTTGTCTTTATTTTCCTTTCTATCGTTTTTTCTCCCCCTTATTTTTCTAGCCTACTTTTTTCTCTGTTCCCCTTGCCTTTCCTTTAATTCTTCATTTGCTTACCATTTTTCTCCCTCTCCCAGCTTTCTTTCTCTTGCTTAATTTACCCCTCAAAGATCCACCCACTCAATTTTACACCCAAAGTTCATGCTCCTCTCAAAATGAAAAGGGGGCATCCTAGGTTGTAGTAGGCATTTGTGGCACATAGGAAAGAAGTTAAAGTTGCAATCTCTGTCCTCAGGAAATTTCTATTAAAAACAGGAATTAAAAGGCAAAAATTATCTAATATTTCATACTTTAGAGATGCTCATAATATGGTGTATACTGTGTCACATAGTACTTACATTTAAGTGCTTACTATATACTATACTAAGTGTCGGCATAGATATAATCTATGTTGATCGATCAGTCAGTTGTATTTACTGAGCATTTAGTGTATGCTGGCCACTGTACTAAGCGCTTGGGAGAGTACAATATAACAAATGGACACATTCCCTGCCCACAACAAGTTTATAGTCTAGAGGGGGAGACAGACAATAATATAAATAAATAAATGACAGTTATGTACATAAGAGCTGTGGGGCTGGGAGTGGGGAATGAATAAAGACAGCAAGTAAGCTACAGCTACACAGAAGAGTGTGTAAGTAAAGGAAAAGAGGGATTAATCAAGTAATGCCTCTTGGGGGAGATGTATTTGTGTGATAGGAGGGAGGGCCTTCCAAGCCAGAGGCAGGAGTGGGTGAAAAGTCAGCGATGAGGTAGAGATTGCCTGTCCCACGAAGGGCTCACAGTAGAAGAGGGGAGGGAGAAGTGCTTAAATCTGCATTTTCTAGATGAGGAAACTGAGGCACAGAGAAGTTAAGTGATTTGCCTGAGGACATGCAGCAGGCAAGTCCTGGAGCTGAGTTTAGAACCCAGGTGCTCTGAACATTAGCCACTTGCTCTTTCTATTAGATCATGCTCCAATGATTTCACTGCTTGAGTTATGAAATACAACAAATTTTTCTCTGCAAGATTGTCAGAAGTAGTTTTTCATGAACTTTGCTTGTCTCATATTAAACTACCAAATACTTGTTATATGTATTCATAAAGAAGATACAATCACTCATCATATCCCAACTGGATTACTGCTTCAGCATCCTTTCTAATCTCCCAACCTTGTGTCTCTCTCCAGTTCAGTCTTTACTTCACTCTGCTGCCTGGATTATCTTTCTACAGAATCATTCTGGGCATGTCACCCCCCTCCTCAAAAATCTATGTTTGTTTCTCAACCTCCATATCAAGCAAAAACTCCTCACTACTGGCTTCAGAGCTCTCTATCACCTTTCCGCCTCCTACCTCACCTCCCATCTTTCCTTCTATATCCCAGCCCCAACACTCCTCTCCTCTGGTGCTGCTAACCATCTCACTCTGCCTCATTGTCTGTCACCTGTCCTGCCGTCGATTCCTGGCCCAAGTTCCACCTCTGGCTTGGAATGCCCTCCCTCCTCAAATCTACCAAACTAGCACACTTCCCTCTTTCAAAGCCCTATGAAAAGCTCACCTTCTCCAGGAGAGGCCTTCCTGGACTAAGACCCGCTTTTTCCCTGCTCTCCCCACCACCACCCCACATAAGTTGGGAATATATATGTACATATAATTATATTTATTTCATTATGTGTATATATCCACAATTCTATTCATTTATTTCGATGCTATTGATGCCTGTTTACTTGTTTTGATGTCTGTCTCCCGTCTTCTAGACTGTGAGCCCAATGTGGGCAGAGATTGTCTCTGTTGCTGAATTATACTTTCCAAGCGCTTAGTACAGTGCTCCGCACACAGTAAGCAATCAATAAATACAAATGAATGAATGAAATATAACACACAAATGAACTTGACTGAATACTAAAGACTCTCATCAAAGGGATAGAGCTAGTGTATGGGTAAAATCAGAGCAATAAAAAACCTTTCTACCACCTTTAATGTTTTTTTTTTTAATTGAACACTTACAGTTTGTAGAGCATTGTGCTTTGTGTTTGGGAGAGTACAATATAACAGAGTAGGTAAACGTTAAATTTATCAATTCATCATATTTATTGAACACCTCCTTTGTGCATAGCACAGTTCTAAGCTTTTGGGAGAGAACAATATAACCTTCTTAGCAGACAGGTTCCCTGCCCACAAGAAGCTTAGAGTCTAGAGAGGAGACAGACATCAATATAAATAATTTATGGCTATGTACATAAGTGCTGTTGAACTGAGCGTGGGGTCAACAGATGGTACCAATCTATCTGCAAGGGTGATGCAGATGAGAGTGGGAGGAAAGGAAATAATGTAGGGAAGGCGTCTAGGAGGAATGAGCTAATGGGTTATCTTCAAAGAACTTACAATCAACTGGAGGAATTTACAATCTAGCTTTTAATTCATTCATTCAATCGTATTTATTGAGCACTTACTGTGTGCAGAGCAGTGTACTAAGTGCTTGGGAAGTACAAATTGGCAACAAAGTGCTGTGGGGAGGGGAAGAGGGTAGGGCAGAGGGGGGGAGGGGAGGAGGAGGAGGAGAGGTAAAAGGGGGGCTCAATCTGGGAAGGCCTCCTGGAGGAGGTGAGCTCTCAGTAGGGCTCTGAAGGGAGGAAGAGAGCTAGTTTGGATGTGTGGAGGGAGGGCATTCCAGGCCAGGGAAAGGACATGGGCCAAGGGTTGATGGCGGGACAGGTGAGAACGAGGCACAGTGAGGAGGTTAGTGGCAGAGGAGCAAAGTGTGCGGACTGGGCTGGAGAAGGAGAGGAGGGGCATGAGGTAGGAGGGGGCGAGGTGATGGACAGCCTTGAAGCCCAGAGTGAGGAGTTTTTGCTTGATTCAAAGGTTGACAGGCAACCACTGGAGATTTTTGATGAGGGGAGTGATGTGCCCAGAGCGTTTCTGTACAGAGATCATCTTTAATAGGCTCTCAGGTAGAGAAGAATTAATTGCTGTTTGACCTCAACAACTGACACCAAACAGATTGTCTACAGGCAGTGTCCACAGTTGGAATACACCAAGCTCTCACAAAGGTTCCCTATCTGGTAGTTTTACAAGGGCCATCTGGGATCCAGAAATCCGCAGCCTCTTAAGTCTGTTGCAGGCTGCTGCAGTGTGAGGGAACGCTAGCTATTGTCGCTGTGTAACCGAGCTTTTGGTGACCATGTTAATAATTGTGATCGTTATAAAGTAAAACTCACTGTCCAAGTAAATTAAGCTGCAGTGAAGTCTTTATATTTTCCAAACCATTTGTAATTGTGTTGGAGGGTTGAAGTGGTTGTATAGGGACCTTGTTAAATATGCTTCAGCTTTGGCAATCAGAGATGGCATTGAGAATGGACTCACGGTGGACAGAGATAGCTGGCAGCCATGGAGTAGTAGATTGTTCTAAGCATCAGAAGCAGAATTGGCTAAAGAAAGGAGATGTCTGTGGCTTAGAGGAAAAACACAGAAAGAAGTTTAATTGGAGTGAAGTGAATTTGATAGGAGTGGGACATGAGCTGGGGCACTGGGGAGAGCATGGCACATAGTAAGCACCTAATAAATGCCATCATAACTATTATTATGTCATTATATAAAATATGGCACAGATAAATGTATGCCTCTATTCATATATATATATATATATATATATTTTTTTTTTTTTACAATAATTCACTCTGAGCAGCGTGGCTTAGTAGATAGAGCATGCGCCTGGGAGTCAGAAGGACTTGGGTTCTACTCCCGGATCAACCACATGTCTGCTGTGTGACCTTCAGCAAGTCACGTAACTTCTCTGGGCCTGTTACCTCATCTGTAAAAAAAAAAAATGGGGCTAAGAGTATGAGCCCCATATGGGACAGGGACTGTGTCCAACCTGATTGACTTGTATCTACCCCAGTGCTTACTTAGAACAGTGCTTGGCACATAGTAAGCACATAACAGATACCATTATTATTATTTTATGAATACCTATCTACCTGTAGAGATATATAAAGCTAGAGGAGCAGTGTGGCCTAAGAGAACGAGAACAGGCTGTAATCCCAGCCCTGTACCTCTTCTTCCCCCACCCCCGTGGTATTTGTTAAGGATTTACTATTTGCCGAACACACTGTATTCAGCTCTGGGATTTGATGCAAGCTAATCAGGTTGGACATCGTTTATGTCCCACGTGAAACTCATAGTCTTAATTCCTGTTTTACAGATGAGGTAACTGAGGCACAAAGAAGTTAAGTGACTTGTCCAGGGTCACATAGCAGACAAGTGACAAAGTGGGACTAAAATCCAGGCCCGTGATCTTTCCACTAGACCATGCTGCATCTTTCATTCATTCATTCAATCATATTGATTGAGTGCTTGCTGTGTACTGTATCAGCCTCCTCTCCCATCTTCCATCCTCCTGTCTCTCCCCACTCCAATCTATACTTCACGCCGCTGCCCGGATTGTCTTTGTCCAGAAACGCTCTGGGCATGTTACTCCCCTCCTCAAAAATCTCCAATGGCTACCAATCAACCTAGGCATCAGGCAGAAACTCCTCACCCTCGGCTTCAAGGCTGTCCATCACCTTGCCCCTCCTACCTCACCTCCCTCCTCTCCTTCTACAGCCCAGCCCGCACCCTCCGCTCCTTTGCTGCAAATCTCCTCTCCATGCCTCGTTCTCACCTGTCCCGCCGTCGAGCCCCGGCCCACGTCATCCCCCTGGCCTGGAATGTCCTCTCTCCCCACATCCACCAAGCTAGCTCTCTTCCTCCTTTCAAAGCCCTACTGAGAGCTCACCTCCTCCAGGAGGCCTTCCCACACTGAGCCCCCTTCTTCCTCTCCTCATCCTCCCCCTCTCCATCCCCCTTGCCTTACCTCCTTCCCTTCCCCACAGCACCTGTATATATGTATATATGTTTGTATGTGTTTATTACTCTATTTTACTTGTACATTTTTATTCTACTCATTTTATTTTGTTAGTATGTTTTGTTCTCTGTCTCCCCCTTCTAGACTGTGAGCCCACTGTTGGGTAGGGACCATCTCTATATGTTGCCAATTTGCACTTCCCAAGCGCTTAGTACAGTGCTCTGCACACAGTAAGCGCTCAATAAATACGATTGAATGAATGCAAAGCACCACACTAAGCACTTGGGAGTGTACAATACAACAACGAACAGATACATTCCCGGACTCCAATGGGCTCACAGTTTCAGCTCAGTTGTCTGCTGTGTGACCTTGGGCAACTCCCTTAAAATGCTGTATTGGGTACAGCACAGGCCTTGGAGTCAGAAAGTCATGGGTTCTAATCCCTGGGCTGGCACGTGTGCTGTGTGATCTTGGATGTGTCACTTCTCTTCTCTGTGCTTCAGTCACCTCATTTGTAAAATAGGGATTGGGACTGTAAGCCTTATGTGGAACAGGGACTGTGTCCAACCTGATTTGTTTGTATCGTCCCCAGCACTTAATATAGTTCTTGGCACATAGAGTGTAATAAATACCATGATTATTACTATTATTATTCTCTGTGCCTCAGTTTCCTCATCTGTAAAATTGTGATTCGCTCCCTGTTGCTCCTGCTGCTACTTAAACTCTGGAACAAGGACTGTGTCCAACCTAACTCAGAGGTAGATACAAAGTAAGCACTTAACAAAATCTGATAATAATACCTATTATTAACATACATAAACATATATAAATGTATATAAAATATAAAACATATATTTTACAAATGTATATAGATATATGTGTAAATAACATTCCAATACCTTTAATTATATTTATGGAACATATACTGTTTCAGAATATTGTACTAAGTGACTGAGAGAGTAGAATGTAACAGAGTTGGTAGAAATGTTTCCGGCCATCTACTCTAGAGTTTACCTTCATATACATAATAGTACTATACATAATGGTATTTAATAATAATGATGGCATTTATTAAGTGCTTACTATGTGCAAAGCACTGTACTAAGTGCTGGGGAGGTTACAAGGTGATCAGGTTGTCCCATGGTGGGCTCACAGTCTTAACCCAGTGCTTAGAACAGTGCTCCAGTGCTTAGAACAGTTCTTGGCACATAGTAAGCACTTAAATACCATCATTATTATTATTAATTCCCATTTTACACATGAGGTAACTGAGGCACAGAGAACTTAAGTGCCTTGCCCAAAGTTACACAGCTGACAACTGGCAGAGCTGGGATCTGAACCCATGACCTCTGACTCCAGAGCCCATGCTCTTTCCACTGAGCCACACTTCATTATTTATTAATACACACAAATACAGATCCATATAAACATGGTATTAAGCACTTACAATGTGCCAAACACTGTACTAAGTACAGCACTGGGGTACATACAAAATAATCTGGCTGGGCCCAGACCCTGTCCCACATGGGATTTATATAGTTTGAGGAGGGAGAACAGGTGTTTTTAATCCCCATCATTTGCCAATAAGGGACTGGGGTATACAGAAGTGGAGTGATTGCTCAAGGGAATACAGCAAGCAAGTGGTTTTAATCAGAATTAGAACCCACATTCCCTAATTTCTAGTCCGGTGTGCTTTCAACTAGGCAAGGCTGCTTCTGTGTATATGCAGACACACACAACTTCAGGCAAGGCACCTTCACTAATTCAAGATGAATTTATTTAGCCAGCATTTTCAGATGCCCTGGTCTGGGACTAAAGGTATTAAAGGTAAATTTTGATATTTTTTTGTGTATGTGTGTAAAAGATGAGCATAACTAGGTCTAGAATTTTTTTTATCTAATTTTTACATTCTTATGAAGACTAGTTAGCTTTGTGATATGCTATTTAGTGCTTCTTAGTTGAGGCTCCCCAAATGCCTATGCACCAGAATGCATTTTTGTAATACTCATGCAAATTGCTTGGAATTGCTTAGTAGCTGTGATTTTCATATTGCAAAACGGATAAATGTAGATTGTGATATTCAAAGTTACAGTAGAAGTCAGCGGTAAAGACACAAATGCCAGGGCTTAGAGCAGTGCTTCACACATAATAAGCGCTTAACAAATACTGTCATTTTAAATGTAATTTTCAGTGCCTTTCTTCTAATCAGCATTAACCTCCAGGGTATTTCACATGGCAGAATTACTGTCATAACTCTTCTTGATATAAGGTTGAGAAAATAGCGGGCTCATAGCTCAAACTCTCCATTTGTATATTATTTTCCTAGGGTCACAGAGTAATGGTGTTGCCCTGAAGTTTTTGTTTGTTTTCTCTGTTATCAGTTGTATTGTACTTTTCCAAGTGTTTAGTTATTCTCTGCACACAGTAAGTGTAAAGTAAGTGTAAATTCCACCGATTGTTTCCCTAAAGTACTATTCAAATGATCCAGTAATAGAAAATGGAGAAGCTTAGTATCATAGATATCAGAAGTGATTAATTTTCTGCAGTTCCTTTTTAACATGTGTGGTGGGACACTTATGAAGGCATTTTATTATTCTATGAGAAATTATTCTACATCAATTGTGATTTTTTTTGAACAGAGTGATCCCTGCCATTACTATTCATAAGGAGAGAGAATTGGCTACTAGATTGAGGAGGCAAAATTGATGTAGGTTATCTGGAACTGGAATTGATTTTAAGAGTGTTTCCAGACACTAGGCAACTGGATCAGAAAGAAAACATTTCATTTTTGGTTGAATTGCTTTAAGCTCACTTTTTTTTTCCTGATATTTCTTATATCTTGGGCACCTTTCCAATCATTCCCAGGCATGATCATATTCAAAATGCACGGTCCAATTAGGACTCAAACAATCCAATATTTTACTAGTGACCTCGTGGAAAGAGCATGGGCTTGGAAATCAGAAAAATAATATTGGTTGGTGTTAAGCACTTACTATGTGCCAAGCAATGTACTAAGCACTGGGGTGAATATAGGCAAATCAGGTCAGACATAATCCCTTTCCCCTGTGGGGCTCACAGTCTGTCCCCATTTTAAAGACGAGGTAACTGAGGTACAGAGAAGTGAAGTGATTTTCCCAAGGTCACACAGTAGATGTGGTGGACCAGAGATTAGAACCCATGATCTCTGACCCCCAGGCTCATGCTCTATCCAGTATACTGTGCAATGCAAGGCCTGGGTTCTAATCCTGGCTCTGTCACTTGCCTGCTATGTAACCTTGGGCAAGTCACTTCTCTAGGCTTCAGTTTTCTTATCTGTAAAATAGGATTTTGTACCCTTTCTCCCTCTCACCTAAATAATAATAATGATGGCATTTATTAAGCGCTTACTATGTGCAAAGCACTATTCTAAGCGCTGGCACTGTTCTAAGCGCTGGTGTGTATGTGACCTGCATATTTTATATTTACCCCAGCACTTAGTAATATAGTAAGTACTTAACGAATATGGCTAAGATCATTATTATTATTATTACTTCATTTAAGTATGGAAGATTTTCTATCACATCTTGTGAAATCTTAGTGCACAGATGCTAGAATTTATAACTTTTCAATTTTCTCTTTGGACTTAAATTGGTAGTGTCACAAGTAGGGAAGAAGAATATTTGCCCCAGTAAGAATGTGTGGGTCACCAGTGCCCCATTTCGTAACTATAACATCATTCTACTTAAATGTCATCCTTGTCTCCTCTTTTTCAAAGCGTAGTTCCTACTTTGCAATTTCATCTGTGATTTCTGAAGTCTCTGCTTAATAATGCATTTAAATGTTCCATTTGTTAACCTCGCCAAACACTCTAAGGTACGAAGAGTGAATCAACCTACACATTAGCGGAAGACCCACACCCCGGTACTGCTTGTGGTGCCTGTACATATTTACTATTCTATTTATTTTATTTTGTTAATATGTTTTGTTGTCTGTCTCCCCCTTCTAGACTGTGAGCCCACTGTTGGGTAGGGACTGTCTCTATATGTTGCCAACTTGTACTCCCCAAGCGCTTAGTACAGTACTCTGCACACAGTAAGCGCTCAATAAATGCGATTGAATGAATTATGACACTCCAATAAAAACTGTGGTGATACTGGACAGACCTCAGTTAAAAAGAGGATTAAATGAAGTCCTGTTCAACTACACTGATTGTGCCCAAATTTTGTTGATGATATGCTCTTTCAGTAAAATCCCTAAATATGCTGCCAAAAATTATGGGGGTAAATTGATCTTTGTAGTTTTTCATAGCTTTTGTTGTTTTGGTTTTTTTTAAAGTTATTAACTGTGCCATTGAAGAGATTTTCAAGAATCTATCCAGTTTGATATGCTAATTTTTTACAGAAAATTTGATTTAGCTTTACGCACAAACTCTAAGGGCCCTATTCATTAGACAGGCTGTTTCCTGGGTGCATTGAATTTTGCTTATGAAAATGTGCAATGCCCCAGAAACTAGAAGTCTGGGATAATTATATTCATATAAACTCTATAAATGGCTAATTTACCAGGGCAGACTAAGGAGTTCATAAAGCATTTTATCTGGAATACTACTGAAATAGGGAGCATTTAGCGAACAATTTATGTAATATGCAATTAAAATAATTCTATGACTATGCTATTCTCCCAACATATTCATACTGCTACTAAAAGCCATCTATTTGCTATTTTACTGAGAGCTAAATCCCATAGTACAAATACTTCTATCATTTTTTGATATGTCAGAGGAATAAACTTTGGAAAATTTTGAAATATTTGACTGTTTTCATGCTGCATACCTGTTTTATCCTTTTCTAATATTTTTAACTGAAAATATTATTTTCAAAGAGCAGGAAAGTTTCTTCATCTCTATTTTATGGAGAAGAATTGCTACATATTGCATGGAGAAAATAGATTCTCTTGATATAAACAATAAAATAAGGGCTATGTTTAGAAAAGTAGCTTTCTGAATGTGGCATCAATTCTCAAATGAAGAAGAACAGCTGTTTGTTTAGGTCCCTTCCAAATCTTTGCTTGTAAATGAGCTTAAATTCCCCATTGTACCACTGTTATTGACAGTTAAAAGTGGTTTAGGGAGCACAATTTTAAAAACATTTTTTTAAAGTCTCCTTCCTCTTTTGGCATAATAGTTAATATCCTTCTTGAATATTGAAAATTTGAAAGCATAAAATAAGAATATCTAGAGTCTCACCAAAGACATTTGACCAATTTCTGATTTATGACACAAAAACAATAATTTAAAGACAAAGTTCAAAACCTCTAATAGGAACCCAGCAATTAACTTTAATTTCAAATAAAATGCTTCTCTTTCAAATGAATGGTTCTGGTCAAATCCTAAATGCGGTTTGCATAAAGATGACCTGTCTTTGTTTCACAATTCTTTCTGTTTGCCTTTAATTGCAGTCCTTCTGTGCCCCACCTTGGTAAAAGATAAAAGGCCTACTTTAATGGATTTAAGATATATTTCAGTATATTTACAAAAGGATATTCAAAATAAGAATAACTATTTGGAGTTATTTAATGCTTTTAACATATTTTAATTTTGTATGATTGAATTAACTTAGAGTTTGTATCCTAAGTGGGATAGCAACTGCATCCAACCTGATTGGTATATCTACCCCATGGCATAGAACAGTGCCTAACACATATTAAGTGCTTAACAAATACCATAATTGTTATTAGTAGTATTTTATTATCAATCGATCTGGCACTTATTGAGGGTTTACAGTGTTCAGAGCACATACGGGTTCAGCTGTCACCTAGATGCTGATGAGATCCAAATCTACATCTCCGGCCCTGAGCTCTCTCCCTCTCTGCAGTCTCGCATTTCCTCCTCCCTTCAAGAAATCTCTACTTGGATGTCCTCTCGTCACCTCAAACTTATTATGCCTAACACTGAACTTCTTATCTTACCACCCAATCCCTGCTCTCCCAACAGTTAAGCTTTAGTGAAATGTGTGATCTTCCAACATTTTTTGAAAAAAGACAGCCTCCCAAAAAAGTTTGAATACCACATAATACATTCTGTGACAGATGTAGTGATAATGTGAACCAGTAACAAGAAATACAAAGTAAATTCTGACACGTTTATTATAAGTAAAATACTGCTTATCCTCAATCCTATGTGCAATCAAAAATTTTCCTTGCGAGGGCATTGAAGGTAAGTCAGTCGACTATTTTTAAACACCCTCTGAATACTATTTATTGAACTTCCTACTGAAAATAGGAACATACACAATGCCATTACTGGATCAAATCAGTCCATCCAGCCCAGAATCTGTGTGACATCAATCCTAGGATGATGTGCCATCTACTACCCCAAGTACTTATCCTCTACAACTTTAACTTTCCCTTTCAGGAAATCTAGTCACCCAAGTGACTAAATCATTAAAGCATTAGAAATGTTTCAAGGAACCTGACACCTTCTTTAGGAGATATGCCTAAATTAGAAGCGACTTCTACAGTACTTGGAAAGGAAAATATGAGAAAACTCCACAACTAAGTGCATTTTAGGTAGTGAAGGGCATCTTACAAAGAGAAAGGATTCCAGGTTGGGGAATAAATTAATAGTCATGAGTAAGGGACAGGAAGCAATCAATCGATAATACTTACAGAACACTCAGTCTAGGCACTTAGGAGAACTATATGACACTATCCCCATTCTCTAAGAGCTTCCAGACTAGTGGAGCACACCTTGTTCATTTGACCACTCTAGTCAGCTTATTTAAATGTGAAAAAGGAGGCACTACAAGATAGCTGGCTAAATTGGTCATGATCAGTGGTTTCCAGAAAACTGGAAAATGGAGCTTCTCCCATCGTTTCATTTTCAAGTTCTTACTTCATCAGCAGGCTCCAGAACTGGGAAATTCTGAAGCTTGTTCCCGTGGAAAAGCACAAGCAGGTTTTAGCAATGTTCAAAGTCCCCGTTTGTTGACTGACTGAAGTCCATTACCGCAGAGGCACATCAGGCTAGCTCTGGATAAATAGTGCAGAGAGCATTGGAATTCAGAACTATTGGCACTCATTGGTGAAATCCCTGCCTCCTTTGCAAGATGTGTCTTTTTATCTTTTCAAAAAGATATAGAAAATTAGATGAAATTTGCAAGAGTCTGTCTGCTGAAAACTGTCAGTAATGTAATCGTGTTGAGACCAGAGCATGGAATTGACTTGTTGGGGGTTGGTTACAGGTGCAGGATAAAATGTGTATCTGATGATTATATAGGACTGAGTTCACAGAGGATGAATTGCACATACAGCCCAGAGTCACCAGGTCATGAAAGAAAACAGCAACAAGAGAAATGGATAAATTGTGCAGGTAGATTTCTAAACTTAAACTCCAAACCCTATATATTTAGGCAAAAACAAGCAACAAAAAATAAAGTTTTCCTAGGCTATTTGCATTTGCTGATTTCCCTTTAACCCAGTTTCCTCCTCCCAGTGTATAATGAAAATGCTGAGAGATCAAGGCAGGTCATCCTGTTTCTTCTAAACAGTGGATCACCTTCATTGTACACTGAATTTCTGCAAACTTAGCAGGATTCCAAGTGCTTGATGCCTTTTAGGGTAGCTTCATTATGCTGCAGGTTTCTCCTGCCTAGTTTCTAGGCTATAAATCCAAACTGTACAGCTTTGGTAAATAAGATCATTTTTCACATTAGTTTTTCCTGTTTTTGTGACTCAACTGTAACATTCAGCATGCCCTCATTGTCACATGTTCTTGTTCAAATTACTTGAAACAGTAATGAAATATCCTTCCACTAGAAATTTTGTATACAAATATATATGAACTATATATGCATATTATGTATAATATGCATGTTATATAGTATATGCATATTGTATAGTATATATTATGACATCACTGACAGAACACTAGCAATTATTTTATTAGTTCATCTAAAAAATAGACTTTTTGAGTGTATTTTATAAATATGGAAAAGGATTAGAGCCTAGATTTACTTAAAAATGAAATCCTTTCTTAAGCAGTATTTTTCCTATCACAATAGATTTTGATATATTAAAATTTCTTGAACTGTTCTTTTTTATGCATGTCAATCATTGCTAATGACTGAGAATTTACTCTGTTCAAAACACTGTACTTAACACCTGGAGAGTGCAATAGAATAAGTCAACAGAATCCCTGATCTCAAGGAATTTGTAGTCCAGCTCTGATGATTGCTTGCTGTGTGACTTTGGGCACGTCGCTTAACTTCTCTGTGCCCCAGTTTCCTCAGTTGTAAAATGAGGATTAAATAACTGTTCTCCCTAGTCCTTAAGCTGTGAGCCCTCTACGGGACCAGGACTTTGTCCGACCTAATTAACTAACCCCAGTGCTTAGAAAAGTGTCTGACACACAGTAAGCACTTAGCAAATACCATAAAACAATAAAATAAACAGCCGGAGAGATATTATTGTTATTGTTAAGCAGTATTCTAAGCACTGGGTTAGAAACAAGTTTAAGGCACAGTTCTCCTCTTGTAATCTCATTGCGGGTGGGGTGTAATCTCATTCCCAGGTGCTTAATACAGGGCTCTGTATACACAATAAATATGATTGTGTTTCATTGTGTTACATTTTCAGCTTCGTTTCAGATCAAGGTGTCCTTATCTGACAGGTTTTTTGACACAACTGTGAGATTGATTTAGTCTTATTGACCTATCCTATAGTAGACTCGCACTGTATGCTGACTACACAGGCTTCTGATGGTTATACTCCAAATCCAAAATGTGGTCCAGGACCATAAAAATTGGGATTACTGGGATTCAGGGTATGAACCCATAATGACCAGTGATCTATATAAAACTATCCAGGAAAAATAAGCAGAAATTAAAGCAGATGAGCAGCTAAAGGCATACAAACACAGGAATACACAGAAGGACTTTTCAAGTTGACTATTTTAAAATCTAGTTTATTCCAGAATTAATTTATGAACTATTTATAATTGGTCATGAAATAGCTTAACAAAATTTCTTTGTAAATTTATTATTGTCACACACATTGAGATATTTAGGACATTTTTCATTCAGGTAGGGAGGTCCTTAAAATAAGTGAGATTTATTTTAAACCAAGGAATTTTTTCTGACTGTACTTAATTTCATTTAATATATTATTTCCCTTGGCCCATTGAGTATGCAATTGAGCCAAGAAACTATATATGTGTGTATATATGTCCAGGTATCATATCCTAGTCAGGGCCATGGAAATATATATATTTATTATATATATAATATATAATTTATTATATATAAATATATATATTATATATATATATATATTTCCATGGCCCTGACTAGGATATGATACCTGGATATTTTTGCAACACTTTAGAGATTGTTAATCAGTGTTTAATTTTGTCTGAAATTTGTATTTTTTATCTTGAAAAGGATTTGGCACTAATAAATACAAATTATGATAAAATATATTTTTTAGCCAAATGTATCATCGTGCCACTAGATTCAAATACTTATACCTGCCAACACTCTCGATAAACCTCTGTTTCTTACAAAGCCATTTCAATTGAAATTCCACTCTAGCATAAACTCAAAACAAGTGCTGTTATTCAGATGACTTTGCTGCACCTTCCAGGGTAATTTAGAGAATATCAATGTGTACAAAGAAATAGGGTTTTATATTTCTAAGTATTGTAATTTTTTAGGTCCCTACAAAAGTGAATTGTATCAGAAGGTTCTACATTATAACTCAAGCTTCATTGGTCATGCAAAAGCTGAGTAAAGCATTCCCTAATGGGCCTAGCTCATAGGTCTGATACCTTGTGGTGTTACCTTAAGCACTTATGTTTATATTTAGGAAGCTCTTGCTTTTAGAAAAAATATATTGAAACCTTTACGCCCTTTTAGACAATTTCTCCCTCTCTCTCTCTCCACCTCTTCTCTTTCACCCATTCCCACCCGTTATAACCTTCATATTATGGATAATGGTATCTTAACATATCAAAATAATTTAATGATGTGATGCAAAAGAATGTGTATGTATTTCCTTTATGTTTGAAGATGTCCCTATTAATGGTGCAAGCCAATCCATGTTTCCAAGTGGGAGTAGAGAAATAGATGTGTGACCAATATTTTCTTCTTAAACATTGTGCTTTGTTGTTCCAGTTAATTGGGCCAATACAGATCTTACCTGTTGGAGAGACTGCCTGTTTGGATATATTCCATGATACAATACGGTGTGATCTTTGAAATCATATTTATTGAATGCCTACTGTGTACAAAGCACACATTTTGCATTGTGTTTAGAGAAAGGTATGTCAGAAACAAGTTCATTACTACTACTGCTTCTAGCACTAGTAGGAAGAGGCAGTTGTGCGTCAGAGATTCTTCTGCTAGTCTAGGCTAGCCTTGAGTAATCTGGAGCTTCCTTTTACACAGTACAGCATCTAATTAAAGTACAATACAGGATGGGCAGCAACACCCTTTGGAGTGAGATTTTCTGCCTTGTTCTAATGGGGATTAAAGCCACTTAACCCCACTAAAGGAGTGGCTTCATCTTGTTGGCAGCTACTTCTGGAGAGCAAAGGGAAGATGTGTTATGTATCAGATTGCTTTGGTAACTAGAGGCAGGCCTACGGCTGAAATCGGGGAGAGAGAGAGAGAGAGAGAGAGAAGGGGCCAAATGCAGAATCTTGTTCATTGTGCTTGCACAGTGGCTATGTTCCTAGAATGATCTGGTTAGAAGCCTTCTGCAGATGGAATACAATTATATGATAATCTGGTAGTTCCAACAGTCAGCTGTTTCCATCTCTTCTTAAAAATGGTGATTCTGGTGTCATCTTCTTTGAAGTCTTGTGGCTTCTCCTCACTGTTCCAAATGTTGAGGAAAAGCTTGTATGGATGAATGAGATTTAAATTCCCTTCTCGAATAAAGATTTCTACAATAATGCCATCAAATTAGGGTGCATTAGTATATTTCATGCATTAGAGTGCAGACATTACATCCCCTTGAGTTGGAGCTAAGAACATGTTGATTTGGATCAGTTTTCTGGTTTTACCAGTCCTCCGCTTCAGTGTGAATAGCATTTTCAAAAGATTACTGTTCTTGCTCTGCATAAAATATTTTCCATTTATGATTAGAGTGCTTACATCTACATTAAATCTTATAAGGAAACTTCTTTACTCGGCTAAGGTTTGTTCTTGTAACGGAGGTTCTTTGTTCCTATAGGAATCAATCAATCAATTGTATTTACTAAGTATTGTGTGCCCAAAACTGTACTAAGCGCTTGGGGGAGTACAGTGTAGCAGAGTTGGTAGACAAGTTCCCTGCCCACAGTGACCTTACAGTCTAGAGGGGAAGACAGGTATTAATATAAATAAATCACAGATATGTACATAAGTGCTGTGGGGTTGATTGGGTGGTTTGAGTAAAAGGAGCAAATTAAGGCAAAATTTCTTAGTGGGAGAAAGGGAAATGAGGACTTAATCAGAGAAGGCCTCTCAAGGAGATGTACTTTCAGTAAGGATTTGAAGGTGGGGGAAAAACGTGCCTGTCGTCTGTAAAAGAAGAGGGTGGTCTCGGCCACAGGCAGGATGTGGGCTACAGATCGGTAGTGAGATAGATGAGATTTAGGTACAGTGAGTCAGTTGGCATTAGAGAAGAATCTGTCTCCTCCTTTTAGACTGTGAGCCCACTGTTGGGTAGGGACTGTCTCTATATGTTGCCAATTTGTACTTCCCAAGCGCTTAGTACAGTGCTCTGCACATAGTAAGCGCTCAATAAATACGATTGATGATGATGATGAACCGTCCAGGATGGGTTGTAGTAGGAGAGCAGCGAGATAAGGGGACAGGACGATTGAGTGCTTTAAAGCCAATGGTAAGGGGTTTCTGCTTGATGTGGAGGTGGAAGGACAATCTCTGGAGGTTCTGGAGGAGTGGGGAAACATGGACTGAGTGCTTTTGTAGAAAAACGATCCAGGCAGCTGAGTGAAGTACAGACTGGAGGAAGGAGGGAAAGGAGGCAGGGAGGAAGGCTATAATGTTTTCATACACATGGCTCAGTGGAATGAGCCCGGGCTTTGAAGTCAGAGGTCATGGGTTCAAATCCCAGCTCTGCCACTTGTCAGCAGTATGACTTTGGGCAAGTCACTTCACTTCTCTGTGCCTCAGTTACCTCATCTGTAAAATGGGGATGAAAACTGTGAGCCCCATGTGGGACAACCTGATCACCTTGTAACCTCCCCAGCACTTAGAACAGTGCTTGGCACATGGTAAGTGCTTAATAAATGCCATTATTATTATTATATACAGCACCTTGAAGTTTTATTTATTCTTCAGGGATTGTATATTTAAACTTCTTGATGGTTTGGATACAGCTTTATGTATTTATTGTGAGATCAAGTCTGGAGAATATGTGTGATGTCCAGGGCAGTACTCAGCCGCCGTCTAAAGCTCAGTATGTCCAAGACTGAACTCCTTATCTTCCCTCCCAAACCCTGCCCTCTCCCTGACTTTCCCATCACTGTTGACGGCACTACCATCCTTCCCGTCTCACAAGCCCACAACCTTGGTGTCATCCTCGACTCTGCTCTCTCGTTCACCCCTCACATCCAATCCGTCACCAAAAACTGCCGATCTCACTTCTGCAACATTGCCAAGATCTACCCTTTCCTCTCCATCCAAACCGCTACCCTGCTGGTTCTATCTCTCATCCTGTCGTGACTGGATTACTGCATCAGCCTCCTCTCTGATCTCCCATCCTCCTGTCTCTCCCCACTTCAATCTATACTTCACGCTGCTGCCCGGATCATCACTGTGCAGAAACGCTCTGGGCATGTTACTCCCCTCCTCAAAAATCTCCAGTGGCTACCAATCAACCTACACGTCAGGCAAAAACCCCTCACTGTCGGCAAAAAGGCTCTCCGCACATCCGCCAAGCTAGCTCTCTTCCTCCCTTCAAAGCCCTACTGAGAGCTCACCTCCTCCAGGAGGCCTTCCCAGACTGAGCCCCCTATTTCCTCTGCCCCTCCCCATCCCCCCTGCCCTACCTCCTTCCCCTCCCCACAGCACCTTTATATATGTTTGTACAGATTTATTACTCTACTTATTTCACTTGTACGTTTTTACTATTCTGTTGATTTTATTGTGTTAATATGTTTTGTTGTCTGTCTCCCCCTTCTATTGTGAGCCTGTTGTTGGGTAGAGACCGTCTCTATCTGTTGCCAACTTGTACTTCCCAAGCGCTTAGTACAGTGCTTTGCACACAGTAATCACTCAATAAATGCGATTGAATGAATGAATAGCAGCAACAATCACACTTCCCCCACCCTTCAAAGCCCTACTGAAGGCTCTCCTCCTCCAAGAGGCCTTCCCAGACTAAGCCCCCCTTTTCCTCAGCTCCCCCTCCCCTATGCTTTACCTCAATTTGCTACCTTTGCTCTCCCCCCCAACTTTCCCCACCCCTCAGCACACACATATATATATATATATATATATATATATATATATATATATATATATATATATATAAAATCTACAATTCTATTTATACTGATGCCTGTTTACTTGTTTTGATGTGTGTCTCCCCACTTAATAGAGTGCAAGTCCAGTATGGGCAGGGATTTTCTCTCTTTATTGCTGAATTGTACTTTCTAAGCACTTAGTACAGAGCTCCGCACATAGTAGGCACTCATTAAATACGATTGAATGAGTGAATGAATGAGACAGCATTGATGCCTTTTTCCATTCATTATGACTTTTTCTTATTTGTGGAAGATTGCATTGGTGATTACTACCTGATATTTGTCACATTCACTAAGCAGAAATAGACAGTTGCTATTTACCTTTCTCATCCCAAGGGAACCAATTATTTTTTTTCTACATTTCTGCATCAGTACCCACTGTACTTTACAAACTCCCAAGATAACTAATTTGTCCAATTGTGCACTTTTACTGTAAAGGTAGAGGGCTATTAGACTATCACTTTTGGGGAGAATTTGGGCAGCAAATCCAGTACCTGAGTGATGTCAATCTGCGAAGGGAAGGCCACTCCTGAAAGAAGTGAACCTAATGTCTGTCTCTGGGAGCTGTTCTTCATCAGGTAGTTTAGTTTTCCATCAGTGGTATTTATTGAGTACTTACTATGTGGAGAACACTGTACTAAGACCTTATACTGTACTAAGCTTCATGCCATTGTGTTGATGCAATATTGACAGGCGGCACATGTTATCTATCTTTAGGACAGTGCCATTATTATCTTCCCAGAGCCTGTTAATGTTCCAAGATTCAATGGCTGTTTCTTTTCTATTAATTTTATTTTCCATTTGCTTTTGAATTTATGACCGTAAACCAAGGGAGAGCTCTTGACGTGTGCACAGTGTAGTTTGGTATGTCTCCTACATTAGTCTTTTCAGACATACTTGCCCCCATAGGTGAATTTCACTGTCAACATTATGTTCTTTGAAAATTAAGGATGTGTGAATAGGTTTGTGTATACATACATAGATACATATACATATATATATAAATGTATATAAACATGTGAGTATACAGTGCTAAGTGCTTAGTATAGTGCTCTGCACACAGTAAGTGCTCAATAAAAATGATTGAATGAATATATGTGTGTATAGTCAGTATATAGTCTCTCTATATACACACACACATTTTATATATGTGTGTTTGTATATATATATATATATATTTAAATATATATTTAAATATATATAAATAAATATGTATATATATATATATATATATATATATATATTTCTTTTCCCGGCCCCCCAGGCCTTCTATTTCTTTTCCTGACCCCCTAGCCTTCTCTTTCTTATATGTAGTATTTAAGTGCTTACCAAGTGTTCCAGGTACTGTGCTAAGCACTGGGATCGAATGAAAATAATTGTTTGACACAGTACATGTCCCACACGGATCTTAGTCTTAATCTCCATTTTCCAGATGAGGTAACTGAGGCTTAAAGAAGTTAAGTGAGTCCTTCAGTGTCCTTCATTTCCACTGCTGTTACTGTTAATGCCTTGCAAAATTAAAGTTTATCAGGGATAGTCTTTTGTTTAACCAGTGTTACTTTGGTGAGGTAGTTTTTAGGAGCTCCTTTTTTTAGTCTCTTTCCCACTTGAGAGTAGATGCTCACATCCATATTGTCGCCAAATATTGTTGTTGTCCCATCAGATAATAAACAGGTAATATCTTGATATCAACCCTCCCTCCTTATTTTGTGTTTAAAGAATTTTTTTATTCTTCGAATTACTGTAAACTCTACCACTTGGACTTAGTCAACACATTGCATTTATAGTATTTTGGAGCTCTGCATGACTGAGTTTAGCTAAGTAGACAAGCATTCGAGGAAGTTGAATTTTAGAAAGTACCCCCTGAGATGTCTTAGTTAATTGTTGAGCTTAAAAAACCTAAACAAGCTAAGAAAAAAAAAAAGGCCTCCAGAAACTGATATAGCAGCATGTCATTAGCGATGACATTTCCAAACTTGATGTTACTGATTATGGTTTTATTAGTTAATTAATTGTGGATAAATTACATGCACTGTTGCGAATAATGTAGAAGAGGACACTGCATGGTTCATTGCAGCTCAATTTCCTTTCCAGAAATAATCAATTCCAACATGCTTAACTTTTTAAAGTAGATTTTTATGCTGTATGACAATTCTTCAAAAATTATCATTATTGTCAGTATTGTACAAAGAATTACAAATCCTCTAACACAATATTTTCATTTCACTAAAATCTAACAGAATCAAGTTTTCCTTAAACTAGTTATTTGGGCACTATGAACTTACAAATAAGTTAATGGTTTATACAAAATATTATTGGGCTCTTGCCTCTCTTTATAGTGTCTATATGATCTTTTGCTAAAAGATCTTTTAGCAAAGATCTTTTGCTTTTGATAAAAGTAGATGTTTGTATGATAGGAACAATTCCCTTGTATGCAATTATGGAACTAGCTTTAACACTATACTACTGTTTGGATGATAAGAAATTATCATATAGTTTCATTAACCATTCATTCAAAGCAGCTGTTCCCTACATACCAGAGAAGCAGTGTGGCTCAGTGGCAAGAGCCCGGGCTTGGGAGTCAGAGGTCTTGGGTTCTAATCTTGGCTCCACTGCTTGTCAGCTGTGTGACTTTTTGGGCAAGTCACTTAACTGCTCTGTGCCTCAGTTACCTCATCTGGAAAATGGGGATTAAGACTGTGAGCTCCATGTAGGACAACTGGATTGCCTTGTATCTACCCCAGCGCTTAGAACAGTGCTTGGCCCATAGTAAGTGCTTAACAAATACCATCATTATTGTTATTGGGCAGGGACCGTCTCTATATGTTGCCAACTTGTACTTCTCAAGCGCTTAGTACAGGCTCTGCACACAGTAAGCGCTTAATAAATAAGATTGAATGAATGAATTATTATTACCAGATGTTAAATTACTAATTTAAACTAGTGGTTATTCTCAGTTTGGTCAATTCAAGCTCCATATTGTATGATCCCTGGCTTTCCAAATTAAGGGATTTACTGTAGACAGAGAATAGGCCAGATGACTGTATTTTGCTATGGAATCTAGTTGGCACCTTGACGTAGGTCAAGGCTTTACCTATTGTCTTCCCTACATTTAAGCGATGGTCAGTAGGAGCCTGTACTGACCAACAATCTGTTTTAAGCAGAGTTGGAAACCCTAAGAGTTCTATTTCTAGTTTCTTTCAATCTGTGACATTAGAAGTCCGCATTCAAACATTATTGTCACTAGAGGTAATTGACAGTACTTTAGAAAATGAAAGGAAAGTGTCACCCTTAAAAGCTAAAATTCAAAAGCTTCACTCAATCTTTTTGTTAATATTTCAAGCATTTAAATTATCACCATTAAACACCTATCTTCCAAGACGGGATATTTCCAGGATATTTCAAACAACCTTTACTCATAGCCTTTTCTACTGATATTGATTGATAAGATGATTATGAAGATTGTCACTATTATATTTTTAAGAATACTGTAGACATTTCCCTAAAACCAGCAGGGAACTTCTTTTCAAACGATCTTAAATGGCACACATTATTCTGTCCTTCTCTGGCAGTCCTTCAGTCGTGCACATAGTTTCATCTACAGCTGCCTGAAGATTGTGACGGAAACCATGTACCATTCATTGTTTAAGAAAGTTGTGACTTCAGTGAAATAAAAACTCTTTACAACCAATGAATAGTATTTATTGAACACCTATCATGTGCCAAGCACTGCATTACACATTTGAACGAGCACAGCAAAATTATAAGGTAAGATTCCTGCCCTCAAAGAATTCACAATCTAGTAAGAGCATACACGAAGGTAAATTATAGGTAATAGAAAGTAAGACAACATATATATGATATTTAAGAACGTGCTAGGGAAACTTGTGCATACTTCAGTTCTGAGTGGTGCAGAAATGTTGATATTGGGTAATGTAACCTGGGGAGATTATAGATTAATCAGTCTTTTAGACTGTGAGCCCACTGTTGGGTAGGGACTGTCTCTATATGTTGCCAATTTGTACTTCCCAAGCAGTTAGTACAGTACTCTGCACATAGTAAGCGCTCAATAAATACGATTGATGATGATGATTAATCAGGAAAGACCCCTGGAAAAGATGTGATTTCAGAAGGGTTTTGAAGATGAGGAGGGAAGTCAAGACAGGGAGAAAAGTGTGGGGAAGAGAGCAGCAGAAGATAAAAGAATGGAGGACAGGGAATTATTTAGATTGAGTTGAATGAGAACTGAAGTGAGTGGGAAGGAAAATATGGATTGAATAGGAAGGAGGGGAAGAGTTACTCGAGTGCCTTAATGTCTATTGCCAATTGTTTCAGCTTGATAAGTAGAGAAATGGACATTGGAATTAAAGGTTTTGGAGGAGTAGCAAATGTGTGCAGAATAATGTTTTAGAAAGATGATCCAGGCAAGAGAGTGAGTTATGGACTGAAGAGGCTGGAAGCAGGGAGGTCACCAAAGAGGCTGATACAGTAGCTATGCAGAGATATGACAAGAACATGGATTACCATGGTACTCTTTCAGACTGAAAGGAAGAGGTTGATAAATTGTTGTGAAGGAAGAAGCTATTGAATTTGGTGGCAACTTGAATGTGGTGGTTGACAAATAATTTGGAGTAAAGGATAATGTCAAGATTACAGGCTTGATAAATGGAGTGGGTGGTGATGTTGTCAACAGGGATGGGAATGTTAGGAGGAGGAGAGGAATTGGAAGGGAAGATGAGAAGTTCAGTTTTAGGCATAATGATTGCTCTTGAGTTGCTGGTGGGGCACATCCCCTGCCCACAACGAGCTCACAGTCTAGCGCACTTACTATGTGCCAGGCATCATTCTAAAATCTGGGGAAGATAATAATAATAATAATAATAATGTTGGCATTTGTTAAGCGCTTGCTATGTGCAAAGCACTGTTCTAAGCACTGGGGGGAATACAAAGCGATCAGGTTGTCCCACGTGGGGCTCACGGTCTTAATCCCCATTTTACAGATGAAGTAACTGAGGCTCAGAGAAGTTAAGTGACTTGCCCAAGGTCACACAGCTTCATGTGGCAGAGCCGGAATTCAAACCCATGACCTATGACTCCAAAGCCTGTGCTCTTTCCACTGAGCCATGCTGCTTCTCTACAAGATACAAGTTAATCAGGTTGGACACAGCCCTTGTCCCATATGTAGATCATAGTATGAATCCTCATTTTACAGATGAGGTAACTGAGGCACAGAGAAGTGAAGTGACTTGCCCAGAGTCACACAGCAGGCCAGTGTTGTAGGTGTGATTAGAACCCAAGTCCTTTCGACTCCCCAGGCCCACGCTGTAGCCCTTCGGCTATACTGCTTTTAAGAAGGAAGTGGTCCACAGTTCCAAAGGCAGACAAGAGGACTGAGATTAGAATATAATGCATTAGATTTGGCAGAAAGAGATCATTGGTGACCTTGACAAGAAAATAATCTTTGTGAAGCAGAGGATGGAAACCATAATGTGAAGGGTGAAAAAGGGAGTAGGAAGAGAACACAGTAGATTCAGGCAACATATTCAAGGAGTTTGATCAAAAATTGGTGGAGCGGAGTTGGGCTGATAGGTAAATGGTGAGGTTCAGATAATTTAAAAAAAAAAATAGGGTAAACATCACTTTGAAGTTGGAAAAGAAGAAGCCATCCATCAGAGACAGATAATTTTGCACTTGCATTAAAATCCCAAACTTGCATTTGGAAGAAAAACTGATAGATTGGTTGCTCTAAACTTCTGTAGAGTATTTGGCATCACTAAAAATTATGTATAAACAGTGTACTCCTTAGAGAGCACTATTCCCTGTTTCACTGCCCTCTGCATTATAAATAGTTATCTAGTAGCGTTCCACGGTTGACTTGTTCTCCGATGTAAATACAGATTGAAGTTGGGCCTGCTGTCAACATTTCTGTTTGACAAAACAAAAAGTCATCTTTTCACTTTTATTCCCTGAGCAAGCAGAAGTTGAAGACAACCTGCTAATTTGACCCTTTCCTGTTTAATTAGAAAACGTGGTTGGGATGTACTATAGCATAAATTCATGCAGGGAAAAGAACAAATTGACTCAAAAGGATTGTGAATTACATTATATTGATTGCTGCTGCCAAATTTGATTATTATGGATTGTGAATGTGCCTTTAACACAGTGAGAGAGAAATTAAACCTGTATTGGTATTATCAGTTTGTAAATCTGACTTTACATTTCTCTCTCACTAGTATTGGATGAAACAGAATGTTGAAATTAAGGACATTCCATCTTCATAACCTTTCTGAAACAATATTTGCTCTAGTAAGCCTCTCCTGATGAAACTCTAATTTCCCCCATTTGACTAATTTTAATTGCTTGTGTATACTCAGTGCTTAGTATAGTACCTGACACATAATTAATGCTTAACAAATGCCACAATTATCATTATTATATGAAGGTTACTTTCCTGCAGAAGGAAATTTCATGCTATAACATATAACATGTTGAGAAGCAGTGTGGCATAGTGGAAAGAGCACGGGATTGAGAGTCAGGTCATGGGTGAAGCAGTGTGGCTCAGTGGAAAGAGCATGGGCTTTGGAGTCAGAGGTCATGGGTCCAAATCCCAGCTCCTCCAACTATCAGCTGTATGACTTTGGGCAAGTCACTTAACTTCTCTGTGCCTCAGTTACCTTGTCTGTAAAATGGGGATAAAAATTGTGAGCCCCCAATGGGACAACCTGATCACCTTGTAACCTCCCCAGTGCTTAGAACAGTGCTTTGCACATAGTAAGCGCTTAACAAATGCCATTATTATTATTATTATTATTATTATTATTATTATTATTATTGTAATCCCGGCTCCGCCACTTGTCAGCTGATGACTTTGGGCAAGTCACTTAACTTCTCTGGGTCTCAGGTACCTCATCTGAAAAATGGGGATTGAGACTGTGAGCCCCATGTGGGACAATCTGATTACTTTGTATCCCCCCCAGTGCTTGAGCATTGTTCGGCACATAGTAACCACTTAACAAATGCCATTATTATTATTGTTATCTCATTTCAAGCGCTTAGTACTACGTGCCCTGTACATAGTAAACCCTCCACACATAACATTGTATTTGACTGATTTTTGTGCCCAGTGGCTTGCATACTAAGCCAACTGTCTCTTCTCTCACCACATTGCAAGTGTATGAGGACTTCTATAATTTCTACTCTACTAGTTCCATAACTTATAGGGTACCCACTTCATGCCAAGCTCAGGACAAATCCTGAAGCCAATGTCTTCTGTGCTCCATCTTGAAAGTGGGTGACTTAAGGAGCCTATTGACTAGAGTTGTAGATAGTTCTGATGCTGAGTTCCTCCACCTCCCAAGTAGGATAGCTTGGCCCCAGAAATATGCTGTTACTGAAAATTGTATGCTGTGCTAGCCCAAGAGCCTATAGAATAGTAAGTATGCATGCTCAAAAAATCTGCTTGGAAAGTACTGGTTGAAGAGGGAAAGGCTGTGCTACTTATGTACAACAAATTGTTTTCAACCAGTGGATGTTAAGGTATGAATAATAATCTGTACCTAAGAGCAATAAGTAATAAATATAATTGGAATGAATTTCATATAATAGATGCTACATAAATTGCTTAATAATGCATAGCAATGCCCAAATGACTTATCTTTAGTCTGTAGGCGGTAGGGACAGGTATATAATTATGATTCAGTGTAATTTGAATCACATTTCATTTAGTTTTAGCTGATTTTCCACAGTTGCTTTGCTTTATTGATGACATCGGCTGTTTTCAGATCCAGTGATACCATTCCTTTCCAAAGATTCCAAGTAAATTTCTCCAGTTCAAGGTCATGAGAACCAATTGAATGAGAGAAATGTATAAAATAACTCATAAAAATCAAAGGCAAAATTCAGCATTTGGAAGTCCACTGGTCAAATTTCCTTGTTGGAAACTGAGTTTGTTAGTTTGACACAATTGGATTCTTCCATGATGTTACTTACCTTCAGAGAATATGGTGATGAGGTTTCCATTGACTGAAATAGAGATGAATAGGAATAGTTCAATTTTTAACTGAATAATATGCCAATTATGTTGTTTGTGGCAAGAGGGTTATTGAATAGCTTGTGCCAAAGTACAGCTGAAAAGCCACATGTTGAAATATGGAAAAAAAATCATGAGAAACATAATCCTGTTTGCACATTATTTCAGCATAGCATGATCAAGTTAGTCAGTGACGTATGTGAACTTGATAATTGCTTCAGTAAGAAATAGGATGGAGATGTGCATTATTTCCTGTTGGGTGTATTTTTCTTGTGCAGCTGTAGGGTGTGATGGTTTCTCGCACACTGTAATTTCAAATGATTGTTTATTTTATGGAATCTGTCTATGATTATAGAATGCATATTTCATATCAAAGTGTAAGTGATTTTATCATACTGTTGGAGAATGGTAAATCAGCAAGGAGCAATATGGCCTGATGGATCATGTGCCTGGGATTCAGAAGGACCAGGCTTCTAAGCCCTGCTCTATCACTTGCCTGCTGTGTGATCTTGGTTAAATCACTTCTTTGTGCCTCAGTTACCTCATCTGATAAATGGGCATTAAGCCTGTACACCCCTTGTTCCACATCTAACGTGATCATCTGTATCTACTCCAGTGCTTAGTACAGTGTCTGGCACATAGTAAGTGCTTAACAAATACCATAAAAAAAGAAAATTGGCTTACCAAATGTAGAAGGGCCTGGGAATCAAGGATCCTGTGTTTACTTATTTCTGCTAGCAATTATACTCTGAGCATCATAATAATAATAGTAGTGGTATTTAGGTGCTTATTATGTGAAAGCTCTATACTATGCTTTGGAGTAGATACAAGATAATTAGGTTGGACAGAGTCCCTTTGTCTCACACAGGTTCATAGTCCAAGTAGGAGGAAGAACAGGTCCTTCATCCTCATTTTATAGAGGAGTAAAGTGAAGCACTGAGAAGTTACTTCTCTAAGGTCATGCAGTATGCAAATGGTGGATTCAGGATTAGAACTCAGGGCCTCCCACTCCCAGATCAGGCCCATACTCTTTCCACTAGGCTGTGCTTCTTCCCCCTGGGGATGTTATGTCATTTTTAATATTGGAGGCTGTTTGAGGTACTCTATTATACGATCCAATTTATTGAGAATTAGAAATAGTCCTGACCCTATCTTTGTGACTAGATGGCCCATAAATAGGAATAAATATACTGCTCTTCAAAACATATTTCCAAACCATGATCAGCAGATTTAGTATCCAGGTAGAGATGGCAGAAATGTTGTTTTCCCACTGTTTGTATCTAAAAAGGGAGTTACAGGCTGGCAGGCAACTCATAACTAGAAAATCATTCCTGAAGGACACAATAAACTGTGACTTGTACTCATGTGTAATTCTGCTGTGACCAGACAGATGGGTGACTAAAAACAAAGTATCCTCATATTCCCTTCTGAGACATATGCAGCAGTATCTTTCTTCCGTTATACTGCCGTGGCAATGCACACAATTAGCTACAGAATATTAGCTACCCTGCTGGATATGCCAACATCTTTCCATATAGTATATAACGGTGCAAAAATGACATTAAATCTATCTAGCATTGTATCCAGGCAGTGTAGCATCATGCAAACCCAGCTGTTTATGACTTTGTTTTGCACCAGATGAAAATCTTTGTGTGGATACAGTGAGTGGACGGACTTAGGTTTCTTAGTAATGAACCATAAGTTAACGTTTCTATTTTTTATCTGCCCATTTAAATGCAAAAGAAGGCATTTTACATTTTAATGATCCCTTCATATTGACCAATTTCCCTGACACTTCAGTGTAGTCTGCCTTTGTATGTGATAGTTTCACAGTGGGTTTTGTTTGAAATTGAAGGTTAGCATCAAACAGAGATACAACTCAGACTTTTTTTCCCCCCAATCAATCAATAGTATTTGTTGAACACTTACTATGTGCAAAGCACAGTGCTAAGTGCCTGTCAAAGTACAATATAACAGAGTTGCTAGGTAAGTTCCCTGTCCATAAGGAGCTTACAGTGTGGGATGGGGGGCATGGACATTAAAATAAATTTTTGGATATGTGCATAGGTTCTGTGTGAGGGTGAGGAGGATAAAGGGTACAAATCTAAGTGCTAAAGTATTGCATAAGGGAGAAAGAGTAGGGGAAATGAAGGCTTAGATGGGTAGGCCTCTTGAATAGTAGATATGATTTTAATAAAGACTATAAATTGTCCCTTCACTCACTTGTTAAAGAAGAAAAGGAAATGAAAAGTGAATTTTACAAAGAATCACAGTTAATCATTGGTATTTATTGAATGCTTACCATATTCAGAACGGTGTTCTGTCAGAACATGACTCCTATCCTCAAATTTATAATTCTGAGAGACTGATAGATTCTCAGAGGTAATTTAGACGATTGTTCTTTTATGAAAATGTTATATCTTTATATTTAATAAGCAAGTAGATAAGCTTAATTGGATGAATAAAGTTGCTATTTACAAAGAATATTAAAATCAGACATGTGGTAGTGGAGAAATAATAGTAGAGATTGCCAGTAATTTAAATAAATCATTACTTTCAAAATTATGATAGAGTTGCATGCTGGTTTGAAATTTAAGTGAATTGTAAGTCTGAACCAGGAATAAAATGTGTAATTATCCGAGAAATTCAGAAAAGAAAATCTACTTTTGTGTCTATCAAGTATCTTTTATAAATTATATGTGGTTCTGAAAGTAAGATTTATAGAACTATCCATGCAGAAATGTTTTGTTGTTTTTCCATACTCTCTTTCCCACCCCCAATGATAAGACCAAGTCCAACCAGGAAACTGGGTTTTTCCTGGAAAACATCCTCGGGATAAAAAAAACCAAATATTCTGAAATAAGGTGGCAAATTAGTAGAAACAGGGCTGCACTGTGGATATGGATACTGTGATGAATTGCCCTTAGTGCTGTAGAGTGGTAGAGATCAGTTGTTTTACCTCCAGGTGGGAAGTTGGGTCCAGTCAATGTGGCAGTGGTACATGCTACCATGGTAACAGGAAACTGACCATCCCATCCCCAGTTTTCCTTCAGCGCAGCCCTACCTAATTGGGCATCACACACTAAAAAGAGGAGACGAAAAATAACAAGAAGCAAAGGGATGAATATAAGGCAATGTGAATTTGCTTGTGTCATAGGCATGAGAGTCCTTCTCCTAAAAGGTTGACTTCTGGCCTGACCCTAAAAAGAAAACTGATAGGACTTTGAATTTTGGCTGGTGTGGAGAGAAGGAACTTGACATCCAAAGGAGACAGATTAAGTTATTTGGGAGGGAATTTATTCAATTCATTTTTGCAATGTGCAAAGTACAGCACTTAGTCTAGATAGGGTGAGGGAGTTCCAGGGTAGCCTGCTTCTCTTCCTCTTTGACGGCAACTGTTCTTTCTGGGCATGTAGGCAGAGGAAGCAATAATTTGTGTCCCTCTCTCTGTTTCACTCCCTTTTTATTAAATTCAGTCAATCAGTACAGTTTATTGAGCACTCACTAAGTGTAGAGCATTCATTCATTGAGTCATCTTGAGTGCTTACCATGTGCAGAGCTCTGTACTAAGTGCTTGGGAGAGTACAACAGTGACTTTCTCTGCCCACAATGAGTTTAAAGTCTAGTTGGGGGTGGGGGTGTGGTGGGAAGGTGGGGAGCGTTTTAGTAATCTTCAACCCCTGGAAAATGGGGTGGATCTAGGATTAGATCCTTAAAGTCACCAAATGAAAGCTGTGACTTATGCATGAAGAGGGAAGAAAGGAGATAGAAAAACTGGCCAACATAATCAGATAATGCTGTGGAGGCAGGGGGGGAGGGTGTGAGTGTGTGTGTCTGAAAACATTTTTGTACAGTTGGCCAGCCAACTGGTAAGGTGACCTTACCACCCTGTGCTGGTCGGGTGCAGATTGATTTTGCTGTTGCATTTGCCCTTTCCGGATCCTTTGGGAATTTATTCCTAGTAGTACTAACAGGATATGGCCTTGTCCAAGGCCACTTTATTTTTTTTTTGAAGGTTCTAAGTGGTCTTGATTTCCCCCAAATTAATAATAACTATGGTATTTGTTTAGCTCTTAGTATGTATTGAGTGCTTAGGAGAGTTCAATATAAGTAAAAGACTAAGTTCCTATCCTTATGGAGTTTACAATCTAATGGCAATACAGGCAGAACTTTTTCTTTTTACAAGTAGAGTAGGAGGTAAAAAAAACAACCAGCTGGTAATAACAAAAGAGAGGACATATGGATGGGTGAATATATAAGTAGAGTTCATAGATGACTTTTCAGTAATTTCTGCTACAACTCATTTATATTACACAATTTCGGATACTCTATGTGGAAAAAGAGGACAGTGTGATCACTATAATGCAGTTAACTCGCTGTGTGAATTGGCTGGAAATTTGTTTCCTCAGGAACCTAGTTTCAATCATTTGACAGGATTGTGTGGAAGCATTATGATTAGTTCTTCATCAGTACTTCAAAGGGAATTAATTTTGAGTCTTTAAAAATTGTTGTTTACTAATTAAGCAGTGTAAATTGGTTTCCTAAGGGGATGCTAATAACTGTCAGATAAATGTCAGAGAAGCAAGTGAAGTATGGTTTAAATTTTAAAAGGCTAAACCTTGAGGTGAAATGACCTTTTTCATCTATCACAATCTTCCTGAAATTCACCCGGTGTAATGACAACCATGTATTATTTCACCCCTGGATCCTCATTTCCCACTGTAAAGTTGTCTTCTGTGTTTGAAGAAGACACCATTGATGGTGAAGTTCACCTCATAGCTGAACTATGAGGTGAGAGTATATGTGTGGCTGACAAGGCCAATGCAGGATCCACAGTCCAGGCCATACTGGACGCATAAAAGACTTTTGTGTGTTATTCTGCTTAAAGTTTGCAACACTTGACACTTTAACCCACTGAAGCAAATGTTAACACAGCCCGATTTGGGGGGTAATGCACCTACAGTATCATAGGAGGAATGCTTGCATTTCTAAAGCTAAACTCTCTGAGTGACATGGAGTCATCCAGCAGGAATGACAAATGCACCTTGGTGGTGAGACTTCAGGACTTAAAACCTGCTTTTAGGCATTTTTTCTATAGTGTTAATAGTTTGTGCAGCTCCACTTGCTCTCTTTCATCACTGCCATTCACCACGGGGAACAGAGGTCAAGAAGCAAGTAGAGGAGGAGCACATTGCTATAATATATATTCATTCATTCCATTGTGTTTATTGAGCGCTTACTGTGTGCAGAGCACTGTACTAAGCGCTTGGGAAGTACAGATCGGCAGTGTGTAGAGACGGTCCCTACCCAACAACGGGCTCACAGTCTTGCAATCTTTGCCCGTGTCAGTCAGTATCAGGACTAGAATCTAGAATCTGTTCTGATTCCCAGAACTGGTTGCTGACCACTGGACTAATATAGGGTTTTGGCATATAAACATAAATGGTTGAGATGACATGTCCAGAGGAATAGACTTGTTTTCACATACACTTAGTGGGAATCTCCTCATTTTTAATTGCCTCTTGGGTTTCTAATCATTATAGTAATACAGATGGTGTTTGGTATGCACTTGAGATGTGCCAAGCACTGTACTAAACTCTTGGGTAGTGGACACAGCCTCTGTCCCACATAGGGTTTACAGTCTAAGGGGTAAGGAGAATAGACATTTCACACCCTTTTAACAAATGAGGAAACTGAGGCACCGAGAAGGGACTTGTCCAAGATCACTTTTGCCCATGTACCTCCACATCCAATGCTGCTTCTCTAATTATAGAGTAGGAAATCAATGAGGTGAGGTATGCAGTGGCAAGGTGATGAAATCCTTTAATACCAACCTACTCTCTGTACCTCCATCTCTTCTATCTTGCCATTGACCAATTGTCCACATCCTGCCTCTGACCTGGAAATCCCTCCTCCCTTCAGATTCAACAAACCACCACTTTTCACTTTCCAAGCCTTATTAAAATCACATTTTCTGCAAGAGTCCTTCCCCAACTAAGCCCTCATTTCCCCTCCTTTTCCTGCCTCTGTCACCCTTGCACTTGGAATTGTACCCTGTATTCACCCCACCTTCAATCCCACAGCACTTATGTACATATCTGTATTTTATCTTAATGTTTGTCGTCTCTTCTAGACTGTAAGCAGGGAACATGTTTACTAACTCTGTCGTGCTCTCCTCAGTACCCAATGTAGCTCTGCTCACAGTAAGTGCTCAAGAAATATGATTGATTAATTGTTCAATCAGAAAGCAACCAGGAGAGCCAGAATTAGAGCACTAGTCTTCTAACTCTGACAGAAGGCCACACTTTTTCTCAGTTCCCCAGGAAGCACTCCATCTGCCAACCTCCTCAGATTCCAGTCCTATCCCTTCATCCTGAACTCAAGACCTGTCTTTCAGGATCTGTGCATCCTGCTCCACTTCTCTCTAATTCCTTTAAATTTTTATTTTTCTTTTACAGTTGCAATTGCTGCTGGGTTCCCAAGGGAATCTCATTGCAGCCGCTGCCACTACTTCTTCATTCCATGGTTTGTGGCCTCAATCCACAAAGCCTGGAAGTTGGAGGTAGGCTAGGGAAGGATGGAAGCATAGTCAGCCTGTGGTAGCCGCAGAGGATGGGAGGGTGAGGAGACGAGGTCTGAGAAAGCAGTGAAGGAAGAGAGAGGACTGCTGAAGGAATAGATATGAGGGGAGGGGAAAGCTTCACCCTGCCCCACATGGGGCTGACAGAGCAAGATGTAGTGAGGGTATTAGCTTATTCTCATTTTACTGATGAGAAAACCAAAGCACACAGATGATGGATGTCTTTTTCAAGAATCCATCAAACAAGTGTACTGAGTGCTTACTGTGTGCAGAGAGCACCATACTAAGTGCTTGGGAGAGTATCATATAACAATATATTGATTGCTGAGAGCTCACCTCCTCCAGGAGGCCTTCCCAGACTGAGACCCCTCCTTCCTCTCCCCCTCATCCCTCTCTCTATCCCTCCTGTCTTACCTCCTTCCCTTCCCCACAGCACTTGTATATATGTATATATGTTTCTACATATTTATTACTCTATTTTACTTGTACATATCTATTCTATTTTATTTTGTTAATATGTTTGATTTTGTTCTCTGTCTCCCCCTTCTAGACTGTGAGCCCACTATTGGGTAGGGACTGTCTCTATATGTTGCCAACTTGTACTTCCCAAGAGCTTAGTACAGTGCTCTGCACACAGTTAGCGCTCAATAAATGCGATTGATTGATTTGACTAAGCGCTTGGGAAGTGCAAGTTGGCAACAGAGACGGTTCCTACCCACTCCTTCCTTTTCTCCTCCTTCCCATCCCCCTCCCCACAGCACCTGTATATATGTATATATGTTTGTACATATTTATTACTCTATTAATTTTACTTGTACATATTTATTCCATTTATTTCATTAATATGTTTTGTTTTGTTGTCTGTCTCCTCCATCTGTGAGCCCGCTGTTGGGTAGGTACCGTCTCTATATGTTGCCAACTTGTACTTCCCAAGCACTTAGTACAGTGCTCTGCACACAGTAAGCGCTCAATAAATACGATTGAATGAATGAATGAATATAACAGAATTATTCCCTGTCCACAACAACCTAGAAGACTAGTAATAGAGGTCAGACCTGAACCCAGGTTTCTTGACCCCAGTTCCAGGCTCTTTTCCACTAGTCTCTGCTTCGCCCCATGTAAGGAGGGAGTTGAAAGAGCCGTGAAGTCACTTGCCAGGAGTTTATGCCTTTTGCGGAGGAAAATGCATAATCTGAAGAATGAGTCCTTTGGTGTTAGTCTTTATCAATCTCTCAAAGGACAGACTAGCCTGTTTAATTACACTTTCTCATTTGTCTATCATGTTGGGTAGTGTGCTGCTTTGCTAATCAAATAAAGTGCCAGTTTCAGGTTTGTGGGACCTGTGCTCTTCTTTGAATATTTGTGGATGAGGCAGGTATAGTTGATACTTGATTCTGGTCTTCTTCTGGCTCTTTATCAGGAACACACTCAGACAGACACATACGGAGCATCAGTACTGCTTCGTCTTACCCATTAAGTTATTCATTAATAATGTGTTTTCTTCAGACTGCATAATATGCAACAGATAGTTTAGTCCTACAAACTCTCCCATATGTGGTTTCACCCACTCAAGCACAGGGGATACCTTTTTGTTCCATTAACAATAGTGATTGTCACCTAATACAAGTATGTTTGGGTACTGAATTATGGATTTGTTAACAGTGAGAGAGATAACATTAAATGTTCTTGGAATGTTAACTAATTTAAAATGTCTTCTATATTCAAAAATTCAAGCGCATTTATAGCTTAAAAAAACAAATATAAATTTAAGTAAGCAAATACACACCTCCATTAAGTCTTCGAAAATGTAATGTCCTAAATTATTCAGTCAGTACCACTCCTGGGACAATAAAGCAGAATGATAGTGACTGAGAATATAGGTAAAGGTGTTAAATTTCAGCATAGAACAAAAGAGTTTGAATAAAAATCAATGTAAGTGGGCATTTGGGTTACCGTGCAGATTCTGGCCTAGTGGAAAGAGCACAGGCTTGGGAGTCAGAGGTCGTGGATTCTAATCTCGGCTCCGCTGCTTGTCAGCTGTGTGACCTTGGGGAAGTCACTTAACTTCTCTGTACCTCAGTTACCTCATTGGTAAAATGGGGATGAAGACTGTGAGCCCCACGTGGGACAACCTGATTACCTTGTATCTACCCCAGCACTTAGAAAAGTGCTTGGCACATAGTAAGCATTTAACAAATATCAACATTATTATTATTGTTATTATTATTATTATTATCATTACATGCGACATCAATTACTAAGCACTGTACTAAGCGCTTAGGAGAATATAACCCAATAATATAACAGGTGCATTCCCTGCTCACAAAGAGCTAGCAGTCTAAAGGGAGAGAAAAACAGTAATATAAATAAATAAGTTTTGGATATATACATAAATGCTGTGGGGATGAGGGGGAATGAATAAAGGCAACAAGTCAGGGCAATGCAGAAGGGAGTTGGGTGAAAACGAAATGAAGGTTTTAGTAAGGGAAGGCTTCTTGGAGGAGATGTCCTTCAATAAGGCTTTGAAAGTGGTGAGAGTAATTATGTACGTACAGGGAAGTTTGCTTTGATCTGAATATCAGCAGTTACAGATGTAGCTCACAGCAGAAAAATGGGGAAAAAGTTAGAATTTGGGTTCTTTAATTTTGTAACATTGAGCAGTAGATCATCCTTTCCCCACCATGTGGGCCCTGTCACCCTTATGCACCATGTCATTTGGGTAATTTATTGGGTAATTTATTTTAATGCCTGTCCACCCTGCTGGATTGTTAGTTTCTTGAAGACAGGGATCATAACTACTAACTCTGCTGACCTCTCCAAAGGCCTCAGTACAGTGCTCTGCCCAGAATAAGCACTCGCTAAATTCCTTTGATTAATAGATGATAATCAGCAGCAGCCTTTATTGAGCATCTTTTTGGTGATATTATTTCCAGCAATTGGCAGCACACAACAGAAGCCAATGAAACAGTTCCTGCACTTATAAGCCTGCAAATTAATAGGATAAAAACTATTAAATATCAGTGGACAACAGTTGTGTAACAATACAGCATCTCCATTCAATTTTACATGCACTGATTTCCTCTTACTCCTGTTCAAATATGGTTTTATTATGGTTGCCAGAAAAGTTTCATTATGATCCCAAATCATTAGGAATCTCTATAGAAACCATTCATCTTTGTATTATGAGAATAGTACACACAAACATAAAACACAGGATATGACTTAGGACATCTTTTGTCAGGAAGAAAAAAAAATGCCCTTCCATTTCTTAATTTTGATAGCTTTTTGGCTAATTCTTTCTGAGACATTGATTACATTACAGTTTTTGAGGTCACTCTTCTGAATTACAGTCCTCTTTTGAGAACAAATACAATTAACTGGATCTGTGAGTTCGACTACACAACATTCCATTCATAAGCAGTTTTTCAATTAGTGAATCCTTTTAATTTGTTTCTTACTCCTCATACTGGAGATTGTTTTTCTGGCCCCCATAAATTAAGAATAGCTTTTTAATGTGCTATCAGACCTAATTATTCATAAGTGACTGTTTTGTGATCATTCTTTTGACTCCAGCAAATGAATGAACGTAAAAGCCTGGGCTATATATTTGGAGCACATAATGGCAAATAAGCAATGTTTTTTAGGACATTAATAAGACACTAGAGAGTAAAATTCAGGGTGAAGAAAAAGCAAGTGCTTTTGCTTCCAAGGAATATTATTTTGGGGGACAAAACTTAAAATGTATATTATTAAATGAACTAGTGAAATCTCTATTACGTTTCTTGTGACCAAATAAATGCATCCACTATAGGAAATATTGTGAAACAGCGTGAGCTTAGCTAGGGAAAAGGATTACAAGTCTGGAAGTCATAGAGGTCTCTGACTCTAATCTCAGTTCTGTCACTGGCCTAATGCATGACTTTGGGCAAACCACATAATTTCTCTGTGCCTCAGTTTCCTGATTTGCACAATGGGTATTTAGTACCTATTGTCCCTCCTACATAGATTGTTAGTCCGATTAAGGACAAGAGTCCATGTCTGACTTATTTGTCTTGTATCTACTCCAGTCCTCCACCAGGTAAGCGCGTAACAAATATTATTCTTACTAAGTTAATCCTCTGAGGAAGAAAAGCTAAAGTATTATATTCACTGAGTCCTACGAGAATATCGGTTTACAACATAGCCAACATTCTTCCAATAATGTGTAGAATGATGAATAATGTGTATAATGATTAATGACATGACCTTCTGACTCCAAGGCCTGGGCTGTAGCCACTATTCCATGCTCCTTCTCATATCAATCAATAAAATCAATTAAGTATATTTATTGAACAGTTATTGTGTGAGAACCACTGTATTCAGTGCTTGGGAGAGTACAGTATAACAGATCTGATAAACGTGTCCCCTGCCCACAAGGAGTTTGCAGTCTCTCATCTATTCCTTTCATATGTCTCAGGATGGCCTAGTGGATAGATCATGGGCCTAGGATTCAGAAGGACCTGGGTTCTAATCCCGGCCCCATCACTCATCTGCTGTGTTTCCTTGGGCAATTCACTTAACGTCTCTGTGCCCCCATTACCTACTCTGCAAAATGGGGATTAAGACGGGGAGTCCCATGTGGGACAGGGACTCTGTCCAACCCGATTTGCTTGTATCCACCCCAGCACTTAGTAAAGGGCCTGGCACATAGTAAGTGCTTAACAAATACCATAATTATTATTATAAGTTCCACACAGCATGGATAAGGATTGCTTCAGTGCTGATGGGATGACCACATTCCAGATCCTCATTGTTTGTTTGACTTTAATAAGTCGAGAGCATAGGATGCATCGGTGGACGTGCTGTAGAAGTCAGAAACCACACTGCCGGAGGTTTGTCCAGACATCTTAAGTCATTCAGAATATTAGGCGCTATTATTATTTCACTTTGGCTGCTTGATGTTTCATTGCAGTGACACGTTGCAAGTTTCTAGGAACAGATTGTCTTCATTGATTTTTAAAAATGCTTTTATTTGGTCTCATTTGAGAACATTCTGAATAGATAGCAGCATTCAGTGACACTACCCAACTTTGTTCCAGCTGCGGAAAAAGGTGTAATGTAAGATTTGACAGATCTACTTAAGTATGGTTGGACTAATTATCAGTTCATAGAGCTTCCCTCATTCTAAGAGGGGTTCATAATAATCTCATTATCTTCTTGCAAGGTGCTTCTCAAGCACAGACATCAGAGCATAAGACTCGTCCTTATACGATGGTGGCCTTAGTCTGCTGATTTAAAATAGTTTATCAGGGAGATGGAATTGTTTCCAAGATCACTTTCTATAAGTTCCTGTTGCATGCTTAAGCGTGGCTGAGTAGGATGTGCTGAACAAGAGTTGACCTTTATATCTGGGGGAAAAGATCAGATAAGGCCTCTTCAAATTGAATACAAGAAATCATATCATCATGGAACAATTTTAGAATTAGCTCCTCTTTGGAATAGCAAATATTTTAAAATTAATTTATACTATTAATTTCATGAAAAGTGCCTTATTACAATATAAGTAAGGATCGAACTTGTATCTTATATACAATACTAGGTTTTATAATGTATGCACCACAATAAATAAGAATGATGCATATACTTATTTAAATATATAAAATATGTTATGCTGGTAGTACACTATTAATAGAAAATATGAATAGGGATTGTGTTCTTCTTCTGTAAAACCACCTGATATCTACTAAAATATTCTGCACATTGTAGATATCCAAAAAATGTCCTTGTTGACAAGGGTAATGATGCAGTAAATTCTTTGAATATTGGAATGCCATGTTTCCAATACTAACAAGCTAACTGTGCTTCATAATAATAATAATTGTGATTTATTAAATGCTGTCTGCTAGGCACTAAATTAAGTTCCATGGTAGACATGAGCTAATCAATAAAGGGAGAACAGGTATTGAATCTTTATTTTGTAGCTGAGGGAACTATCCATCCCAGGTGCTTTCCTTTAGGCCACGTTGCTTCTCGCTACTTCATAAGAACACATCCTGGATTTTCAAAGATGAAAGATGTTCCAATAGGTAATACAGTCTTTAAATGGGATTTCAATTATTCAGTCAATCAGTGGTATTTATGGAGTGCTTACTGTACGCAGAGTGTAGTACTAAGTGCTTGGAAGTGTACAAAATAACAGAGTTGGTAAAAGCATACCCTGCCCACAGAGAGCTTACAGTCCAGAGAGGGAAGAGATTATTACCTAAAAAGAATTACTTTTTTAAAATATCTGTCATAATTTTAAGCTACTTAATGAAGATGAAATGCTACAATTCTGAATCTTATGAAATTCACTTGTGCAGATTGAGAAAAAAGTAATAGCAATTCAAAAGAATAGAAGTGAATTAGATTGAATACATTAGAATTGAATTAATAAGCATTTGAATCCTTATCTGTGAAACACATTTAAAAAACAAAGTAGTCATGTAATAATATTCTTTGTTATAGAGTGAAATAATCTCCACTAGATTATATGTTGAAAGGGGCACAGTAAGTGCTCAGTAAAAAGGATTGATTCATTGAATATCAATATGAAAATTGAAATAGGTGGTAACTGGGTCAAAATTGAATTCTCTGATAATGTGAACTGTAGCTTTTCAGATACTAGACCACATTTATAATGTTGCTAATAAGTGTTATATTGTACTCTTCCAAGTGCTTAGTGCAGTGCTTTGCACACAGTAAGCACTCAATTTATACGCCTGAGTTGAATGAATGAAAAAGAGAGCCTGAGATTTACAGAGATAATTAATTGAAAGATTTGGCATTAACTGCCTCCGGATAGTAATCTATCAAGATTGCTGTCTTTACCTCATTTTATCCTACACCAGGCTCAGACAATTGACCAGCACTTCAGATTGGGTACCTGTTATGTAAGTCACAGCTCACCTACTCTTCTGAAAATCCTGCTTTCATTAGATGTTGGTGCTCATTTGTTGACATGCGAACAGAAAAGCAAGAATGAACAGAAAAGTGGTGTATAAGCGTGCTTCTTTGGGTTAGTCCTAATACAAAAAGACAAACTGGCTTCTGTGTTGCCACTCTGGAAGTGTTACAAAGCTACAAAGAATCTGGAAACAGTGTTTCTGGCTTTGAACATTTCCTAAAAGCCTGAGGAAAAAATGTTTCTAGCACTGGCCACAAAAGCTTTCAGGAAGCTACTATTAGACTAAATAATTCATTCAACCAACTTTCCAAGAGTAAAGTAGTTTTCTGAGGTAGCAAATATTCAATTTAAACTGTTTCTGTCCTTATTCTATAAAAAAATAAGTCCTGAAAAGGCCATTTTCACTCAGGACACAATATTCATTCAATCACATTTTTTTTTTCATTTTTTTTAATGGCATTTGTTAAGCGCTTACTATGTGCAGAGCACTGTACTAAGCACTTAGCACTGACACATGAGTAATTCTGTACATTCAGCATAATAATAATAATAATTATGGCATTTATTAAGTACTTACTATGTACAAAGCACTGTTCTAAGTGCTGGAGAGGTTACAAGGTGATAGGTTTGTCCCATGGGGGGCTCACAGTCTTCATCCCCATTTTACAGATGAGGTAACTGAGGCACAGGGAAGTTAAGTGACTTGCCCAAAGTCACACAGCTGACAAGTGGAGGAGCTGGAATTTGAACCCATGACTCTAACTCCAAAGCCCGGGCTCTTTCCACTGAGCCACGCATATGAAGACTAGTAATCACATAAAATATAATGTGATTGTGAATGATCAGAAAGGCCCAAAGTTTTATGTCTTCGTGAGGCAGATTCTCTAGAAGAATGATTTACTGCCACGTTCTGGCTCACAGATTGGTTAATTCTTTTTTGCTGGTGTAATACCATAATTGCTAACGTCCTTTTAACAGACACCTAGGCTAAATAATAATTTAGACATTAAATTATTTTGAAGCTCCAAGTTCATAAACGCTGATTGTGGAAGAAGATTGGGGAAAAAAATGCCTTAAATAATTTTAAAATAAAGGCATTTTTGAAGGTGGCTATATATGTGGTAGTTTTAATTTCAAGTGTGAATTTTAAAAATTAGTATATGGTGAATAATTATAATACCCATTGAAGGATGGAAGAAATAATGGTTCATTATCATTTCTTCAATTGAAGATTATTAGAAAACAAGGCACCTGAGAGGGGTTTATTTGTTTCATTGGAAATGAATACACGCTGATGCCAACTTGTTATGAATCTGACCAACATCCAGTGTTGAACAAAGCTTAGTCAAAATATTACTTGAGGAACTGTCTAGTGCTCTCATTTTGTAGTTTTGAAAATAGAACCATGCATTTTCATTCTGACTTATGAAAATGGAGGTTATTGACTGATTTCTAAGAGGTGGGAAAAGGTATTGAAAATATAAGCCAGATAAATGTGGAAGTAGAGACCCATTCCCAAGGTTCTTTCTTCAGAATTAAGTACTTAGTGATCTCACTGGAGAGATCTTAGCATGTTACAAACACTAAATCATCGCAATATCCCTGAGGAAGGTTTATTTACCCTGCATCTTAGAGATGGAGAAACCCAAGCTGAGGGGAAATTAATTGCCCAAGGATATTTTATGAATCACCAGTAGAGCTGAGGATAGTACATGGGTTTTTCCCTCTACCACTAAGATATTTTGTTCATTCTCCAGTACAAAGCAGAACTTCTGTGAAAAACATTTTTTCAAAATTAAGATGACTCGATTAAAAATTTAGCTCCTGATCTATTCGGCTTTGACATTCTCGTGGTTCTTCTTTCTCCACACATTTGTCAATCAGAGTGAATAGTGCAGTACCAGCTTCCATTACCATAAACATGCCTGCAGGTGGGAATTCTGGAATGGGCAGTGACACTATCAATTTTTAATACAAAAGAAGAAAGGGAAAATCAAGCAGAAAGAGAGAACATGTAGTACGTTGGCCAGTGGAAAGAACATGGGCCTGAGTTCAAAATTTGGTTCTGCCACTTGCCTTCAGTGTGACCTGGGGGCAATTCACTTAACTTCTGTGTGCCTTAGTTTCCTCATCTGTAAAATGGGGATGAAATATCTGTTCTCTATTCTCCTTAGACATAGCCATACGTGGGACAGTTTCTGTGCCCAATCTGATTCGATTTCGTCTACCATTGAGCTGAGTACACTTGTTAAGCACTTATTAACAATGCCATAATTATATTAATTATAATCATGTGGAAATGATGCTTCTGATGATGAGAGCCTATGTATGTGTGTGGGTAGAGCTAGGTGAGCTCAGCAATCCATTCCTTAGTGGGTTCGTATCAAAGAAGTCCAGAAGCAGCGTGGCTCAGTAGAAAGAGGCCGGGCTTTGGAATCAAAGGTCATGGGTTCAAATCCCGGCTCCGCCAATTGTCAGCTGTGTGACTTTGGGCAAGTCACTTCACTTCTCTGTGCCTCAGCTCCCTCATCTGTAAAAGGAGGATGAAGACTGTGAGCCCTCTGGGGGACAACCTGATCATCTTGTAACCTCCCCAGTGCTTAGAGCAGTGCTTTTCACATTGTAAATGCTTAATAAATGCCATTATTATTATTATTTTGCTATACTGAAACTTTGGCCACTTGGTTTGCCCATCACTGATGTCAAGCCTTCCTGTAGACATCCCAAAGCTTCTGTTCAAGGACGCCTGGTGAAATTATGCTTCATATACTGTGTTTTAAAAATCATTTGCTTGTCCCCTTAGTTTATATACCGTATTTCAGGTCACTGTATGGAAGTTTCTGCCATCCTCCTATTTTACCTGACTGATTTTTCTACTACAGCCTAGCATACACACTTTGTTTCTCTAGCATCAGCTTACTCACTGTGCCCCAATCTCATCTATCTCACAGCAGCCCCTTTTCCATGTCGTCCTTCAAGCCTGGAACTCTCTCCCCCTTCAGACCACCACTCTCCCACTTTCAAAGCCTTATTAAGGTCATGACTCACTTTCCTTTTTGGGCCATCTATGCCATTGGATCTGTGATATTTGCCTCAACCTCAACCCCACAGCACTTATGTACATATCTATAAATTATATATTATATTACTTAGATCAATTTGTCACCCCTCTAAACTGTAAGCTCATTGTAGGCAGAGAACATGTCTCCCAACTCTGTTGCATTGATCGATGATGATCCTCCATTCTCCTCTCAATGAAACTACTAGAATGAGCATTGCCTTGGTGTTTTTACCTTTCTTCTCGAAGATAGTGATCATAGTGACATCAATAGCATGCTTTCATCATTTTATAGAAGAGCCTTTTCTGATTTATAAGTGCTAGGTCTTTCCTTGTTATCGATTGCTGAGAAAATCTAGGTGTTTCATAATTTTTTATGGATTTGCTGTGGCAGTATTCTCAAAACTTGAAGTTAGAGTTATGCCTTTGTATTTTACAGATTCTATGTCTTGTGGCAGTCTCATTTTTTAGGGTGGAAGGCTCATTTAGAAGATGATAGAACTATTGTTTCCAGCTCTGCTAGACTGCCTCCTGAAGTCTGATAAAGGGTAGAGAAATCTCTGTTCCTCATGGTGCTGTTTCAGAGATGCTGAACTGGGATGCACATGTGCACAGGCAATATAGATTACTTTGCTGGAGATCAGCCGACCATACATCCGTTCATCTTTGGCACTGTTGCTCATACCTGTTCCTTAGCAGAATATACATGTCATATCACAGACCCCTGAAGATCTCCCTGATATAATCCTGAGGAGCTAAAAGATGTTGATAATGATTTCCCACCTTGCTGTAAAGTTGTACTTTCTGAGTTACTTTTAATAAATCTTAGGAGTGTGACCTTGCGTTGCCCTTTGTCCTGAGAGTCCCTTGTTAAAGTAGTCTCTTAGTGAAATATTTCTTCACGACTCCCATTGAATTTCCCGCTGTAAAAGGGCTGTTGTTATGACACTGAACTTCTTGAGCCTCTATTCTGCAGAGTATCAACATCGATAGTTTGTTATATTTGGATTACCTTGAAAGAGACTCAGAGTTCCAATTTATCTGAGACACTAAAAAATGGGAGTGTTAATATCAAGCTCGATGTGGACAGGGAATGTGTCTGTTTATTGTTATATTGAACTCTTCAAAGTACATTGCTTTGCACACAGTAAGCACTCATTAAAAATGATTTAATGAAAGAATGAATCATCATCAGTGGTATTTATTATTATTATTATTATTATTGTATTAAGCACTTACTATGTGCCAAGCACTTTTCTAAGCGCTGGGGTCTCACGTGGGGCTCACAGTCTTAATCCCCATTTTACAGATGAGGTAACTGAGACCCAGAGAAGTGAAGTGACTTGCCCAAGGTCACAAAGCAGACAAGTGGCAGAGCTGGGATTGGTCCTTCCCACGCCCCGGCTCTTTCCACTAAGCCACATGGTATTTATGTAGGGCTTACTGTGTAAAGAGCAGTTTACTAAGCTCTTGGGAGAGTGTAATTCAGCAGAGATAGTAGACACATCCCCAGCCCACAGTGAGTTTACAGTCTAAAGGGGGAGACAGACATTAATATGTATAAAGGATTTACAATAAATAATTTGAATGTAAATAGTAATATGATAGGTATTGATAGTCTGTTGTGTGATCTGGGGCACCTCACTTAACTTCTCTGTGCCTGTTACCTCACCTGTAAAATGGACATTAAGACTGTGAGCCCCATGTGGGTCATAGACTGATTATCCAACTGATTATCCTCTGCTTAATATAATGCCTGGCACATATAGTGCTTAACAAATATCACTGGAAAATAAATACATAAAGTAGGACTTGAGACCTGTTGTGAGCCATTTGAATGATCACAAACTACTTCAGTCAAACATGTTGAGAGGAAACCCACAGATACAATATTTACCAAAAATGATTTTCTCAAAGGACGATAGACATTCAGATGAAAAACCAGAAGACTCAATTCTCAAATTGTAGATCTTTATTTGCCCGATTTAAGCCCTTGCCACAAAGCATTAATGTGGTAAATGAACGGGTTTACCACCACATCACTTTGGGTCATCCACCTCATCCTGCCTTGCTCCAATCTGGCAGGAAGGACAATAGCAGCGGCAGCACGTTGCCTTCGTACAATGTAGATAATGGAGAGGCCATATCTGTTGTGGTTATCAGAGTGTGGTTGTGATTATTGGACCCTGATTCACAAGAAACTGAAAACTCTGTTCTCTCCTAATGATAAATAATTATTAATCAATTGTATTTATTTGAAAGGCACTTACTGTTTTCCACCCAGATCAGACACAGCTTTGTCCACTTGAAACTCAGTGTCTAAGGGGGAAGGAAATAGATATTTAATCCTTACCTTAGAGGAGGAAACCAAAGCAAGCACAGAGAAGTTCTGTGACTTGCCCAAAGTGTCACCACAGGAAATTGAGGAGTCAGGATTAGAACTCAGCCCTGTGCTTTCCCAATTAGACCATGCGGATCCTCCTCTAACAATATAGTATATTATTTGTTTTTGTACTTATACCTATCCTGGTCTCATGTATTTTTCCTTATTAGTCTATCTTTCATTTTGTGTTTGTCACCAGTGTACTTTACCCCTTTTAAGTCAATCAGTCAGTCTTATTTATTGAGTGCTTCTTGTGTGCAGAACAATGGCCTAAGTGGTTGAGAGAGTTGGAAGATGTGTTTCCTGCCAAAGGTTTGATTAGACCTTGGAACAACAGGATCATACTCTATTCTGACCCATGTATTCTTTCACAGTGTGTCACGCTTTGCACTCAGTAAGTGCTTAAAGATTACTATTACTGGTGTTATTATTACTAATCCTAAGAGCACTGAGGAAGGTTGCCTGTCTACTTGTTTTGTTTTGTTGTCTGTCTATTCCCTTCTAGACTGTGAGCCCGCTGTTGGGTAGGGATTGGCTCTACTTGTTGCCGAATTGTATTTTCCAAATGCTTAGTACAGTGCTGTGCACATAGTAAGTGCTCAATAAATGTGATCGAATGAATGAATGAATAGCTAGAAATCATCAAAGGGCTCGAGGTGGCTGTCTTGCTCAGAAAACTGGCTCTAACTGCCCGGGACTCAATCATCTTGCCTCCTCCTGCCTCTCCTTGCTACTCTCTTACTACAACCCAGCCCATCCACTCCTCTAATGCTAACCTTCTCACTGCACCTCATTCTCATCTATTGTGCCACAACCCCTCGATTCCATCCTCCCTTTGGCCTGGAGAGAGAAAAGAGAGCTGTCAGGAAAGGCCTTTTGGAGAATTATTTCTTAATATGCTTACTATGTGCCTGGTAGAAGGTAACCCCTGCCCACAAGGAGCTTGATTTCAGAGTAGAGAATGGCAAATCTCTACTAAATCTCTACTACTGCTTCTCTTCTAGTAGAAAAGCAGCGTGGCTCAGTGGAAAGAGCCCGGGATTGGGAATCAGAGGTCATGGGTTCTAATCCGGGCTTGGGAATCAGAGGTCATGGGTTCTGGCTCTTCCACATGTCTGCTGTGTGACCTTGGGCAAATCACTTAACTTCTCTGAACCTCAATTCCCTCATCTATAAAATGGGGATTAAGATTGCGAGCCCCATGTGGGACAACCTGATCACCTTGTATCACCCCCCAGCGCTCAGAACATATGCTTTGCACATAGTAAGCACTTAACAAATTCCATAAAAAAAAGTCATGCTTTCCTCGCAACAAGTCAATTGTGCAGTCTCTAAATCTTTCAGAAAGAAAGCATGACAAAGCACAAGAAATGATGAGATACTAGAATCAGCATGGTCTGGTGGAGAGAGCATAGGCCTAGGAGTCAGAAGACCTGGTTTCTAATCCCAGCTCCACCACATTTCTGCTGTGTGACCTGGGGGAAATCACTTAACTTCTCTGTGCCTTAGTTTCCTCATCTGCAAAATGGGGTTTAATACTGTGAGCCCTATGTGGGACAGGGACTGTACATAGCAAGGGACTATACAAAGTCGAGGGCCTAGCACATAATAAGTGTTTAAAAATCAGAGAACTGGTGCCTTGGTTGCATTAGTAAATGAGTTGTTATAGCTATTAATCCGTATTTTATTAATATGGTGACAAAGTTGTGAACAGTAGTGGAAGTGATCTGCTCATTTTTTTTCAATAGGCTATGTTCACCTTATGAACCTTTGTAATTATACTGCCATTTTTATCATTAAATGCATTTTTTTCTTTCATAAACCCATGAGATCAAATCCTACTCTGCTGGCCCTATTTGAATTGAGAATTCCCATAAAATGAAAATTTACCTTTGAATTTATAGTTTTGAATAGTTTTCCTCTCTAGCAACTGAATAGTTTGCTTAAAGTATCTCTCATGGTTTTATCACTTCATATCTTGATGTCCTCTTTCTAGAGCGATTTTAGAGGTTTCTTAAATCCCTCTCTAACGTTTTCCATTTCCATTATCTAAAGTAGAAAATGCCATCCTCTTAGACTTGTGCAAGGAAGTGTTGCCCAAGACTTACACATGAGCTTACTAATGCTTGGTGGCAGCTAGAAAAGACTTCTATTGCTGGCTCTTTGAAGAAATGGAGGAGCCCTTGTGAGTAAATTCTCATAATTTAGAATAAGGCCATCATGGAGAGGTAAAGGTGAAATTGCATTAGACATTTAAGCCACTTGACACAGCCTCATATTTGGCAACCCTTTTATAAAGAAATGAACTGCCATGCTGTGTCCTTAAAAATCTATATTGGTGTGATTTGTTGAACTTCTCTACATGTCTTTGAGTGAGCAGACAGAGATAATCTCATTCTTTCACTTGGTTTCTAGGAATTCTGACCATGGAAATTGGAAAAGCTGGAATACACTGGTGGGCACAATTTATATACAGTTAAGAAAGCTCCCTCGGGGGATTTCTTCTCCCCTCAGAAGAATATAATTTAGAAAAACATGTTCAAAAGAGACGTGTTTTCTTGCGTCTATGTCTTCATAGAAATCCCTTGTTGTAATTATATTTAGGGTAACAGATGGCTGAACCACTATTTTCTAGAAACAAGGGATTTATTATTCCTTAACCTTATGCTTTACTTCCTTTTCTTTAAAAGCACTCTCCTATTCTAGGGTGTGTTTCATGGGCCAGAGCCATGAATTTGTGTTTCAGTTGATTCATATGTATGAAATTCTTTGTTGCTGTTTGGCACCCTGAACTAGGTAATACTTTCAGTCCCAGGAAAGGGAAGGAATTCAACGGTTACTTTATTGGGAGGATTCATCCCTTCATTTAGTCGGTCAACTCCTATTATCCTTTTATTATCCTGTAATTTTCAGGGCAAGTTCAGAGAATAACTGTAGAGGCTATTAAGAGCTGTCAAGGAAAATTTATCTGTCCTTAAATAGAGGGTAGGAGTGAATCTCCTTCAATGCAGATAATTCTTCTCTTGTAAGCTTTAAAAACTCTGTTTATTGTTTCCCTGAATGTCTCCCTAGACTATTCAAACACTAGCACAGATGATTCTGACTTTTCTGCTGCAGTCAGGAATACAATTTATAGAAGTGTGGCCCATGGGAACCAATCTTGTCTAGTGTTAGAGTCTACACTAATAGTCTACAGCTAGGGTCAATAGTAACTTGCAGAAAACATGGTTAAAAATCACTCAGCTCTGCAAAGGGTAAAAGGTCTGGATTTTTTTTCTCCCCAAAAGAGAAATACCTTTACTCATGAAAAAGATAGAGTAGACAGATGGGAGTTGAAAAGGTGTCTGTGTGGAGATAATAATGATGCCTGGAGGTGACATAATTCCTCAGATAGTGGGAATGTGGTCCAGCAGGGTAGGCAAAAACTGGTGATTCAGGTGATTTGATTTTCTAATACCATTTTGGCTTCTAGTCTTCTGTAAAACCTCTTTTTTTGTGGCCACAGCAGGGATTATAAAACATCATTCATGGGTTATTACATGAATAAACAGTACCTAGGTTCACTATAAAATCATTTATAAGCACTTTTAATTAATTTATCCACAAATGTTGTAGATACAATTTAATTCTGGTAAGAGAATGCTTAATTTGGGTATGTTTAATTTGGATCTGTTTATTTGATGATGATAATAATAATAATAATAGTATTAAGCGCCTACTATGTGCCAAGCACTGTTCTAAGTGCTGGGTGGATACAAGGTCATCAGGTTGTCCCACATGGGGCTCACAGTATTAATCCCCATTTTACAGATGAGGTAACTGAGGCACAGAGAAGTTAAGTGACTTGCCCGAAGTCACACAGCTGACAAGTGGCAGAGCTGGGATTAGTACCCCTGACCTCTGATTCCCAAGCCCGGGCTCTTTCCACTGAGCCACGCTGCTTTGTGTATATGTGTTGTATAAATTTTTCTCTTTAGGTTTTACTATCTAAACTCTATCATAGAAATGATACTGATATATATATGAACCTATGGGCACATTTGGGCACATGAGTGAAAACATTAATATTTAACAGCAATCCCTCTTTTTCTTTTAAAATACCGTTGGGCTGCATTGTTTTGCTCAAACTCTTTTGTAGGCAGAGCTAATGGACTATAGAGTAAGGAAAATTTCCCAAAAATAACTATAATTTCCCAGAAAGCAAAGAGGTTTCCCTTCTCCTAAGCATCAGTTGGAGACAGGAAATCTTCCTTCAGAGACTACATTTACCAGAAAATGTTTCCCTTACCCAAGTGTGGTGGTGCTTTAAAGGTGATGGTAAGGAGTTTCTGTTTGATGTGGAGGTAGATGGACTACTCTGGAGGTTCTTGAGGAGTGAGAGAACATGGTTTTAAGCGAAAAATGATCCAGGCAGCAGCATGAAGTATGGGCTGGTGTGGGGAGAGACAGGAAGCAGGGGTTTTAGCAAGAAGGCTGATAAAGTAATCAGAGCAGGATAGGATAAATTCTTAGATTAACATGCTAGCAGTTTGGATGGAGAAGGAAGGGCATATTTAGCAATGCTGTGAAGGTTAAACTGAAAGGATTTAGTGATGGATAGAATATGTGGGTTGAATGAGAGAGAGGAGTCAAGGATAACACTCTCCACTGGTTCCTTCCCCTCTGCCTTCAAACATACCCATGTCTCTCCCATCCTAAAAAAAACCCTCTCTCGACCCCACCTCACCTTCTAGTTATCGTCCCATATCCCTCCTACCATTCCTTTCCAAACTCCTTGAACGGGTTGTCTATATGCGCTGCCTAGAATTCCTCAACAACAACTCTCTCCTCGACCCCCTCCAGTCTGGCTTCTGTCCCCTACATTCCACGGAAACTGCGCTCTCAAAGGTCACCAATGACCTCCTGCTTGCCAAATCCAACGGCTTCTACTCTGTCTTAATCCTCCTCGACCTCTCAGCTGCCTTCGACACTGTGGACCACCCCCTTCTCCTCAACACGCTATCTGACCTTGGCTTCACAGACTCTGTTCTCTCCTGGTTCTCCTCTTATCTCTCTGGTCGTTCATTCTCAGTCTCTTTTGCAGGCTCCTCCTCCCCCTCCCATCCTCTTACTGTGGGGGTTCCCCAAGGTTCACTGCTTGGTCCCCTTCTGTTCTCGATCTACACGCACTCCCTTGGTGACCTCATTCGCTCCCACGGCTTCAACTATCATCTCTACGCTGATGACACCCAGATCTACATCTCTGCCCCTGCTCTCTCCCCCTCTCTCCAGGCTCGCATCTCCTCCTGCCTTCAGGACATCTCCATCTGGATGTCTGCCCGCCACCTAAAGCTCAACATGTCCAAGACTGAACTCCTTGTCTTCCCTCCCAAACCTTGTCCTCTCCCTGACTTTCCCATCTCTGTCGACGGCACTACCATCCTTCCCGTCTCACAAGCCCGCAAACTTGGTGTCATCCTCGACTCCGCTCTCTCATTCACCCCTCACATCCAAGCCGTCACCAAAACCTGCCGGTCTCCGCTCCACAACATTGCCAAGATCCGCCCTTTCCTCTCCATCCATACCGCTACCCTGCTCATTCAAGCTCTCATCCTATCCCGTCTGGACTACTGCATCAGCCTTCTCTCTGATCTCCCATCCTCGTGTCTCTCTCCACTTCAATCCATACTTCATGCTGCTGCCCGGATTATCTTTGTCCAGAAATGCTCTGGGCGTATTACTCCCCTCCTCAAAAATCTCCTGTGGCTACCAATCAATCTGCACATCAGGCAGAAACTCCTCACCCTGGGCTTCAAGGCTGTCCATCACCTCGCCCCCTCCTACCTCACCTCCCTTCTCTCCTTCTCCAGCCCAGCCCGCACCCTCCGCTCTTTCGCCGCTAATCTCCTCACCGTACCTCGCTCTCACCTGTCCCGCCATCGGCCCCCGGCCCACGTCATCCCCTGGGCCTGGAATGCCCTCCCTCTGCCCACCCGCCAAGCTAGCTCTCTTCCTCCCTTCAAGGCCCTACTGAGAGCTCACCTCCTCCAGGAGGCCTTCCCAGACTGAGCCCCTTCCTTCCTCTCCCCCCGTCCCCCTCTCCATCCCCCCCATCTTACCTCCTTCCCTTCCCCACAGCACCTGTATATATGTTTGTACATATTTATTACTCTATTTATTTTACTTGTACATATCTATTCTATTTATTTTATTTTGTTAGCATGTTTGGTTTTGTTCTCTGTCTCCCCCTTTTAGGCTGTGAGCCCACTGTTGGGTAGGGACTGTCTCTATATGTTGCCAATTTGTACTTCCCAAGCGCTTAGTACAGTGCTCTGCACATAGTAAGTGCTCAATAAATACGATTGATGATGATGATGATGATGAACTAGATATTAGATTCAAAGTGTTGGCTCTTTATAGGTCTGGAATATTCCTCTTGATACACACATGGTCACAAGTCGTTGTTCTAGAGAACATTGTCTAAAATATTAAGGCTGTGTGTTTCATACCTCATACAAAGATGTATTTATGCTATGTTTTAATGGGCGCTTTGGCTTCCTTTCCCAGGATTCATTATTTAAACTTTTCGTGGTGGTATATCATAGAGTCTGGCAGCAGTCAGACCTAACTAGGATTTTGTGAATTTTCTCAGGTAATACGGATCTGCAGCATGGCTCAGTGGAAAGAGCTCAGGCTTTGGAGTCAGAGGTCACGGGTTCAAATCCTCACTCTGCCAATTGTCAGCTGTGTGACTTTGGGCAAGTCACTTAACTTCTCTGGATTAAGACTGTGAACCCCCCCCCTCCCCCACCCCGTGGGACAACCTGATCACCTTGTAACCTCCTCAGCACTTAGAACAGTGTTTTGCACATAGTAAGTGCTTACTAAGTGCCATTATTATTATTATTATCATCTCTCAATTAGGAAATCACTAAGGACCCTCTGCTACCTCAGAATTCAATGCTGGTTTTCAAGTGGATGATTTCAAGTTTTATATTATAATCACACACAAATCTATCTTGGTATTGAGTGCTAACTCTGTGCATATAACTATACTAAGGCGTACAGTACAACAGAGTTTGGTAGACATGTTTCCTGATCACTTCTCACTTTCGAGATCACATCTCCTGATCTGGAGACTATACATATGAATAGGTAAATTATATATATATATATATATATATATATATATATACATACATATATATATATACATATTTATGAGTATATATAGCTAACACTTTTTTAGACTTCAATAGCAGTATTGAATTTTAATAATCACATTTATTGAGCATCTTCCATATGCAAAGCACTACACTAAAACTGGCAAAAAGTTCATGGATGAGCCCTAGATACAGTCCCTGGTCTACATGGTACTCTGACTATGGATAAGGGTGGAGGTAGTAATGAGAATGGGTGATGATAATAATAACAATGTTGGCATTTGTTAAGCACTTACTATGTGCAAAGCACTGTTCTAAGCGCTGGGGAGGATACAAGGTGATCAGGTTGTCCCGTGGGGGGCTCACAGTCTTACTCCCCATTTTACAGATGAGGTAACTGAGAGAAGTTAAGTGACTTGCCCAGTCACACAGCTGACAATTGGAGGACCTGGGATTTGAACCCATGACCTCTGACTCCAAAGCCCGTTTTCTTTCCACTGAGCCACGCTGCTTCTCATAAATAATCAGGTTGGACATAGTCCCACTCTCAGATGGGGCTCAACAGTCTAAGTAGGAGGGTGAACAGGTACTTCATCCCGATTTTACAGATGTGGAAACAGGCCCAGAGAAGTTTAAGGACTTGCCCAAGATCACACAGCAGACACATGGTAGAGCCAAGATTAGAACCCAGGTTCCTATGAACCCCAGGCCCATGTGCTTTCTACTAGGCTATACTGCAAGCCCAGGCTCTTTCCACTGAGCCACGCTGCTTCTCTAAGATGTGTAAGAAAATGTGAAACAATAAAAAACAGAAGAACAATATCAAAGTTTAGGGAGAAAATAAATACAATGCATATACAAAAAAGTTTGACTAGAAGAGAAGTTCAGTGTTCTTCACTACTCAGCAGCTACAGTCCGACCACCTCCAGTTCAGTGTCCTAAATATTTGGAGGCTTCAGGCTGCCACTTTGAGTCCTTAGTCTGCTGGACCAGCTGCCATAAGGCCTGGCTTCTGAGCAACAGGAAAGTGGAACTTAATGGTGATATTTTCCGAGTGCTTAGCTCATGAAGAGCACCCTAATAAGTACTTTGGAGACTTCAGTAAAGTGGACATGATCCTTACCCTCAAGAAGCTGACAACCTAAGAGGAGAGACAGACATTAAAATAGAATTAAAATAATGGGGGTTCACCTTAGGGTTGGACAATTTGCAGCCCAGGTTTTGAAGCTAAAAGTGGAATAGGGGACAGGGACAGGGCTGGAAGGGCTGAAATAGTTGACAAGACAGGTAGAGAGAAATAAAAAGAAGGAACTAAAAGAAAGAAAATGGGGTGAAAAAAGAGAAGGGAAGGAGGAAATTGGACATAAATCTAGATCAGGAAGACTATGCTGAAATCTGGGACATGCCTAGTCCTGGCTCCGGCAGCAACATCTTTATTCCGGTCAACTTCATTTTTCTTTCTTTTTCCCTTCTCTGTATGAAGGGATATTCATGACCACAAGTCTCCAATCCAATTTGTTTTCCTCCATGTAGACATCTGACTTCAGTCGATCACTTTTCCCCCTCTGGATTTACTGGAATGTTAATGCTTCTCAAAGCAACTAAATCAGGAAGCAAGACAGATCCCAAATTTTGAGCTATTTTACTTAAATGAGGACATCTGATCACGCTCTGGAATGGTGGTGGTAGTCGTTGTGGTGACTACACAGTGAGGAACATAGAAACTTCTCCTGTAGCCAACCTTATCTGAGTACACATTGTCTTCGTTTTCCTGACATTTCATGTTGATCTATTTTTATTGTTTTACATTTTCTTATGTATCCATTGTCAATACTTCCTCCGCCCACATTCACAGAGTTTGAATCACTGAGGATTCAGTTAGCATAGTTTTTGGTTTTTTTTTTTTATCTTGGGGGAACTATTCAATTCTTAATAAGAAATCAGTTTTGTATAATAGAGTTAATTTAAGCTTAGCCACCCTTTTTAACTGTAGTAGCTTTCCTCCTGCTTCTGTGATCATTTAGACTGAATGTCAATGAATCTTTGAAACTGATACACTTATGTAAGGATAGATAAGCACAAATCCATAGTCTTGTTTTGGAATCACAGTTTTAAAAGTTCATTTTTGAATGATATGCTTAATTCTTCCATTTTTTTAAATATAGGACATCCCATTTTCTGTTGTGAATTCATTTAGCTAACAGTTATCATTGGCCATTTGGTTCATAACCGATTTGTGATTTTTAAATTTCATTTTTATTCACTGGAGTTTTTCTTAATGTAACATTTTCATTGCTGGGTATTTAATAAATTATACAGAAGAAATGCTTTGGACCCCACAAAGTAGTACTTAGATAATGAAGTTGGCTGCATTTCTAATTGTGACTTGAATATGTTCCTAAGAGACAGCACAACTCTTGCCGTGGAAGTTTCTTTTCTTGTATTGTTTCATCTGCTCACAAATAACTTCGACTTTGTAGCAATTGGTACTCTTTTAGCAATGGAATTCTTCTATCCCTTTTAAGAAAACAATCCAAATTTTTGCATCCTAATTTTGAGCAGTATTCAAAGAGAAGATTAGAGAAGACAGGACCAAGCAGTGTTCACTCTGTCTGGATCATTTTTCTACAAAATCGTTCAGGACATGTCACCCCACTCCTCAAAAAACTCCAGGGCTTGCCCATCCACCTCCACATCAAAAACTCCTCACCATTGGTTTTAAAGTCTCCATCACCTTCCCCCATCCTAGATCACCTCACTTCTCTTCATCTACAACCCAGCCCACACCCACTCACTTTGCTCCTCTAGTGGTAACCTTCTCATTGTGCCTCAGTTTCACCCATCTTCCTGCCACCCCCTAGCCCATGTTCTGCCTCTGTCCTGGAATGCTTTCCCTCCTCAAGTACTGCAGACAATTACTATCCCCCCTTTCAAAGCCTTATTGAAGACACATCTCCAAGAGGCTTTCCTAGACTAAGCCCTACTTTTCCTTATCTCCCATTCCCTTCTGCATCACCCTGATTTGCTACCTTTGCTCTTCCCCCATATCAGCCCCACAGCACTGATGTATATATCTGTAATTTTCTTTGTATTAATGTCTGTCTCCCCCCTTCTAGATTGTAGTCTCGTTATGGGCAGGGAATGTCACACTGTTTATTGTTGTATTGTACTTTCCCAAGTGCTTAGTACAGTGCTCTGCACACAGTAAGCATTCAATAAATGCAGTTGAATGAATAAATAATGATGGCATTTATTAAGTGCTTACTATGTGCAAAGCACTGTTCTAAGCGCTGGGGGAATACAAGGTGATCAGGCTGACTCACAGGGGGCTCACGGTCAATCCCCATTTTACAGATGAGGGAACTGAGGCCCAGAGAAGTGAAGTGCCTTGCCCAAAGTCACACAGCTGACAATTGGCAGAGCTGGGATTTGAATCCATGACCACTGACTCCAAAGCCCAGGCTCTTTCCACTGAGCCATGCTGCTTCTCTTTTGTATTTATTTTATTCTGGGAGTTCTTGCTGTATGCAGAGCGCAGCTTGGACACTACAGCACAACAGACTTGGTAGACATGATTCCTGACCTCAGGTAGCTTAAATCAAATAGACCCTGGAGGACATGAGATCTTGAGATATCTTGGGATCAAAAGTTAGGAGTGGGCACTTGAATACACTTAAAAAAAAAAGAGCAAGAATAGAAACTATGCCCCCCTGCATTGTCTCCCATTTATAAATGGAGAGTTTTTCTCATCAAGAAAAGGACTCAGTATCACTCTTTTCAGCATGATTATTTGATAATTATGTCACTAAAAAGTGAAATAACAGGCTTGGCTGAAGGAGAAGCATACAGTTTAATCAGTATTTTTGTGGTAAAGAAGATATGCCAGTAGACGAAAAATGATCGTTCATCTGGCAAATGCAGTTTCTTAATAAAACCTTTCAAATTATTTTTATATCCATCGGGTTTTTTTTTTTGCTGCTGTCATGTTCTATAACATCTGAATTTTTTTTTTCTTTTTGGCATGTTTGATGATTTCATTTTCTCAGGAAAATGCCCCCTCCTACCTCACCTCCCTTTTCTCCTTCTACAGCCCAGCCCGCACCCTCCGCTCCTCCGCCGCTAATCTCCTCACCGTACCTCGTTCTCGCCGGTCCCGCCATCGACCCCCGGCCCACGTCATCCCCCGGGCCTGGAATGCCCTCCCTCTGCCCATCCGCCAAGCTAGCTCTCTTCCTCCCTTCAAGTCCCTATTGAGAGCTCACCTCCTCCAGGAGGCCTTCCCAGACTGAGCCCCTTCCTTCCTCTTCCCCTCTTCCCCCTCTCCATCCCCCTCTTCTTACCTCCTTCCCTTCCCCACAGCACCTGTATATATGTATATGTTTGTACATATTTATTACTCTATTTATTTTACTTGTACATATCTATTCTATTTATTTTATTTTGTTAGTATGTTTGGTTTTGTTCTCTGTCTTCCCCTTTTAGACTGTGAGCCCACTGTTGGGTAGGGACTGTCTCTATATGTTGCCAATTTGTACTTCCCAAGCGCTTAGTACAGTGCTCTGCACATAGTAAGCGCTCAATAAATATGATTGATGATGATGATGATGACTGTTATTTGGAGTAGAGCACAATTCAGTTTCATAAGTAAATGACCCTGAGTTAAAGAGGGTTATACTAATTTCATCATGCTCAGTATCATAGATTTGGAAGTTGCTCAATTGTGATTAAGCATCTTTTACATATTAGGAGAAAAACAGGCATTCATTCATTCAATCGTATTTATTGAGCACTTACTGTGTGCAGAGCACTGTACTAAGCGCTTAGGAAGTTCAAGTTGGCAACATATAGAGACGTCATAAGGCAGATATAAAATTGTTTGAAGTACTCATGTCCCTAATAGATCTTTTTAAACGATGAAGGATTAGGTTAGCAAAATCACCTTAATTGCCTGAGACAAAATGGAATTGCAAGACAAAATTTGTTCAATAGATCACATTGTAAGCACTCAAATACCACGGACTGTTTGATCAATCACAGTATTTATTAATCACCTCAAAGAATACATCCAGGTGCCCTCACCCTGTCACGTCCATGTGCTGAACCATTTCTTTCTATACCATATTGTGACATATCCAACAAATGTCTGATTTATAGTCTTTAATTCTGCCATAACACTCTATTCAAAATGTGTACTGAAGACATATATTCTTGCAGACCCAAATGCAAATCACTCTCAAATGCTTAGAGTATCTTCAGTATTGCATTTTTATGGGAGACCATTTGATTGGGTCTGTCATCTAATCGGTTCAACTGAATGCATGAGGAATTCCCAGTGAGGGCATTTGAATTAGCAGTCATTCAAATGCCCTCGCTAAACACTGAAACGCTGAAAGCATAATTCAGTTTGTTTCTTCTAGGTTGTCAAAATCTGAGTCATATAAACTCTCACCTCTATCTCTGATTTTCATGTTCCCTAAGTCCACCCCAACTTTAATCAGCTGTATTCTCCTTCTATCTAAATTATTCTCCACTGAGGTAACCTCAGCTGCTTTTTCATTTAATCCGTCAGTAGTATTTTTTGAGCACTTATTGATGATGATAGTATTTGTTAAACACTTACTATGTGCCAAGCACTGTTCTAAGCGCTTGGGTAGATACAAAGTTAGGTTGTCCCATGTGGGGCTTAGAGTCTTAATCCCCATTTTGCAGATGAGGTAACTGAGGCACAGAGAAGTTAAGTGACTTGTCCAGTGTCACACAGCTGACAAGTGGCGGAACTGGGATTAGAACTCATGACCTCTGACTCTCAAGCCCGTGCTCTTTCCACCAAGCCACACTGCTTCTCTTGTGTGCAGAGTACTATGCTAATCTCTCTTGGGAAAGTGAAATACAACAGAGTTAGTAGGTGTGCCTATAAAGTTCTTACAGTCTTCATTGAAATGCTTTAGAAATGACAGGGGAAGATGGATAGGTAAGTTCAGGAGATGCTGGGAAACAGGGCAGGACTTCCCTAAAAGTGGGCAAAATCAAAGCATTAACTTTTTCCTTGATTTCTAACGTCACTTCAGGTAAAGATAGCAAGAATAGCAAAAGTCTTAAATAGATTGGTATTTGTATTATCATACTCATTCCAAAGTTATCTTCACCAGCATCATGATTCCCATCATAAAATTACTATATTAAGGAATCAGTCTATAATACTCATTAAGTACTTCATGCAGACCACTACCCTGAGTGCTTGGAAGAATACCGTATAACAGACTTGGTAGTCATGTTCCCTACTGATAATGAGCTTATAGTCTAGAGTGAAGTTATAATAATAATAATAATGGCATTTATTAATCACTTACTATGTGCAAAGCACTGTTCTAAGCACTAGGGAGGTTGCAAAGTAATCAGATTGTCCCATGTGGGGCTCCCTGTCCTAATCTCCATTTTACAGATGAGGGAACTGAGGCCCAAAGAAGTTAAGTGACTTGCCCGAAGTCACACAGCTGACAATTGGCAGAACCGGGACTTGAACCCATGACCTCTGACTCAAAAGCCTGTGCTCTTTCCACTGAGCCACGCTGCTTATAATATTAGAGGAAAAATATTTTAGTCCATCTCCTGATCTGAGAGTGATTGCATCCTCTTGCTACAGTAGGCTACTGTTTCTGTTTTGTTTACCTTATGTATTTGCCCTTATCTTGTGTCGTCATGGAGCTTTTATCATTTCAACTGTCCTTATGTTTCTGTTGCTAGTCTTCTCTATCCATTTCATGCTTGGTTTGTGAGCCCCTTAAGGGGCTTACAAGCACTCATATATTCTTTTCCAGAGTTTAGTTTAGTTGGGAAGTACAGAGTGGCTCAGTGGAAAGAGTCCGGGCTTTGGAGTCAGTGGTCATGGGTTCAAATTCCAACTCTGCCAATTGTCAGCTGTGTGACTTTGGGCAAGTCACTTTTCTTCTCTGGCCTTAAGTTCCCTCATCTGTAAAATGGAGATTAAGACTGTAAGCCGCCCATGGGACAAGCTGATCACCTTGTAACTTCTTTTAACTTGTAACTTTAACTAAAAGTTAACTTTCAACTTGTAAGTTAACCTTGTAACTTCTTTTAGACTGTGAGCCCACTGTTGGGTATGGACTGTCTCTATATGTTGCCAACTTGTACTTCCCAAGTGCTTAGTACAGTGCTGTGCACACAGTAAGCGCTCAATAAATACGATTGATTGATTGTAACTTCCCCTGTGCTTAGAGCAGTGCTTTGCACATAGTAAGCGCTTAATAAATGCTGTCATTATCATTATTATTAGTGTGTGTGTTCGTGTGTGTGCGCGAATGCCTATGGGGTGTGGTTTTAAGTGCTTATTATGTGTCAAGTACTGCACTAAATGCTCAAGAAGATCATCGGGTCTGACACAGTCCTTGTCCTTCACAGGCTCCCAGTCCAAGGGGGAGAGAGAAATAGCATGACCTAATGGATAGAGCTTGGGCTTGGGAATCAGAAGGACCTGGGTTCTAATCCCAGTTCTATCACTTGTCTGCTGTGTGACTTTGGGCAAGTCACATAACTTCTCTGTGCCTCAGTTACCTCATCAGGGGATTAAGACTGTGGGCCCCATTTGGGACCGAGACTATGTTCCACCTGATTTGCTTGTATTTGGATAGACCCAGAGTTTAATCCAGTGCCTGGCACATGGTGAGTACTCCGCAAAAACCATTAAAACCTTTTAAAAAATAGATTTAATCTCTATTTTAAAAATGAGAAAACTGAGGCACAGAGAAGTTAAGTGACTTGCCCACCGTCACACAGCAGGCAAGTTGCAGAGCTGGGATTTGAACACGAATAAGCGCAGTGTAGCAGAAAGAGCAAGTACTTGGGAGTCAGGGGTCATGGGTTCTAATCCTGACTCCGCCACTGATCAACTGTACTTTGGGCAAGTCACTTCTCTGTGCCTCAGTTACTTAATAGGGATTAAGACTGTGAGCCCCAAGTGGGACAACCTGATTACCATGTATCTATCCCAGTGCTAAGAACAGTGCTCGGCACATAGTAAGTGCTTAACAAATGTCATCATTATTTCCCTTCAAAGCCCCACTGAGAGCTCACCTCCTCCAGGAGGCCTTCCCAGACTGAGCCCCCACCTTCCTCTCCCCCTCCTGCCACTCCCCATCTCCCTTGCCTTACCTCCTTCCCCTCCCCACAGCACCTGTATATATGTATATATGTTTGTACATATTTATTATTCTATTTTACTTGTACATATTTATTCTATTTATTTAATTTTGTTAATACGTTTTGTTTTGTTGTCTGTCTGCCCCCTTCTAGAATGTGAGCCCACTGTTGGGTAGGGACCGTCTCTAGATGTTGCCAACTTGTACTTCCCAAGCTCTTAGTACAGTGCTCTGCACACAGTAAGTGCTCAATAAATACGACTGAATGAACTGACTCCCAGGCTTTACACTTGGCGACACTACTTGTCACGTATCATGCTGAATATGATAAAGTAGAGGTTTCACTATTGCAGTTTCCCCCCATATTGGCATGAATTTATGTATACACAAAACGGAAATAGCAGTTGGATTCAGCCATTTCCATACACCATATGTTAATGCCGATACGGACATCATTTCTGTACCAATGTTTTGGCTGAACTGCTTGTGCTGGTTGGGCTTTCCTATTGCTCCTTGGAAAAGAAATCTAAATGAAGGTGCAAGTAAATTTGGACTTGGATAACAGATGGTTGTCAGATGGCATGCTTCTTTATAGATGTAAAATGTGAACATTTCAAAAATTTTCTATGGGCAAAGGATTTTATCAGTCATTCTCAAAACTACGCAAAGCAATCTCCAAGAACTTCACGAGTTTTCAGTTAGCTTCTAGAGAAGCTCCGCTTGGTTAATTGTTTTCAGACATCTGGATTGTAAAAATTCCCATTTTTAGCCCTGAGATTTCCATCCAGAATCTAACTCCAAATTATAGTGTCACCCGGTCTCCTTTTCATCAACCTCACCTTGTAGTTCTCCCATTAAATGGCTAAAAATACTGAACCTGCTTATGGTGGCCAAGAGTCCCATTAAAAGAGATACAAACAAAAATAATAGAAAGAGAAGAGGAGTATTTTATTGATTTAGCTATGCTTTAGGTTCACTGCCTGATTGGATTTGGGTCTTTGGGCCAGGACTTATATTTTCAAGCTTGAAGCACTTAGTTTGGGAATTGGGAGCTTGTCTCTGGCAACAAGACCTATGCTGATTCACCATATTTTGAATCATGCACAGCGTTTCCTCTTGTGGCTACGCACTGACTTGGCCCAGATTCACAGATGCCCAGATTGAATCCTTGGCATGTTGCTGCGGTTTCGAGTCTGTGGCAGTGACTAATGCCGATACCTTTGTTGGACTCTTTCCCAAAAGATCGCTCTTGGTTCAAGTGATCAATTGCCAGGTGGTGTCCCTCCACCTCCTTGCTTCATCATTACCCACATTGACAAGCCAGTGTCCCACAGCAGTGAGGGCATATGGATTACTACAACAGTATCTGACTATATCCATTAGCTCCTTGGCTTGGAAACTAACTCGAATGTAGCACTGCCTGTCAGTGTGATTTTTTTTTTTTTTTTTCCAGTGGGTGGATACATGTGAAGCATGTTGGGTAGGGACCGTCTCTATTGTTGCCAACTTGTATTTTCCAAGTGCTTAGTACAGTGCTCTGCACACAGTAAGCGCTCAATAAATATGATTGAATGAAAGAATGAATGTTGATTGAGGAATACCCATTTTATTGCAGACTGGCACAAAACAGCAGATTGCAAGCTCATAAGCAATAGAAGTTAAGCCCTGCCTCTCAGATGCCTGCATAGGCTAGTCAGCACTTTTGATCAATGTGAATTCTCTGTATACAAGTCTGGCATTTTCAGAGTGAGCCCACTGTTGGGTAGGGACTGTCTCTATATGTTGCCAATTTGTACTTCCCAAGCGCTTAGTACAGTGCTCTGCACATAGTAAGCGCTCAATAAATACGATTGATGATGATGATGATGATATATGTGTCAGAAAAAAGTGAATGATAATAATTAAAAAAAAACTATTGATGCTCAGAGAAGGAAACCTATCCTAAAATCAGGAATCAACATCTGTATTTATTGAGCCCATACTGTGCTCAGAGCCCTGGCTAAGGATTTGAAATCGTGCAATAGAAGTAAAGTGTTATGCATGGTTTTTGTCCTTGGTAAGCTGACAATCTATCAAAGGATTTGAGACAAAGCATATTGCAAATACACAGCAGAAGAAAGAGTTAAAGCATAGATATGTATTAACGTGGTAACAGTTTGGATGGAGATCATGGGTTTGAATCCCAGCTCTGCCACTTGTCAGCTGTGTGACTTTGGGGAAGTCACTTAACTTCTCTGTGCCTGTTACCTCATCTTTAAAATGGGGACTAAGACTGTCCCACGTAGGGCTCACACTGATTACCTTGTAGTCACCCCAGCAACTTAGAATGGTACTTGGCAGCTAGTAAGTGCTTAACAAATACCAGAAAAAAAAATCAGGATTGATTAAAACAATATACTAAAGCAGGATAAAATGCAAAGACAAATATGCGGATAATAATAATAATGGCATTTATTAAGTGCTTACTTTGTGCAAAACACTCTTCTAAACACTGGGGAGGTTACAAGGTGATCAGGTTGTCCCACGGGGGGCTCACAGTCTTAATCCTCATTTTACAGATGAGGTAACTGAGGCACAGAGAGTTAAGTGACTTGCCCAAGGTCACATAGCTGACAATTGGCAGAGCCTGGATTTAAACCCATGACCTCTGACTCCAAAGCCCGGGCTCTTTCCACTGAGCCACACTGCTTCTCGAAGATCAACTTTGTCACCCTCATTGTACTGTATTAAATGCCTTATGGGCAGGCATCTATATTGTGTATCTTTTAGCTGTGCATCCCTTAGGCACTTCGATCAGCCTCACAGTATTTATGTAAATATTCCCAATCTACTATTTCCGATAGCCCCAATCTACTTTAATGTCTGTCTCCTACCTTAGACTGTAAATTATATGGAAGCTTTATATGTAGATGACTTGGGGCTATTTCCTGCATTTTTCCCATAGATTTTTATGACACGGAGTGAAGACCATGAATGCTGTACTGGGAAGTGGTCTGAAGCCAGAGTGATCACAGAATGTAGTGTAGACGTTTTTGGATTCGCTGCAGCTTGCATAGCACTGGATTTCTCCGGCTTATTTAAAAATCAATGAGCATTCAATCTGTACTGTAATTGGGACCTTTCTTTCGTCAACTTCTGTGTAGAGAGTGTATTTAAACCTTTACTATGGTGTTTCTTATAGAAGCAGTTTGGCATTTAATATTTGGAGACAGTTATTCTACACAGCCATTTGTACCACTTTGTTTCAGTTTTTATGGATGTTAGAAACAGTAGAATTGTCTTGCTCATCTCAGTAGTCATGCTCCTGATTTTGATTCACCTGTTGTGAGGCAAGCTTCCACCAGCCATTGTCAAGCAATACACTGATGGCTGATATGATGGTTATTTTCTTTCTGTTCATTAGTTTTCCATTTGATTTTTGCACCACAAGATGGAAGTTCACCAGGCTTGGTTATCGAGTGAGTCGATTTGAGGAGGCCACTGTTTAGGCCACCTTTTCTAACCCTTTAGGGCGAAAGTGCTTTCCTAAATAGGGCTATTCAGGGACTACCCAGACACATTTGTTACTTCATTCATTCATTCAATCGTATTTCTTGAGCACTTACTGTGCGCAGAGCTCTGTACTAAGCACTTGGGAAGTACAAGTTGGCAATAACGGGCTCACAGTCTATAAGGGGGAGACAGACAACAAAACAAAACGTGGACTGGTGTCAAGTCGTCAGAACAAATAGAAATAAAGCTAGATGCACATCATTAACAAAATAAATAGAATAGTAAATATGTTCAAGTAAAATAAAGTAATTAATCTGTACAAACATATATACCGGTGCTGTGGGGAGGGGAAGGAGGTAGGGCGGAGGGGAAAAATCTATGGGAAAAATTATTGATGTAATTGACATAGGGAAAAGAGTCTGCCAACATGAACAGAACTTGAATTTGAGATGTTTTCCCAATAGCTATGTTGATTTGCATTACACTATCACACTCTTTCACCCAGTCTCCTTGCGTCTAATGGCAAGCCTTGCAAAAGGTTGGTTAGAAACAGCACATGGGCTGTTGAACAGAATGTCTCCAGGGGCCTAGTGAAGAGCACAGCCCTGGGAGTCAGAAGACCTGGATTCTAATCCCAGCTATGCCAGTTGTTTGCTGTGTGACCTTGGGCAAGTCATTTTACTTCTCTCTGTCTTTTTCCTCAAGTGTAAAATGTGGATTAAATATTCATTCATTCATTCATATTTATTGAGCACTTACTGTGTGCAGAGCACTGTACTAAGCGCTTGGGAAGTACAAGTCAGCAATATATAGAGACGGTCCCTACCCAACAACAGGCTCACAGTCTAGAAGGGGGAGACAGACAACAAAACAAAACATGTAGACAGGTGTCAAAATCATCAGAGCAAATAGAATTAAAGCTATATGCATATCATTAACAAACTAAAGAGAATAGTAAATATGTACAAGTAAAATAAATAAAGCAATAGATCAGCGTGGCTCAGTGGAAAGAGCCCGGGCTTTGGAGTCAGAGGTCATGGGTTCGAATCGCAGCTCCACCACGTGTCTGCTGTGTGACCTTGGGCAAGTCACTTAACTTCTCTGAGCCTCAGTTACCTCATCTGTACAAATGGGGATTAAGACTGTGAGCCCCACGTGGGACAACTTGAACACACTGTATCCCCCCAGCGCTTAGAACAGTGCTTTGCACATAGTAAGCGCTTAACAAATGCCACCATCATCATCATCTGTACAAATATATATACACAATCAATGGTATTTATTGATATATCTGTTCTCCCTCTTAATTAGACTGTGAGCCCCATGTGGGTCGGGGACGCCGCCTAGTCTGATTAATTTACCAACTAACCCAGCAGTTAGACAAGTGCTTGACACGTAGTAACTCACTTAAGTACCATAAAAAAAGAAAAAAAAACTCTTTCCTATTATTGAATTGAGTGACAAATACAACCTTTCCATAAAAACTGTTTGGATCTTTTCTAATCGCCTCAACCCTATCGCAAAGACAAGAGGACTGAGATCCCATGCAAAGAAAACGATGACACTGTTACTGGTCTACGTATTCACATTCTCACATCCCTTCCAGTCATGTTGCTATGGGTTACGGAACATGATAAATAACTAGGATGCAAGGGTGCACTGCAATAACTTTGTGTAGAACCCATTTATGGCAAAGGTGACCACAGTGAAGTGTCCAAGGTGTGCCATAACACCATGAATTAGGCTTTTTCTGCTTACCAAGGGATTGTAACTAGCAAGACGCTTATCTAGGTTTCTATATCCTTAGACACAAATTAGACTATGTGTAACTGGGAAAAAAATGTTTTTTTTGAAAAACTAAAGATGTTTTGAATGGGTGGGAGGGGGCTGAGAAGGAAAAAAGTTAAGGGAGTTAGCAAGAGACTGATGCTCTCAAGGTGGGATAGGTAAGTGTTTGGATTAGCGTGATAGCAGTTTTGATGGAGAGGAAAGGACAGATTTTAGGGATGTTGTGAAGTTGGAACCAACAGGATTTGGTTACAGATTGAATATTTGTGTTGAATGAGAGATGTGTGTGGAGGATAATGCCAAGTTTACAAGGTACACAGGTGGTGGTCTTGCTGTCTACAGTTATAAGAAAGTCAGGGGGAGGGAATGGGATGGGTGGAAATTGGAGGAGGTCTGTTTAGTTTGAGATGTTGGCAGGACATTCAAGGCATAACAAAGTGTCTTGAATGAAAAGAAAATGTGAGATGTAATAATAATAATAACAATAATCATTAGTTGTTAAGCATTTGCTATGTGCCAAGCACTTACCAAGTGCTGGAGTAGATGCAAGATAATCAGGTTGGACACAGTCTCTGTCCCATGTGGCGCTTTCAGACCAAGTGGGAAGGAGAACAGATATTAAATTTCCATTTTACATATGAGGAAGCTGAGGCATAGAGAAGTTCAGTGACTTCCTCAAGGTCCCACAACAGGTAAGTAGTAGAGTCAGGATTGGAACTCAAGTTCTTTCGCTCACGGGACCATGCTTTTCCTTCCAGACTACACTATTTCGCTTATGAAGATTATAGTTTAATGTATTTCATAGAGATAAATCAGCATTTTTACCATTCCCTAATCTTAAATGTACAACATTAAAATATATATGTGTGTATATATATATATATATCTGCTTGGTTTCTTATGTCTGGTAGCTGCAGTAAAAGTTTCAAATATCTAATTTTTTGTTGTGCAGTTTTCACAACCGTGTATGTGTTTATACATTTGCATCATGCTGCATACAAAATGACAAGCCCATAATATATTTCTTGTCTGTCCTTGAAATTCTGCCTTTAGTAAGAACTTGGTAATATTGATTTGCATATATTTCAGTGCCTGTAAAAATTGGCCAATTCTCCTCCCTTGGCTTAGATGAAAAACCCTTCCTTAGTTGTAAATTCTTTAGTTGTAAACTTAATAGATGGCAAATGTACATCCAGAGTAAATCACAGGTAGTCAGTATGCGCTTTTCAGATTTTGACATTGATGGAGGAGACTTATTAGGTTATTTTTTCTCGAATACCCAGATTCCACTTTATTTGAGAAACTACATTCACTGCTGAATAGCCCCACATCCAGGCCCCCCAGATTGATGATGCTACTAATATTTGTTAAATGCTCATTATGGACATGGGAATTTACCAAGCCCTGGAATAAATAGAGCTCAGTCAATTTAGACAGAGTCCCCGGTTGGCCTGCAATCAGAGTGAATCAAGACACATTTAACCATAAGGTATGTAATATATTCAACAGTGAGGGCAAGCTAAATTGCAACAATCCGAGATATCGTCATTAAACTTTGTAAATTTAACATTACTTTGAGTAGACATCGGTTGGGGACTTCCACTTCCAAGAGGGAGGGGGTGGGGGTGATGGGGAGGGGAGGAGGAGCAGAGGATAAGGGGGGGACTCAGTCTGGGAAGGCCTCCTGGAGGAGGTGAGCTCTCAGTAGGGCTTCTGCACCTTTGGCCTACAGATGGGAAAGGAGTGAAGCATCTGGTGGAATTCAAAATAGAAAAGAGAGGATAATGCAAAAGATGCATGCTACACTGTTCTACTGACTCATTTTAGAAACATGTTTGCATATCATAGTCCTAGAATTTGTTATGTAAAATACCGTTTTCAATCATAGTACGGAAACCAGAAAACAATGGCATGGGAAAATGTTTATTTTATTTAATATGTATTGTTTATCCAAGGGCCTGATTCAATTCCAGTTGATTTTGCTGGATTTTTGTTTTTGCTGTTGTTACGTAGCCCTGAGGGTAATGTCAAGTTACTCATAAAGAAGGGGATTTTAATGAATACCCTTGGAAGATTTTTTTCTGTCTTATTTATTTTGATGCCGTTCTTTCACTAATTACATTCCACATAGTAAGTCTCTGGAGTACAACATGATACTGAATCAGTTTTTTATTGCTTTTCGATTCTTCCTTGAGTTCTCATACCAAGAACCATCATGCAAAATATCAGCAGTGCAGTGCATTTGTTCAGTGATCTTCCATTTCAGGTTGAATTCCATTTTTGTTGAACTACTTCCTTTATGAAATAAAAATCTGAAGTGAAAACTAGACCACTATTCCAAGATATTCTTTGAAGTATCTTTGGCAAATGAAATAGAATCTGGAAAGCTAGTAGTTTGCCAGGCTACTGAGCGGATGAGCTTTGGTTTGAATTAGACTATTTACATGCGATGAAGTCAGGGTATGAATAATTACACATTCTCTTTTTAAAGTTTTATAGCTCATTTCTGGAGTTTGTGCAGAGGTTCCCAAACTTTATAAACAGAGACAGATATATGACTATTTATCCCTATCAACATATGTACATTTATTCAAATACAAAATGTTGATTAACCTTCTCAAAGGAGAGAGGTGTAACTCAATCTTTATTCTTCTCCCCTGGACATTATCCAGTATTTACTTATTTTACTTGTAAATATAAACTACTCGGAAAGTCCTGACTACAATGGGGCCTTTGCCTACCTCAGTGTAGTATGAGGAAAATGACAGGTGACTAAAATGCGGGTGGGAAAGAACGTGTCATTTTAGGTATGAGATAGAATTTAATGCTGGAGAGTGAGAGGAAGGAGAACTTAAAAAAGTAGCATGAGAACATATTGCTCATATTGTTCATAATTGTGGGAGATTCAGCTTTTTCCCAGGGTTTGAGGGAGCCTGGATTTGTTTGCCCAGAAGTACTGCTTGCAAGCTGACTGACCTTGAATTGATTTGAGCTTTCTGGGTTTTCATTACTGTAGTTGTAAAGGCAGGCTAGCAATAATAATGCCCTTGTTTATGTATGTGCAATCTTGTGGTGATTAATTGCATTCATATCTGAAGGCAATTTGAGTTTCTTAGAGAAGGCTACAAGAATGAAAAAAGGCAATTAATCATTACAAACTAATGTGAATATTAAATTGGACCGAGTTGTGTAGCAAATATGTATTCCTTTTGGGGAGAGAAAATGAATTGCAAGATTGACATATGGCCTATACTTAGAAAAAACAGTAGCTATACAAACACTTTGAGATAAACTACAGCCTCCATCTTAAAATCCATTTTATTATCAAGGAATTTTAATTATAAGCTCCTCACTATATTGTAAAATCCTCATGGGGAGGGTCTGTGTTCTCTACTTTTACTATATACTTCCAAGTGCTTAATGGAATGCTTTACACAGAGTAGACTGTCATTAAATATGGATAATGTTGTACTCTCTCAAGTGCTTAGGACAGTGCTCTGCACACAGTAAGCATTCAGTAAGTACCATCAATTGATTGATGATATGCTGAGGTAGTGGCCCTCAGAATTATTTCTGAGATAGCATTCAGGAATCTGGTAAAACTCCTATTTTTCTCTGGACTTCAGTGACCACAATTCAACACCTTGTTTTAATAAAGAAAAGCCCAGGATCTTTCCTGTTCTGGATTAGCACTTTAAAGCTCCTAAGCACTTAGTACAATGCTCTACAAATAGTGGGGTGCTCTATAAATACTACTGATTGATTGATTGGTTCCATGAAAACAGAGTGCTATCCGAAAGAGTGCTAAATCAAGTAAATTTTCCCACACAAAATTATTTAAACCAATTCTTGCATTTCAATTATCCAAAAAAATCCAGAATACCATTGATATACATTTAATAAAGTGATAAAAGCACAGTAAATGTAGCCTCCAATACATATCAATTTGCATGATCAAGTAGTAATAAATTAATTTCCAATATATTTTACCTTACATAATCAAATCACAATGTAAATTTGTTTCAATAATGGAACTTTTAAATGATTAATTTATTAAATGAAACATGTTATAAAGTAAAACAATTGTCCTCACTTTCGATCTTGCATTGAACCATTCACTTTCTGAGTCTAGGTACTTGAGCTTAACTAATTTAATTCATTCATTCAATCGTATTTATTGAGCGCTTACTGTGTGCAGAGCACTGTACTAAGCGGTTGGGAAGTACAAGTTGGCAACATACAGAGATGGTCCCTACCCAACAGCGGGCTCACAGTCTAGAAATTGCCAGGTTTTATCTGTTTTGATATGTGCAACATCTGATTCTGGTTTCAGCTCTTCAGAGTAGTATACTTCGTTATCCAGTCAGCTATCTGATTGGGCAAACCAGGCTATATATCCCTGTTGCTGCCCATCAGGCAGCTACTACGTGGACTTATTCCCGAAGTTGTATTGGTCCACCACTACAGGAAAGTTGATAAAGGAAATTGACTTTGGTACCTTGAAGTTGTGCGTAGTAAAGTTTCTTTCTAGTTTTCATGTCAGTCAAAGGAAAAACCAAAATCAGTGGTGAGCCTTGTTTCTTACTGAAGATTACAAAAAGCGCTTTTAGGTGTATGAAGAAAGAAGTTAGATAAAGATACTGCCCTTACAGACACTGAACCGTACGAGTTGTGGTCACTTTGGTGACAATTTTGGGTTAGAAATAAGCATCCACCAAGAAGCAGTTACCATACCACCCTAATCATCCCTATCATTTGGGCAAGTATACCTCTCTGAAACCACGTGAAGCTGTGCTTTCTAACATTTGTGGAGACTTTTGGTGGTCTGGAAGTGACTTTATGTTTGACAAGTCGTGGCGCTTAGTCAGGAATACTGCTCCATCACACTGCTGCAGGAGGTGAGAGTCTTGTTTCCTAAAGATCCAGAAGGGGAAACACGGTCTTAGGAATGACTTTCCAGTACCATAGTACTCAGGGATGAGACACGGAAATGTAAATTACTCTTTATTATGATTGCGGATTATGTCTTAAATACCCATTTCAACATCCACAAGAACAGGGCCATTCAGAAAGAAGGGGAGATCGGAAGTAAGAACAGTTTCAAGTTGACTTTTAATCACCACTAGGCCAGAATGTTTCTCTGGGGGAGTCATTCCTCTCACTATAAGAACACCCTCATGCAGCCTCATTTGATCAAAATTCTTACTTAAGGCACATTTTACCTCCAATTCTTAAACAATATGTTCACAAATAAATAGCTGATAAATTAACTGAGAAAATGGTAGCATAAATGGAAATTTACAAATAAATTCACTTTTAAGGAATATGGAAAGATTTAATTTTTTTTCAAGAAGTAGAATTTGATCACCCATATTTGAGTCACTTTTCAGCTTCCTATAAATGTCTTTCCTTATTTATATTAAAATTGGACACCCAATTATCAAAATCGAATTATATCCTCATTTGGACATGTAGTAGAAGGGAATGTGAAAACAAATGCTAACTTAAGACTACCCCTCAACTTTCTCAGAATTTTTCTCCCATAACAAATCCATAGTTTTCCCACTTATCATTGGCCTTAATAATGTAATTACTAATGGAAAGAAGCCTCATTAGTTATCATCTAATATGTGCTATTTGTCTTGTGTGTTCCAAGTTCTCTGTGGCACTACATCAAGCCAGTCTCAAGAAATTATATGAACGATCTTCACATTCATGATTGTAGCATATAAATCAGTATGAAAACTCCAGTGCACTTTGAGACAAGTTCTTACCTGCCACTTTGTGGAATTGATTAACTTGCTCTTTTTCTTTTCAGAGCCCAAACTGTCTCTTTCTTCATTTTATGAACACCTTAGATTCATCTCACTCAATTCTTAAGTCTTGAGCTTTTACAAGCAATATTACTGTATGTGGTAAACTTGCTCAATCAATACTTCTTTTTTGAAATATCAGAGAGCTCTCATCAAGATTCATATGATTACCATAAAGAGTAACAAGAAGAGAATCAGGGTTTACACCTGCATTGTAAAAGATAATATTTTGAGGTTTAGGATTTCAAGTTTAAAGAAGAATGGACCTTGAGGCTTAATTGAGACCAGCGATATAAGAGTTGTACTTCTTGACAGAGGTACCTATCACAATGTCTGACGTGCATCCTCGGGGGAGCGAGGGTCACATATCTCCTTTCTGCAGACTTTCATTTTGGAAAGCAGTGGATTGAGGAAAATCAGTGTGTATTCTCCTTTTTGGGTGTTGTGTCATGTTGTGGTGTGCCAATTCAATGCCACTGTTATCTATAGTTTTGAAAAGTAACACTAAATCAAAATGGCTTGCAGGTTGATTTTGCCTATTGCTAAATTAGATTTTTCAATGAACATAGATTGAAATCGGTTTGCTGTTAAGACGAGGAAGATGGAGAAATAAATAATTTAGGAGCATCCCCTGCCGCCAGCTTACAGTGGTGTTCTTTGAGTAATAAGGCATTCAATGATGTATCTTAAAATCCCTGATGAGAAAATGTATTTGGATTTATCCTGGTGTCTAGTTCACTCTAGTTAATTGTCTATTGAATGGAAACTAATTGTCTATTGAATAGGAGCAAATGAAGAGCGAAGAAAACTGGTAAGTTAAAATGGCTGTCTATTATTGTAGGATAAATGCTGTTGTCAGGCTCAGAAAGGGAACATTATTGGTAGAGAAAGTGGCTCTACATTAGCTCAAACACCTGATGCAGAACAGTTATTGAAGTGGATGTTTAATGAGGTTTGCTCAGATTACTTCATATACGTTGAAGATGATTGATTTTCACAGTCTAGCTAGAATAACGTTTGTATACAAACCTACAGATGCAATTACATTACTGTTCCAATATGCTTAATTTTTTCAACATTACATTGTAATGTAATCATTGAGCCTCTTACTACTGATAAAATTAGATTTAATTGCATCTTGAAGTGTCTGATCTGAGAAATTCACTCTTATTACTCTTTTTGGAAAGAAAAGCCCTTTGGCCTTTCTTAATCTCCCTGTCTTTCATTTGAGGGACCTGAAGAAAACAATGAATTTTTTTCCACATGCAGATAGTTCAAGAAGGGCATTAAATGGAAAATTTATACCATAATTAATTTATCAGAAGGTCTACAACTAGCAAAATTATCAAGCCTATTTAGTTTATTAATCGATAATCAACATCTCTAAATCCATAATATCAAGGTTGTATTTGTAATTGGAATTTTATAAATTAAAACTGAATGTACATGAGAAATTTGACAGTTTTAAAAGATGCTATATGCTTCAAATACTTTGTGTACATCTTTTGCAGCAAATTGTTAATTGAAAATAATTATTTACAAATATAAGCCTATAAACACATAGCAGTCCTTCATATTTGAACAATGAGTTCATATCCAAGTGTGCTCTGTCGCTATGTTGTTGCTCAACCATTATCAAATAGTTGTGTGTATAATAACTAATCCTGTTTTCCAATCTGCCTCCTGGTGTCTTCATCTTCCTGGAGATGTTGCTTATAATGCGTGGGTCCTCTTGTGATTGCTATGTATAAATTGGGCAAATGGGTCTGCAAAAATTGGCTAAAAACAATCAATCATTTATTGAGCGCTTACAGTGTGCAGAGTAATGTACTAAATGCTTGGGAGAGAATACAGTAAAACAGAGGCAGACACATTCTTTGACCACAAAAGAGCTTACATTCTAGAGGGAGGGCAGACATTAAGATAAATTACAGAAACGTACATATGTTTTGAGGAACTGAGAGTAGGTTGAATGAAAGGTACAAATCTGAATACAAGAGGCCTCCTAGAGGAGATGTGATTTTTAATAAGGTTTTGAAGGTGATCTGTTGGATATGAAGGTGCAGAGAGTTTCAGGACTTGGTTGAAGGGTTGGTGGTGAGGTAGATGAGCCCAAGGTACAGTGAGTAGGCAAGGGTTAGAAGACATAAGTGAGAATCCTAGGTTGTAGTAGGAAATAAATGAGGTAAGAATAGGTGGTGGCAAGTTGAGTGCTTTAAAGCCAATAGTAGGGAATTTCCTTTTGATGTGAAGGTGGATGGGCAACTACTTGAGATTCTTGAGGCGTGTGGAAACATGGACTTAATGTTTTTGTACAAAAAGAATTTGGGGGAGCAGAGTGAAGTATAAAATGGAGTGGACACTCTAATTCATTAGGGCTATATTGTTTCCTATAACTTTAAATATTTTTCTACCCAGCCTCCTTCAATAACTGACCTTCAGTAAACACCGCTGATGCTAATTCCCCATTCCCTACTTATTTCCCCTCGACAAAAACTGGAAATCCTGGTACCATTCATTCAGATCCAGGAGTAAATATTACCTCATCTCTGGATGACTAGATTATAAATTCCTCAAGGGTAGGGATCATGTCTACTACCAATTCTAGAGTATTGTACACTCCCAAGTGCTTTGTACTGTACATAGTAACTGCTCAATAAATACCATTATTCATTGATTATATTGCAGGACATAATTTTGCATTTAGTATGCATTATATATGTGAAACCAATTAAATGTTTCATGAAGCCAAATGGTAAATCCAGTTCATAAAACCATATATAAGGTAAAGACACTTCCACAGCTTTGTAGATCTTTAGTTTGTAGCCTCCTTGCCAGTACAATTTGTCTTTCTTCCTGCTCATTGGATAGAGAACCACATTGGAAGACAAACACATTTGATGACTTAGTACAGTGCTCTGCACACTATAAGTGCTCAATAAATACGATTGAATGAGTGAATGACCATTCCACACCTTGTGGTCAAGAATAACTTCTTACTGAGTGTAAGATTTTCCTGTTGCAGACTATTGCATAACCTTGGTAGTCTGGATTTATAGACTCAGACTTCTATCTCTTCATAGTCATTTTGAAAGTCTTCCTGTATAAGTGCTTCCTTAGCAAGGTTGTTAGCATAAATCTGTTCCTTAAGGACTACTGTCAATGTAGTCCAAAGCTTGTTGATTTAGAAGATTTTCTCAGTGGATCATAGCGTACTAAAATAACAGACTAATTCACAAGCATGGCAGCACAGAAGAGGTTGAACAGGTTTGGTTTTATTACACATCCCTGCTTTTATAAGGGTGAGAGAGAAGACATTTTGAATTCTAACTTGTTGAGAAAGTCATGATCAGCTAAATTTTAAGATATTGACCCATTCAAAAAACCATGTTGGTTTAATAAATAGTGAACTGAGACCAAGTGTGTGCTCAAGTGCTTAGTACAGTGCTCTGCACACAGAAAGCGCTCAAATATGATTGAATGTGCTCATATTTTTGTAAAATATATGTATAATATCTTTGTGTACAATATAGAGGACTGGTGTTGCCCCCCTTCACATTTCCTGGATCTATTTCCCTCAAAAATTGAGCATCCATACTTAGTATTGTAAATATAATTTTGGCTACCATGGTATACTTAACAGTAACCAAACACTTTGTACATTGTTTAGTACAAGCATTATTGTACTGAGAAGCAGCGTGGCTCAGTGGAAAGAGCCCGGGCTTGGGAGTCAGAGGCAATGGGTTCTAATCCTGGCTCTGCCATGTATCAGCTGTGTGACCTTGGGCAAGTCACTTCACTTCTCTATGCCTCAGTTCCTTCATCTGTAAAATGGGGATTAAGTCTGTGAGCCACATGTGGGACAACTTGATTACTATGTATCTACCCTAGTGTTTGGAACAGTGCTTGGCACATAGAAAACACTCAACAAATGCTATCATTATTATTATTATTATTATTATTATTATTATTAGAGTGATCTGTTCAGCAAACACCATTGATTGATAAGCAGGTGGAAGAATTGGGGTTTTTTTCTGGACTTTGTTTTATGATACGGTAATGAGTGAGATCCTTTGAATTGATCACATTAAGCAGTGGTTTATGGTATCACCCCACCAAATCTTTGCAAATTTAAATTATGTGGTTACCGGACTTTCCAAGCAGGGGCCATTGTTGGGAAAGAGGGAGGCTGGGCTTTGAGCTGAAAGTCAGGTGGTACAATACAGACCATTTGCCATAGCCGTTCCTCTGTTTGGGTGATGAGCTGGGACCCCAGAAGAAGAGTTTCACATGAGATAAAATGGAGGTGAAGAAATAGGTGTGGGATAGTAAGGAAGTGGAGAAAATAATTGAAGTAGTTTTTTGTTTTTTTTCTGGATTTTTTTCATTATTCTGAAGGTGGTCTTACTTGCCTAAGGGAGGCCAAATGGAGGCTCAAGTTTGTGTGAGAGAGAATTGGCAAATACAGTTTGCCTGTCTCCCATTTTCAGTTATTTGGGAGTCGCCTTCTTTGGACTCTCTCTTTCATCTCTCTGAAGCATGAGTCAATCAAACATCAATTTGTGCCGCATACCGTCCCAGGAGCTGGAGAAGATGGATGTGAATGGTAATGTCCTACTTAAACAGTATGAATTCAAGTGGTCCTCTTTTATTTTTCTGGACCTGTTCATTATTCTGACCATCTACTCTCATGCCTGAACTTGATTTATTTGCTTTAAGCCAAATCTAGCTGCTATACATAAAATTGTTCCCTTTTAGCACTTGATATTCCACACCTCCTCAGTACCCAGCACTTAATGTCCATATCTGGGAAGTATTTCTGTGTCTGCCTCCTTGCTTCTATCTCACTGCACCCCAGCTAGCAATCCTACTGCCACCCCCACCCTCTGACTACTTCTCTGTGTAGCTGGAGGTGTTGGATGTAATTTTTTCAGTCTAAAGTTACTTCCTACCAGCTGCAGGATTTTCAGCATCCCAACATCCCCAGATATACAGAAAGATATAATCACTGGTAGGTCACTTGGAAATTTTGTTTATCATTGAGAAGGAACATTGTATGTACTAATTAATTCTCTCAAACTTTCTGGAAATTATTTTGAGGGTTTTTTTTTAAACTTCTGGGATGTGAATATAGGTCTTCCTGTTCATAATTAATATGATTCAGAGTTCTGGAAGAGTCAGGGAAAGTCCAAAATCATGGAAAATGCATTGCCCTGCATCTGAACTGCTACCAAGAATTCATCATTTCCAGCCTTGACTGTTTCTCTTCTCTTTATACTTCACACTGCTGCTTGGATCGTTTTTGTGAAAAAAAAAAAAAAAAGCCCAGTCCACAGCTCCTCACCCCTGAAAAACCTTAAATGGCCACCTATTTAAGTGGCTACACATCCCTATTAAACAAAAACTCCTTGCTATTGGTTCAAAGGTGCTATCAGTCAGCTCTCTTCCATCTATCTAACCTTGCTGATCTCCTACTACAAGTCACACATTCTGCTACTGTATCAGCAACGTTCTCTCTCCCTCAAGCTTGTCTATAATAAGCACTTAGTACAGTGCTCTGCACACAGTAAGTGCTCAATAAATATTGAATGAATGAATAATAATGATGGCATTTGTTAAGCATTTACTCTGTGCAAAACACTGTTCTAAGCACTAGGGGGATACAGGGTGATAAGGTTGTCCCACATGGGGCTCACGGTCTTAATTCCCATTTTAGAGATGAGGTAACTGAGGCCCAGAGAAGTTAAGTGACTTGCCCAGAGTCACACAGCTGACAAGTAGCGGAGCCAGGATTAGTACCCATGACCTCTGGCTCCCAAGCCCGGGGTCTTTCCACCGAGCCACACTGCTTCTATCCCATCACAGACACCGAGACCACCTTCTCCCTTGGGTTTGGAACTTTCTTCACTTTACATCCGATAGTCCACCACTCTCCCTACCTCCAAAATCCGAAAAACTCCTCCAAATGGATTTCCCAAATTAAGGACTCTATTTCCCTAATCCACCCTCCCCGCAGTGTCCACTGTGCCTTTGGCTGTGTACCATTACCAATACTCATGCCAGTCTCACAATACGTAATGTACTTTTACTCTACCAGTTCACCTCTCTGTAATCTCTTTAAATGTCTGTCTTCCCCTGTAGACCATAAACTTCTTATAGGCAGGGATCACTTCTGCCAACTCTGTTGTATTGTACTCTCCCAAGCACTTAGTTCAGTGCAGAAGTCTACACACCGTAAGAACTCAACAAAAACCCCAAAACGAGTCTTCCCTGTGTCTTGCTCTCCCACAAGCACAGCTGAACTCCCCTTGCCTCCAAGAGTAAATCCTCTCTCTGCTTAGCTCAGCTAAGCATTTTCTGTTCCCCTCTGAGTGCAGGCGTCAGCTGAACTGGCTGTCGCAGTTTAATAAGAAAACCCTTGAAGTGTTGTCATTTTTCTAGGATTCCCCCCTCTTCTTCAAAAAGTACCACGAGGCTGTTTCATAGTGGATAGAGCATGGGCCTGGAAATCAGAAAGTCAAGGGTTCTAATCCTGGCTCCACCACTTGTCTGCTGTGTGACCTTGGATAAGTCACTTCATGTGTCTCTGCCTCAGTTACCTTATCTGTAAAATGGAAATTGAGACTGTGAGCCCCACATTGAGACAGGGACTGTTCCAACCCAATTTGCTTGTATCCACCCCAGCGCTTAGCACAGTGCCTGGCAAATAGTAAGCACATAAAAACCATAATTATCATTAGTAAAGAGTAAATGAGTGCACTGTGAATTGGTATGGGAAGCATAGTCCTAGATATTTTGAACAATGAAAGAACAGTTTCCTTAGCTTGAGCTGCCTGCTACATTACAGGTTTTTGAACATCTTCCTAATTGTGAGAAGGTGCCAAATGTTTATAAATTTATGATTTATAGAAAGTAGTTTTATGGTTTGTCAGTTTAACTGATCTAATCTATATCATGTCTCTTGCCATGAATGTGTAATATTGATTGTACCCCCAGAGACTTGATGATTCTTTTAGATAGTTTCTCTGAGAAGTGTCCATCCTTTTTTTTTTTTAACAGAACTATTGCTGGAATTCCTTGGGCAATGGATTTCTGTGTTTCTGCAATGTCCCATGTAGATTCTTTATCCTCAGTAAGATTGATATTGAACTGCTGTGAAAGTCTGAATACTGTTCTTTGTTTCGTTTGCTTAATTGTTCCCACAAATTTAGAGGCCCTGGTCAGTCCAGCACTTGTAATCTTTTAAGTCCTGTTGCCAAATAATGATATAATTGGTAGGCCATGTGTGCTTCCATGATGTCTTCCTGTATGTGGGACTTGAGTTTGATCGTTGGTAATTGCAACCTGATGTTTGGTAACATTAAGATGTAATTAATGTCTTTAACAAACAGTAAATGTCTGTGAGTTGGTGTTGAAAAGGATAGTCCTGGATATCAACCTTCATATTTTATTAACTGGTAGCACATGGTCCTTAGCTTTAGGATGCATTGCATTTTTGGTTTGTATCGTCCTCCCTTTGGTTTTCATTGTGAACAAACTGCTAGCTGTAGGCTACTACTGTTATTTATCTTTTCATTGTGAACAAACTGAAAGGTTTAGGTTACTGTTATTTATCTTTTCACTTGTGCACACTAATAATATGGCTTAATATTGAATGAGTGGAGAAAAACACATTTATATTTTTCCTCTTACTTTTCACACTCTCATCCATCTCTCCATTTTGTTTTTTAACTCTCATTTTATTTTTGGTTTAGATTCACTTCAGGTTCCTCAGTTCAAGCTGTTATATCTCCATGTCCTCTGTCTTATATCTCTTCTAATATCATGCCTACTTAAGTTACCTTAGCTTTTATCCTTTCTGAATCCTATCCTGTTTGGCATTGCCATTTCTAACTCCCTCTAGCTTCATTTCTTTATTTCCAAAGCTCAACTTAAAAAAATGCTCTTGAATTATCTCTGTCTCTAAAATACGTCTGGTTTTGATTTCCCCTTTATATTACTGATTCATAGTTTGTATATTGATTTTATTAGATTCAAGGAAGAAAGAATGATCTAAATCAGTTTTTGTACAAGAATTCCTATTTGGTTTCTAAATTCCATGATACTTTTTGTACTTCTTGGCCCTCGCCTGTGTTATTTCACAGTGTTTCTTTCCTTTCTCAATATCTTAAGAAGCCTGCTGTTTTCCAATCTCCTTCATTGTAGTGTTACTCGCTAGGAACAGTTGTAGCATCTGAGAATGGTTTTTTGATGGAAAATTCCTTTTCTGACAAGAATCAGAAAAGGTGAATTTCAGCTTCTTTGCCAATCCTATATTTCCAAATCTTCATAATGGGCTATAAAGGATAAGTTAAGTCACCATAGTATTTCATTTCCAGAAACATACAAAGTTATACATCCATTGTAATAAGATACGCATTAACAATCTTTAAATTAAACCTTGTGGGAGATAATTCTATATAAAAAAAATGTGTTGCCTATCTTACTATTTCAAAAAGGTATTTGGTACATTTAATTATTTTTATTGTACTTTTTAGTGATTAGTATGTGCCAGGACTGTATCTAACTGGTGTTAGATACAAGGAAATCAGGTTGGACACAGTCCCTGTACCACATGGGGCTCACAGTCTAAGTAAGAGGGAGTAGGATTTAATACCCATTTTATAGGTGATTCAACTGAGGCATAGCGAAGTTAAGCAACTTGCCCAATATAACACAGCAGATAAATAGCAGAGCCAGAGTTAGAAACCAGGTCCTCCGACACCCAGGCCTGTGCTCTTTCCACTAGGCCATTCTGGCTCCCCAGGTAGCTTTTCTATAGTAAATGGCCCTCTGAGAGAGAATTTGATTCCTTTCCTCCAAAAAGAAAGCTTTCTCATACTCCTAAAGGTTCTCATACTCCTAAAAGAAAGATAATGTTTTGGTTTGTTGACACAGGTTTATATGGCAGCACAAATGGAACCTACACTTTACAGATAACGGGTTTCTCTTTTAAAGGTCTAGCTAGGATCCAAGAGCTTACTTTAGGCCTTTTTCATGAATATTATCTGTTTTGGTTTTATATGAATTTGTTTACAGTACATTCTCAAATGTGTAAACGTAGACACATGTTCATGGATATACGGCTGTACCGTGCCACACGTTTGCCAATCATATGTGGTTTCTCATCATTTTGCAGATGATGTTATGGACTGTGAATACTGTATATATGTACAGGGATGGAATGATTGAAAAGTCTGATGCTTAGGCAGCATTCCTTTCTATATCATGTCCTTTATATATCGTATAAGACAGTTCTTGCTAAAATGTTGCCTTTACCCTCCAGAAGTTTCATATAATTATGATAAGCTGCAGGGCACTCAGTTACTTATTTTCTCTCTCTCCTCACTCTACTCCTTTCCTACTTCGGTGAAACCTGGACACTTCACTCCCCTGATATCAATCTACTTGCTGTGTCACTCATTCATTCATTCTATCATATTTATTGAGCGCTTACTGTGTGCAGAGCACTGTACTAAGCACTTAACTCTTGTCTCTCATGCTGTCAACCATTTCCTGATACTATCTCCCACTTTGTATCCATTAAGCAATGACTCAATTCATCTTCAAAGACCTGCTAAAATCACATCCCTTCCAGGGATTCTTCCCTTGCCAATTTCTTCTGGCCCCACCCCATTTTCCTGACCAACTGCTTCAACAATGTACTCAGGTCTGTACCATCTAAACACTTGGATACTCACCACATTTAGCCTCTCAGCACTTATTTACATCTCATTATACTATCATTATACTAGTTTATTTGGCAACAGGACTTAAAAGATTACAAGTGCTGGACTGACCAGGGCCTCTAAATTTATGATTTATTTTAATGTAATCAATTTAACTGTCTCCTTCACCAGATTGTAAGATCCTTGGGAACAGGGATCAAGGCTACTAGTTCTATTATGCTCTTCACAGTGTAAATGCTGAAGAAGTTTATGGACAGCAAGAACATCACGTGTTCAGTAACGGTGAATTATCTCCACTCTTGCCCAAGTCTAGCTTTTGTATTTTCACTTTCTGTTATTACTATCATTTCTGGAATAGCTGTAATTCAGTGACAGCTTGTTCTAAACACTTATCAGCATATACATTGCTAAGAACAACAGTCTATTAACACCTTATGTAAAGATGAAAGTTTGAAATAGATCCCGAATATAATCTAATATAAATAGTCTTTTGGGCAGGTCCAAAAGTAACATTATTGTTCTCATATTAGGGATGACTAGAAATAACTTGCACTCTGAACCACAAGTAGCCTGAAATTCTGCTCATCTGGCCACAGCACTCTACTGATTTTTGTTTTTATTTAGTATAATAATAATAATTTACGGTATTTGTAAGCACTTAACAAATACCATCATTATTATTAGTAAAGCTCTTACTATATGCCAAGCACTGTTGTAAGAGCTGGGGTAGATATAAGGTAATCAGGTTGTCCCACGTGGGACTCAAAGTCTTAACCCCATTTTACAGATGAGGTAACTGAGGCATAGAAAAGTGAAGTGGCTTGCCCAAGATCATACAGCAGACAAGTGGCAAAGCTGGGATTAAAACCTAAGTCCTCTGACTCCCAAGCCTGGGCTCTTTCCACTATGCCATTCTGCTTCTCTCAGTTTGAAGCAGTGTATATGTCCTTATCTTTTATGTTACTTTAGTGTTTTATTTTTTCCTTGCTCCTGAATGTCTTTCCCCAGGTTCCCTCACCCTGACTTACATTCATAGTTTGTGAGCCCCATGAGGCACAGGGACCATGTCTAATTCCCACTGGTGCTTCGTACAGTACAGTGCTCTGTACCCAATAACGACTTAATAAATACTGTTACTACTACTAATAATAATAATGATGACATTTGTTAAGCACTTACTATGTGCAAAGCACTGTTCTAAGCGCTGGGGTAGATACAAGGTAATCAGGTGGTCCCACGTGGGGCTCACAGTCTTAAACCCCATTTCACAGATGAGGTAACAGAGGCACACAGAAGTGAAGTGACTTGCCCAAAGTCACACAGCTGAGAAGTGGCGGAGCCGGGATTAGAACCCACGTCCTCTGACTCCCAAGCCCACTAAGTCTTTCCACTAAGCCTTGTGAGCACCAGGTTGTTTTCTCTGACTTCTAAAATTAGAGCACAGAGTGAAACCAGCAGAAATAAGGTTGGGAGGAGAGATTTGAATTACCATGAGGAGATGGCGGTGGCCCCTCAGGCCAGAGATGGGTGTATGATCAATTTGTATTGTGCCCTCCCTTATAACACTACATATTTTCTCAGGACTGATATGTACTTGTTTGCAAATTGACAGCTTCCATTAACCTTATTTTCTCTATTTCTTCTTCCTGGCTACCTCCCTACTTCCAAATTTGACTGCTTTCCCAGTGCCCAGGAGCAAGCAGCAACATTGCTGCCTGCAGTAACATGGCTAAGCAGCAACGTTAAGTGAGAAAAGGAAGAATGAAATGAGTACATGAGTTAGGTGTAGAACATTAATTTGGGTAATTATGTACAAACACCATGCATCCATGTTTCCTACCTAACCCGCCAATATTCCAGGATGTTGGATTTCATCTGTTTCCAGCAAGGCACTGGCGTTTCACTAAATATATATAATCTGAGGCTTGTACTAAATAGAGGAGAAAATTGTCCAAAATGTATTCCATGGTGCATCTGTGGCAAAATATTTGAGATTTTAAAAATTATTTAATCCTATTGTTGAAGTGCTGAACAGCAAATTAATTCTTCAACCATTACTTGAGAAAAGACTTTAGATTTGGCTTTACTGATATTTGCAATCTCTATAAATGAAGTAGAAATTCCAGCAATATATATATATAGAGAGAGAGAGTGTGAAGATCATTTAAATGTGTTGGAGCTTCAAGGGATAGATATAAATTAGATTGCTATTTAGCATTTATTCTGTACAGATCATGGAACTAAGTGCTTTGAAGAATACAATAGAATAGGTAGATAATACTAATAATGCCAAAAACACTAATAAATGTCATATTTAAGTGCTTACTATGTGCCAGGCACTGTACTAAATACTGGAGTGCATACAAGCAAATCGGGTTGGACACAGTCCCTGCTGCACATGGGGCTCACAGTCTTAATCCTCATTTTACAGATGAGGTAACTGAGGCACAGAGAAATTAAGTGACTTGCCCAAGGCCACACAACAGACAAGTGGCGGAGCTGAGATTAGAACCCATGACCTTCCGACTCCCATGCCCGTGCTCAATAATAATAATAATAATAATAATAATAGCATTTATTAAGCACTTACTATGTGCAAAGCACTGTTCCAAGCGCTGGGGAGGTTACAGAGTGATCAGGTTGTCCCACGTGGGGCTCACAGTCTTAATCCCCATTTTATAGGTGAGGGAACTGAAGCCCAGAGAAGTTAAGTGACTTGCCCAAGGTCACACAGCTGACAATTGGCGGAGTTGGGATTTGAACCCATGACCTCTGACTCCAAAGCCCGGGCTCTTTCCACCGAGCCACGCTGCTTCCCTGTCCACTGCACCATGCTGCTTCCCAGAGTAGGTATGATCCTTGCCCTCAAAGATGTTATAATCTAATGGGGGATAAAAAGATTGAAATAAATTACAGGTAGGAGAAGCAACTGAGAGTAAGAATATGTATGTAAGTGTGCAGGGATGGGGTGAGTGCAAAAGTGCTTACTGGAGTACAGATTCAAATGCAGAGGTGATGTAGAAAGAACTAAAAATAGGGTGGGGGATTAGATATAGGGAGGGGAGGAAAATAGGGAGCGGCTTCTTAGGGGAAATTCAGTTTTCTTTATTCCTTGAGTTTCTAGATCCCCAGATTTGCACATGTTTCAAAAAATGGAAGTTGGATTAGTTATAATGATTTGGATAGGCTTAACTGAAGGAACAATTTTGAAGTTGGCCTAACTATAAGAAATATCAGAGACTAAAAGGATATTTGTACAGTTTCCAGTTAAGCTAGTTGGTAACTCCTGAGGGTTTGCTCTACAGAAATTGCCAACATACTACATTGAGGTAGAAACGCATATTAAATGACACCACAGACTCCTGTAAGTCACTACATCTTCCCAAATGTTCTTAACTTACTTTCATTGAATAATTTAAGCAGTGGGCAAATCCGGTCCATCCTTTTAACATTCTGATTTAAGAAATAAATCAGCAGTTCCTGAGTACAGTGCTCTGCACACAGTAAGAGCTTAATAAATAGGATTGAATGAATAAATGCTCTGTAAAGTGTTGGAAAGTGGCAAATACTTGTAGTATGGAAATATATTTTCTTCCTCCATCTTTTTTCTTGTTAATGTGCAATGAAGAGGATTTCTAGGTCTAATGTGTTCCTTGGATTATGTAGTTTTGCAGTTACATTGACTTTTTTCAGGGCACAAAGATACCATTAAATCTCTGTAGCAGTAATTCGAGCCAAATCGCCAAAGAAAAGTCATTTTAATGGAAAACAAATCTTCCTGAGGAAGAAAGCCATCCAATAAGTTAGTTCAAGTTAATGAGCATTGGCCCGGACCTCTAAGAAGAACTTAGGAATGTTATCACCGTTTTCCTTTTTTAAACAATTTCCATCCTTGGTGTGTTAATGACTTAGTGCTTTGGAGAGGTGCATATGGGATTTTAAAAAAAATATGGCAGTACTCTTTAAAAATGGATTTTGATTATTTAGTCCCTGGAAGAAAAACTGTCTGTAATGCTGCAGGCTAACTGCATATTTAACAATTTACTAAGACCTCATTTTTAAATCGTTATTCCAGCTTCTACCAGCCCCTAGGAATTCAAACTGTTTTGACAATCTCAAAATTAAGTTCTAATTTTTTGATCAGGAGCAACAATTTATATTTGTGAGAAAATTGAAAGCACAATTTTAACGGTGGATTTAAGCATATGATAGAACTCTGGTAAATTCATCTTTTCAACTACCTTGTTACAACAATTTTCTATAATGGAGCTTTTTCTTTTGAGAAAAATCAGGTGTTAGAGTGTAGATGTGTAAGAGGAAGAGCACTGTCAGACAGAATTCATCAAACAAACAAGCAATTCCCTTCCTGCTGTTTCACTCTACCTGGCATCTCAAGATCCAGTTTTCCTTTCTGTCTCCTTAGAGACAGATCCAAATCCTTTTTACTATAATATTATTTGTTAAAAATAGTATCTGAGATTTAAAGCTCATTTACAGCATACACCAAATAGGTTTCTGCTTAGAGCCAAGTAGAGAAGAATAGAAGCGTAAATTTTATCACCTAAAACTTCCCCCCTACCCCACCGCATGAGCTTTTGTTCATATTATTAGCTGCTTCTTTTAGTACCCCATGCAGTTCAATAATCCTGCTCCTAATAAACGTAAATGAATAATTTGTTTACTGCTTGGGACAAGTCTATCACACAAAACCATGATAGAGAAAAAATGTATCATATCTCTGAGAGAAGAGTTACAAAAACATAAGGACAGTTAATATGGCAATGGCTTTTTAAACATTCAGCAGTCATAGCTGTCCTCTAACTCATTGGGTGTCTTATGGAGTTCTTTAGAACTGATGATAAAATGAAGAATCTTTCTCTCCCCTAACAACTATTAATGTCAATTTCTTGAACGTCTTCAAATTCTGTGGGCAGCAAACCAGATTGATCTGTTTGTCAATCAATTATATTTGAGCACTTATTGAGTGCAGAGCACTGTATTAAGTGCTTGGGAGAATACAATACAACAATATAGCAGAACGTTTCCTTCCCTTAATGATCTTACAGTCTGGAAGGGGGAAAACAGACACTAAATAAATAAATAAATTATGGATATATACATAAGAGTTGTGGGGCTGGAAGTGTAGGATTTGTCAAAGGAGCAAGTCAGGAAGACAGAAGGGGGTGGGAAAAGAGGAAATGAGAGCTTAGGGAAGGCCTCTTGGAGGAGATGTACCTTCAATAAGGCTTTGAAGGTGGGGAGAGTAATTGTCTGTCAGATATGAAGAAAGAGGACATTTCAGGCCAGAGGCAGGACATGGGTGAGAATTTGGCAGTGAGATAGACAAAATTGAGGTATACAGTGAGTAGATTGGCATGACAGGAGGAAAATGTACAGGCTGGGTTGTAGAAGGGCAGTAGTGAGGGGACGAGGGGTTCGAGTCCCTTAAAGCCGATGGTAAGGAGTTTCTGTTTGATGTGGAGGTGAACGGGCAATCACTGGAGATTCTTGATTAATGAAGAAACATGGATTGAATGTTTTTTAAAAAAAAAAATGACCCAGGAAGTAGAGTGAAGTACAGACTGGAGTGGGGAGAGGCAATAGGCGGGGGGACAATGAGGAGGCTATTCACGTTAAGATAGGATAAGTGCTTGGATTTACGTAGTAGCAGATTGGATGGAGAGGAGAGGGCAGATTTTAGTGATGCTGTGAAGGTCGAAATAACAGGCTTTAGGGATGGATTGAATGAGCGAGAGGAGTTCAGGATAACACCAAGGTTATGGGCTGTAAAACAGGATGGATGGTGGTACTGTCTACAGTGATGGGAAAGTCAGGGGAAGGACAGAGTTTGGGTGGAAGATAAGGAGTTCTGATTTAGACTTGTTAAGTTTGAGGTGATGGCAGGACATCCAAGTAGAGATGTCTAGAAGACAAAAGGAAATGAGAGACCTCAGAAAGGGAGAGAGATCAGGGCTGGAGATGTGGATTTCGGAATGTTCTGCCTTGAAGTGTTATTTGAATAATAATAATAATGATAGTAATAATAATGACATTTATTAAGTGTTTTCTATGTGCCGAGCACTGTTCTAAGTGCTGGTTTAGATACAGGGTAATCGGGTTGTCCCCTGTGGGGCTCACAGTCTTAATTCCCATTTTACGGATGAGGCACAGAGAATTCAGCGGACTTCCCCAAAGTCACACAGCTGATCAGCGGCAGAGCTGGCATCAGAACCCACAACGTTTGACTCCCAAGCCTGGTCTCTTTCCACTAAGCCACGCTGCTTCTTTAAGGTTTGATTAGGTAACCCACCAAGGATTTTGCGATTCAACCTGCAGTGGTTGGACTCTGGAACATTCAGTCTGATGAACGGCTTTCAAAAGTTAGAGAAGCAGCGTGGCTCGGTGGAAAGAGTCAGAGGTCATGGGTTCGAATCCCAGCTCCACCACTTGTCAGCTATGTGACCTTGGGCAAGTCACTTAACTTCTCTGTGCCTCAGTTACCTCATCTGTAAAATGGGGATTAAAACTGTAAGCCCCACATGGGACAATCTCATCACCTTTTATCCCCCAGTGCTTAGAACAGTGTTTTGCACATAGTAAGCACTTAACAAATACCGTCATGATTATTATTATTGAAAGTAAGCTTGTGCAGCATGCTAAGAGCTCAGAAATTATGTCTGAAACAAGTATTCACCAGTAAATATCATTCTTCAGGGTGACATGAAGATTTTATTGCTGTGTTTACAGAGATAATATTTTAAGACAAACTTGATAAAATTGAGATATCACCAAATGGAACCACCAATACGTTTTCACAAACCACTTTGTTTAGTTGGAAATTTCTTAAAGTATTCAAAAGGGATTTCAAAGGCCCACTTTATAAAGTTGCCAGATTCTGTGAGAATGGTGTTCCTGTGGAGAGGGACATATTTAACAATTTTAAGGGTTGTATTTCTCTTTGAAACTTTTACATTTTAGTTAAGCATTTTCAAAGTAATGGTATAAAAGTTAACAAAAAACCCTACTCGGATTCTCTGTGTGCTATGTCTTTTATGTTTTTTTTTAATGTTAGTATGTGTGAAGAGGTTGCATTTATGGAAACTAACTACAAAGGAAATTATTTGAACTTTGAGAGTTTTTGAAGTGCAAAAAGGGAGCAGAAGAAAAAGTTGCTAGGCTAAAGTTGACGACAGGTTTGATAATGGAGCAAAAAGGGAATTAATGATGTCAGCACTGTCCAAGAGTTGATAGGAAATTACTGGGGAATCTCTTCCACTGGGTAGCAAAAGGAAGGCAGAGATGAGAGACCAAAGACAAGATAGGATGATATCATTAGCACAGATTTGAGGCTGTAAATGTAAATGTAGATTTGGACTCCCCAGAGCATATTGTAAGTAATAGCACAGTGTGACACTCAGTCATAATGGGCACAGTCAGTATGAAATGAGTAAGAATCATACCTTATAATGTCAAAAATACCTTTAATTTAGTATGTCACAAAATACTGCAGGAAAAATGTGAAGCTTTCCTTGAAAGAAGTTAGCTATTTATAGAATGTTATGGTTTATATCAAGTAGCTGCAAACCACTGAATCATTTCACTTCTGAAAATAGCCCAAGGCACAGCTTTCTTAAACTCTGAATGGGAAATATTATTGTCAGAGGGAAACAAAGAATTGTACTGTAGTTCAGTAAGTAATAAGGAAAATGTGCCAACTCTTTAAGGTACTGTAGGACTGATGACACTATAGGTGTTAGTCTTGTGCAACATGGGCTATAGAATTGGAGTGTAAATTAGAACTCTTTGAACTCTTTTCCTAGTCCAGCCATTCTACCCTCAAAAGATATGAAGGGAAGAATACCAAGTGCCAGAGTGCATTGCATTAACCTGTTCTGCAAATACAAAACATAGAAATGCAATACAGCAGTATTTTACAGCAATAGTCACTGTAAAAAATTTCCCATAATAATTTCCCTCCCTCTTCACAATACTCTTCTAGTTCAAACTTTGAGTATGCCCAGTTTTTGCAGTTGCAATCTTGTGATCCCAAAGATCAAGTATTTTCCTAATGCCTAACTGGTATATCACCAAATAAGTCTCCCCTAATAATTATTTATTGGCACTCAAATTGTGCATTCTTGAGTTTGCATCTCGTCCTTCATAGCCTGTCATCGTGTGACCTGCATACTGTGGCCTTTTCTTACTGTTGACTGATTAACCAAATGGCTCTCTCTTCTCCAGAAGTTTACAATCCAATTAGGAAGCAATTTATCAGCAAAACCACAAAACATACCTATGACTTAGCAATGTTTCGTTGCCTAACATAAGAAATGTTTACTGTATGGCCTTGGCTTTGCATTGGTCCTTAAAGGGTTGAAGGAAGGCTGTTTGGCAGAAGAGAAAGTAGCCCTTCTATGTATGTGAAACTTTCAAATAAGTCTCAGCACTGGAAAAAAATGCAGAAAGATGATTACCAAGAAGGATGATCTTCACCCAGTATACTACTATTGTCAGAGACAGAATACTAAGCTTTACTGTTGGTCTGATTTAGTGTGATGATATTATGCTTTTGAGGTTTGTTCGGGTTCATGATAGGCTAGAGACATTAATATCTGACATCCAAGAAAATGAAAGACTACCAAGTAACCTATGTTTGAATTTCTTCAGTTAGAATACTGGTTTATGAACCATCCCTCCCACCCCTCCTCTGGTTCTGCTCTCTACAGCGTGGCTCGGTGGAAAGAACACAGGCTTGGGAGTCAGAGGTCATGGATTCAAATTCCGGCTCTTCCACTTATCAGCTGTGTGACTTTGGGAAAGTCACTTAACTTCTCTGTGCCTCAGTTACCTCATCTGGAAAATGAGGGTGAAGCCTGTGAGCCCCAAGTGGGACAACCTGATCATCTTATATCCTCCCGAGCGCTTAGAAAAGTGCTTTGCACATAGTAAGTACTTAACAAATGCCATCATTGTTATTATTATTGATTCCCCCCTTCAGTGATTCAGTCCTCTCTGATTTTTGAACTTGGAAGGGTGTGTACAGTGAACACTCATCACCTACTGCAACTTATTTCTCATGGCAGCATTCCATTTCTTGGTGCTTTGGACTTCAAGTCCTGTGCTTTTTTTGTAGCAAGAGCAAAAAATCTGAAAAAAGGAATGTCAAACTTTGGTGGGGTGGAAGGGGAAGGGTCTGAATGTTATTGCTGAAGTTAAAGGTGGAAGGGGGAGAGAAGTGTTTTTCTCTCCTTTCAAGTCTGGCAGAGTTTCAATATCTGCAAGTCCCTGGGAAGGAAAAAAAACTTTCCAGACCCTGCCCAAGGATTTGATTGGACCACTTTTTTCCTATTTCCCTGTGAAAAACCCACAGCTTTTATCCTTGCTGGGACTAGAGTGGCGGTGGGAAGATGAGCAGTCAGGACCCAGGCTTCCAGCTACAGGAATGTTGGAGAAAACTGGTATACGCCGTTCCCATGAAAATTGGGGGGTAAATAAGTGGTCTCTGAAGAGCTGCCCCAGTAGACCGAGGAGTTTTATCCTGCCTCCCTCGTCCCTAGCAATGCTGAGCCTTAGTAAACTTGAAAAAGGGATAAACTACTTTGTAAAGCCACCTATTAAATGGTCAATATTGTGAATTCTGTACTATTTCACTAGACTGTCAAATAACTTCATGATGTGGTTTGCTGGATTAGAGAAGCAGCGTGGCCTACCGGAATAGAGCATGGCTCTAGGAGTCAGATGACCTAGGTTCTAACCTTGTCTCAGCCGCATGTCTGCTGTGTTACCTTAGACAAGTCACTTAACTTCTCCATTCCTCACTTTCCTCATCTGCAAATGGGGATTCAATACCCGTTATCCCACCTACTTAGACTGTGTGACCCATGTGGGGATTGATGATTTTATATCTACCCCAGCACTTAGTACAGTGCTTGGTACATAGTAAGTGCTTAATAAATAACACAATTATTACCGTCATTATTATTGGAAGAATTGATGCATGTAGTAGTAGTAACAGTAACCAATTAATGGTATTTATTGAACATTTGCTGTGTCGCGCTCCATACCAAGAGTTTAGGGGGAATCCAATAATCAATAGACAATCCAGTGATTAACAAATGCCATCATTATTATTATTAATTGAACACTAATGATGGGTAACCACTTGGGAGAATATAATACAGGCGAATTGGTAGACGTGTTATCTACCCACAAGATCCCAAGCCTTGAGCTGGGGAGACAAACAAAAAAACTACAACTAGGAGAGAGCAACAGAGTTTAAACAGATATACATACAACCATGCTACACAGAAGAGTTGGGGGAAGAGTGAGCTAGGGCATAAATGCTGAAGTGGTGGTAGGATGGGGAAATAAAGTGGGATGAATAATCAGGAAGGGCCTATTACAGGAAATGGGATTTCAGAAGATCTTGGAGAATGAGGGCAGCCTTTTGTGAAGTGGAATGCATTAATCAATCAATCGTATTTATTGAGCGCTAACTGTGTGCAGAGCACTGAGGGTCATGGCAGGAGATGAAAACCAGACCCATCAAGTTGATTGGCTTGTTACGAACTTATTATTTAGAAAGAACACTAAATGATAGGGCAAAATATAAGGGTAAGAATTAGACATGGTGTTTGGCCTTCTAGGGGCTCACAGAATAAGAATTTAAATAGTATGATACTAAGTCCTCAGAAGTCTTAAGGCTCTCTGCATTGACCGTAGCCTTATAAAATCTGAAAGGATAATTGTACATTCACATTTAAGTATGTTTGAGATGAAAAAGAAAAAGACCCAGGTGGCTAAGGAGGAAATAGATTATGTTGTGCTTTGTTTAGGATTTATCCTGCCCTACCTCCTTCCCCTCCCCACAGCACTTGTATATACTTGTACAGATTTATTACTGTATTTTACTTGTACATATTTACTGTTCTTTTTATTTTGTTAATGATGTGCATAGAACTTTAATTCTATTTGTTCTGACGATTTTGACACCTAGACTATGAGCCCATTGTTGGGTAGGGACCGTCTGTATATGTTTCTGACTTGTACTTCCAAAGCGCCTAGTAAAGTGCTCATCACACAGTAAGCGCTCAATAAATACGATTGAATGAATGAATAAGAAATATTGTTAAAATATAATTGGACACAAAGTAGAGATATGGGCGAACTTTAATGATATAACTGTAATTTGTGTTAACCAATTGAAGTGTTTACATACCATTACATAATGCACCTTCGGGAAACCTGTAGCTTGTTGGGATGGTAGTATTAATGTTCTAAATGATTCCCTTGCTAAAAGATATATTAATTTACTACTTAGCAGGAACTAGCAGTAAATAAAAGCAAGGCACAGCTTGTCAGTATTTTGTGGTAACAAAATGAGGTAGAAAATTAAAGATATTTATCTCCATTATTCTCCTTTTAAATTTCTTATTAACTAATCTGCATTCCAAAGCAGAGTGATAAACTATTGTTCAAGTTCTTGGAGTAATAACTACAAAAACAAAGAACATCTTTTTTATCTTTCTGTTGGACACCAACTACAAAAGGAAAAGTTGTTTATAGATATTGCTCTTTATCATTTAGCTAGAAAGAGAAGTTTACAGTTAATCATTTTTTTGTCTAAAATTCTCAAAGTGCCAAAGACCATGGGAGAAATTCATGGATGTCCCCCAATTTTTTTGGATAAAGGTAATTGCAACCCCTGTCCTGCACCATTTCTGGCTTTTTGTGCCCCTTACCTAAGGATCTTTTCAAGGCTTCGAAATAGTCTCTACCCAAATTCATTCATTCATTCATTCATTGTTGTATTTATTGAGCGCTTTCTGTATGCAGAGCACTCTACTAAGCGTTTGGGAAGTACAAGTCGGCAACATGTAGAAGATGGTCCCTACCCAACAACGGGCTCACAGTCTAGAAGGGGGGAGACAGACAACGAAACAAAACATGTGGACAGGTGTCAAGTCATCAGAATAAGTAGAAATTAAGCTAGATGCACATCATAAATAGGTAGGGCAGGGGGGATGAGGAGGAGAAGAGGAAAAAGGGGGCTCAGTCTGGGAAGGCCTCCTGGAGGACGTGAGCTGAAGACTATATCCCATGTGGGGCAGCGATTGGATCTATCCTGATATACTGGAATTTACCTTGGGGTAGATATGGCAGCTTAGCTCAGTGGAAAGAGCCTGGGCTTTTGAGTCAGAGGTCATGGGTTCAAATCTCAGCTCCGCCAATTGTCAGCTGTGTGACTTTGGGCAAGTCACTTAACTTCTCTGTGCCTCAGTTACCTCATCTGTAATGGGGATTAAGACTGTGAGCCACCCATGGGACAACCTGATCACCTTGTAACCTCTCCAGTGCTTAGAACAGTGCTTTGCACATAGTGTTTAATAAATGCTATTATTATTATTATTATTAGAGCTTGGAACATGGCTTGACACATAGTAATCACTTAACAAATTGCATAAATAATTGGATAAGAAATTATCACTGGATAAGACCAGTCATAAACCTCTGAAAGTCTGTCATAACAGGATTGTTAGGGGCATTAGGGGCATTGTTAGGAAAACCCAACATAACATCACTGAAATGATTGGATAGTTTTCCACACATACGTACATACATAGAAGAGCTAAAAAAAGTTTTCCAGTTATTTCTAAATGTTTGTCCAGGAAAATGCAAATGGTTCTGGTTGTGCAGCCATGAGGCATAGGCTCAACAGCATGATGAAGCCTTCTCAACTTTCAGAGCATTGGGAAGGATGTGATTTGTCTTGTTTCTGTGAATGTTGGACTTTGAACCAAAAAGAACTTGATATTCAGATCCACTACCCACAGTGCCCTCTTACTCTTGTGGTACATTATTGTCTTTGCTATTGCTTTTATCTTTTTATTGTTTATCCTTTTTAACATGGCTGAAACCCATCCTGTCTCTCCTCCCATATTTTTAGATTTTGAACACCGGTGGAGGGCGGGGGGTAATTTTCACCTGTTTGCATTGTTTTCCCAGCACTTGGTATAGGATTCTGCACAAAATAAACATTTATTAGATTCCAAATCAATGTCATTCATTCTGTTGTATTTACTGAGCACTTACTGTGCGCAGAGCACTGTGCCAAGCACTTGCGAGAGTACGATATAACAATAAACAGACACATTCCCTGCCCACAGTTAATTTAGACGTCCAGATTCTTATGCTAATCCCAGGGTATCATTATTTGCTGCAGAGGCAGCAATTCTCCCTTAGGTCTGGGATACAATTGTACTGAATTTTCCATACTTATCCCCAGAAGACCCTCCAGCATGAGCCATGAAGTCAATTTGATTTTTATGGCAGATATCACCCTGTTTGACAAATTCCCCAAAGATTGATGATTTTAGAGGTGGTTTTACAAAGTGACTATTTCCCTTAAGTCTAGAAAGTGTTACTTGGTTTGTTATTGCTAGCAAAGAGGGGCAAGGGTGGAGGCAAAGTGATTAAATCTTTTCTGGGATTTTCACAGATATTTATGGTGAAGGAGGAGAAATTATTGTTTTCCGCTTTTCCGCCCACTTGCACGTAATTGAAAATCTGCCAGGTTTGTAAGAGAAGTAAACACCTCTCTTCCTTCCACCACAAACTCAGACAATAGTATCCAAACTGCCCCAGGTTCAGTCCAGAGCATTGCCACCCTAATGGACTCAACAGGCAAATTTCCAACCCATTAGGTTCTTCCTGGGTAAAACTAAAGAGAGGAAGAAGTAGGGATATCAGACCAACGTTTTCAATTGAATACTTCTAACAATAAGTATTTTCTAGAAGCCTTGCATTTGTCTTGAGCATTGTAGCTCAGCAGGCTAAAGAAATATCATGTACCCATCCAGAAAAACTCTTCCAGGCCTAAGAACTATTGTCTTCATAGTTTAGCTAACTCCTTGAGAGAAGGAAAGCCATTGCAGCTCTTAGTTTGCGAATTAGAAGTCCTCCTGTTGTCATTATGGTGGGCCTCTTTTAATAATAATAATGATGGCATTTGTTAAGTGCTTACTATGTGTGAAACACTGTTCTAAGCTCATGGTGGGGATACAAGGTCATCAGGTTGTCCCCACGTGGGGCTCACAGTCTTCATCCCCATTTTACAGATGAGGTAACTGAGGCTCAGAGAAGTTAAGTGACTTGCCCAAGGTCACACAGCAGACATTGTTCCTGAGGAAAAAAACCAAATTCTTCCCAATCTGCCATAAATGTTCACCTTCATTCACTTAGAACAGGCAATTTACTTTGGACAGTTAACCACCCAAAATGACTAGTTTGCCCTGACTCTGTTCTACCCACATACCTTAGTAATGTGGGTGGATTAATATAGTACAGAATCTTTATGCAGTTAATTGCTGCTCAGTACAGCCACTGAGAGATTTATTACAAAATGTTAAAGATTTCACGACTGGGGAAAATGGCAGCAGTATAGAAAGGAAAGATCAAGGCAGAAGGTGGATACATGTAGTAGAAAGTGCTCTTGGTATTGATGATGATGATGGCATTTATTAAGTCCTTACTATGTGCAAAGCACTGTTCTAAGCTGCTAGGGAGGTTACAGGGTGATCAGGTTGTCCCATGGGGGGGCTCAGTCTTAATCCCCATTTTACAGATGAGGTCACTGAGGCACAGAGAAGTGAAGTGACTTGCCCTAAGTCACACAGGTAACAGCTGGTGGAACGGGCATTTGAACCTCTGACTCCAAAGCCCGGGCTCTTTCCACTGAACCACGTTGGTCATTCATGGTTCTTTTGAATAGGCTTCTGTTGTATATTACTGATACCTGGGAACTTGGGGGTGAAAAGAGATTGAGGTGAGTTTTTATAAAACCCGCAACAGATCATTCTTCCTTCAAATGATTTTTGACTTTTTATTGGAGGTAGGAAAATATACAATTTTCTGCTGTTGCATATTTGTACGAAAAAGAAAACTGCTGAGACTTGAGTGTATAGGTGATCCATCTTAAAAACGTAGTTTAATTTTTATAGTTTACCTTTCAAACAGTCCTGAAGGTGTTCACTTCAAATTTATCTCTTCTTTTTCACTAAGCACTGAGATTATAACCTTATATACAGGCAGTACATTTAGTATATGCAACCGTGGCTTATAAAACTGTTGTGGGAACAGATGAGTCCTGCTATAAGAAAACTGAAGAAGGTTTTCTATTCAGTATCAGTATGAATTCCTGCCGGTCATCTCACGATGCATGCCCTCATTTATGTTGACTAGGCAAGTGGCTTAGCTTGAAGTCGGCTCATTGCAACCTTCCATCACTACTGGAAAACAATGCAAGCATTGTAGGATAATTCTGCATCTCACTATCTTCCTGGACATTACAATGAAGTCTAAAATAGACTTAAATGGACATAAATAGGTAGCCCCAATGTTACTGTTCCTTGCTGAAGAGGAAGTGACACTCTCAGAATGCTGGAGATGGATAAAGCACTTTTGATCCTTGTCCAGTATGGGAGACACTTATTGACCCTTGAAAATCACCATCAGCTGTGTTGTCTTTGAAAACAGAGAGTAAGATGCATTTTGTCCTGAATAATGACTACTTCTACATCTGTGATTAGAGCAAGGTCACAGGGTCACAACTGCATGTAAGGATGGCCCTTCAGGGAAAATGTTAGCTGTACCTGATCAAATGCATTCAGAATAATTTACATGAACATAATCTCTAAGTCAAGAATTAATTATTCCAATTCCATAGAATATTAATGAGACCTAATCCAAAATAAGCATGGCAGCTATTTTTTCAAGTAGGAAGAGCTTTGCAGAATACAGAACGAGGAAAACATTCCTTAAGGATAAAACTCTTATTAGTGATTGAATTGTAAAATAAGGTTTTGGAAAATATTTTGTAGGGTTATGATAAAGTGTTTGCTAGATATTTTTACCTGTAAACATTTTTTCTTTAATATTTAATGATTTAGTAAGCCAGTGTTTAGAACATTAGCTGCGATTCTGAGTACCAAAACGGAGCAATAGGTCTGTGAATCATGGTGCTCTGATTTTAACTTTTTTTTCCATGAGGTTGCAAGATAATATAAAGAGCAATTAAACGCAAACTAGGCTTCTGCAATCTAGTGGGGGTGAAAGACTAAGGATCTTGTCAAAGAGGTTTAAAAGACCCTGAATAGAAAGGAAGAAACCAAAGAGAGGCTGCCAAATAGATGCTTCACAGGCTATGTGAATTCATTTGAACATTAGAGATCCCAGGCAGGAGTTGAAAGGGGAACTAATCAATTCAGGAAGTGCATATAAAGGCTGAAATGGATGTGGCTCCCTTCACCAAGATAAAAATTCAAGTGTAAGAAACATTTGTGCATCATTTCAAATGGAGCCAGGGTACAGTTGGGGAGGAACTATTCATCCTCTATCTACTGCTGGAAATTTGACTCACAGGTTAATACATATGTAATCACCACATTGTAGGAACCAATTCTCAGCACTGTATTAGCATACCAATTTAAACTGAGAGTTAAGCTGTATGCATGGTAAATGTAGAAAGTGACACTTGAATAAATTATTTCAAACACTGCAGCAAGTCCCGTAGAAACTTCTGTATTTGTTGTACAGTGAAAGGATAATTGTATAAATGGTACTTAAGCATCGTTACAACATTAACAATAATAAAGGACTTCTAATAATCTCATCCTTAGAATTAATATCGATTTTACTTCCATGCTGTATTTTTGTCTTCATCATATATAATAATAGTCTTTCATAATAATAATAGTAATAATGATGGCATTTATTAAGTACTTACTATATGCAAAGCACTGTTCTATGCATTGGGGAGGTTACAAGGTGATCAGGTTGTCCCACGTGGGGCTCGCGGTCTTAATCCCCATTTTACAGATGAGTGAACTGAGGCCCAGAGAAGTGAAGTGACTTGCCCAAAGTCACACAGCCGACAATTGGCAGAGCTGGGATTTGAACCCATGACCTGTGACTCCAAAGCCCGGACTCTTTCCACTGAGCCATACTGCTTCTCAGAGAGGAAGAATTTCCTGGGTAGTCCAAATTTAGTGAAAATGTATCCAAACTTCAATGGAGAGCTGTGTCGGTGAGTCTCAAGAATAAAGCGGTGTTTTAGGGCAGTGATAAATTGTAAGTGGGTCTCAGCGGCCTCCCCTCTATCAACAGTGAGTAATGATAAACTCAGTAGGAGTGGAAAAGAAGGATGTGCCGCTTTGGACCGTTTTAAAATAGATCTGTAATAAGAATCTTTTCAAGGACTTTCTCTGAGGGTATACATTTTTTTTCTTGGAATTGTTTCCTTGGGGTGGTGGTTTCATTCAGAAAATTCCTGAAAATCAACTTCAGGAAGAAATATGGAAAAAAATCCTCCTTCCCTCCCCCTTGAAAATATGTAGGAAGCTGTGGCATGCAGGATCCGTTAGTCAATCAGTGGTATTTACTGCGAGCTTACTGCGTACAGAGCACTGTTCTAAGTGCTTGGAAGAGTACAAAATAAGAGAGTTGGTAGTAGATGAGTTCCCTGCCCACAATGAGCTTATAGTCTGGGATCAATAAACAAAGAGCTAGAACCTCTGATCAGAAGAATTGGATCCCATAAGAAGCAGTGTGGCTCAGTGAAAAGAGCCCGGGCTTTGGAGTCAGCAGTCATGGGTTCAAATCCCAGCTCTGCCAATTGTCAACAGTGTGACTTTGGGCAAGTCACTTAACTTCTCTGTGCCTCAGTTACCTCATCTATAAAATGGGGATTAAGACTGTGAGCCCCCATGGTACAACCTGATTACCTTGTAACCTTCCCAGCACTTAGAACAGTGCTTTGCACATAGTAAGTGCTTAATAAATGCCATCATTATTATTATCCCTTTGGAACTTATTTATGGAAGCCAGTTGTTGGGTAGGGATAGTCTCTAGATGTTGCCGACTTGTGCTTCCCAAGCGCTTAGTATAGTGCTGTGCACACAGTAAGTGCTCAATAAATACGATTGAATGAATGAAGGGCTTAAAATATATAAATGATAAAAGGCTAGAAAGTGTGAAATGGAAATGAGGTTGAGATATAGCCTTTATTCCCCTTACTCCCTTTCCTGCATCTCATATGCATTTGGATCTGTACTGCCTCTCATATTCACCCCACCCTCAGCTGCTCAGCACTTAGGCATTTATCCCCATAATTTATTTATATTAATATCTGTCTCCTCCTCTAGGCTGAAGCTCCCTGTGGGCATGGAATGTGTCTACAAACTCTATTGTATTGTACTCTTCCAAGTACTTAGAGCATTGCCCTGCACACAGTAAGCATTTAATAAATGTCTTTGATTATCAGTACGGGATCTATATAGTCCCCCAACTAGACAATGCTCTCTGCATAACCAAGGATTGCCTATGAAACAAAGTACTGTATTGGAGTGGGTGTTCAAATATTTAACTTTTCTACTGTGTGATTTTAGTAGCTAGAATTGTAGACCAGTAATGTATCATCATTTATAGAGAAGTTTTTGCTTCATCATCTTTATTAGGAAGTTAGATTTGAGGCCCAGGTTTGGGGCACAGAGTTAGGACCCATTTGTGCATTTAGCTTTAATTCTATTTATTCTGACGACTTGACGCCCGTCCACATGTTTTGTTTTGTCGTCTGTGTCCCCATTCTAGAGTGTGAGTCCGTTGTTGGGTAGCGACCGTCTCTATATCTGACCGACTTGCACTTCCCAAGAGCTTAGTACAGTGCTCTGCACACAGTAAGTGCTCAATAAATACGATTGAATGAATGAATGAATGACCCAGAAGAGCAAGGCTCGGACCTTCAGAGGGAAAAGGGACCATAAGATACCCTGCTTCTAAATGCGAGGAGGGACCGGAACATAGGATGCCGCAAAGAAGAGAGGAAAGAACCAGAGGAACGTTAGCCCAGGAATGTCTGTGGGAAAATAGAGAGTCCTGTGGGGATAGTTATTATACCTAGGGAAAGGTGGTTTGAACCAGAATTGTTTCCATTGTTATGAATAAAGAATCCATTAAACATTGTTAATATCACAGATTTTGGTATCTGCCTGTGAGGGCTGAAGGAGAAAGTCGGGGTACCAGAGAGATACCTGGGGGTCTAGGAAAGCCAGAGAGAATGTTTTCTCCTTAAGCTTCTTGTAGCCAGCTTTGGGGAGGGGTGGGTAGACTTGCCTTCAATGACTGCTTCACCTTAGGGGCACGTCTGGGATTTAGTTATCACATGGCTATGATGGTAGTGAAGGGACTTGGCGTACACTGGAACTTGCAATTCAGGAACAAAACAGCCGGGTTAGGGGGAGGGTTTAGGATCCAACAGAAGCTGACTCTCATTTACGAAAGGGTTCTGATTCTGGAAGGGTTTCTTTCATTTGGGATTTATGGTTGAGAATCCTGGGACTGTCACAGATGGTATTTAGTAAGCACGCCCTTTGAGCCAAGCACAGTGCTAAAGCCTTAGGTAGATACAAGATAATCCAATCAGGGGGTAACCTGCATTACACAAATAGGTCACAGACAAAGAGAAAGAGAGACCAGTTACTTTACCTCCATTTTACAGTGGAGGAAAATGAGGCACAGAGAAGTTGTGATTTTTTTTTTTCCCAAGGTCACAAAGCATGCCTGTGGAAGAGCCGGGATTCAAACCTGATTCTCTTAATTCTCCATCCCTTATCCCTTCCTCAAGGCCCCTAGCTCAAACTACCTCCCTTGTATTAGTCACTAATAATTTCCTAAATGAAATTTGTCATAAATACCACTAAGACCAGATATACCTTCAAGGAAGTACTCAAGTCATTATTACTGTACTTCTCGATATGTCTAGTCTTCATTTTTGATAAGGGTCTATGGAAATTATTTTTATCAAAGGTTCAAATTTTCGCTTACTATCCGACAATGAAAATGATTTTTTTTTTAAAAAATTTGGCCAGTCCTTTACTTCTGGCCCATTGAATGATTGGGAAGTTCATTTATTATCTTTCAGGGCACTTCAAATTAAAACTTGGAGGCTGCTCCAAATTCTTCTGAAAAAAATGAATTTGGGGCAAATGGACTTTTGAGAATTTCCTCTTCTATTCACTTTTCTTATCAAGATCAAGTTTATAACTTTCCTAATGTATATATTTCTACACAATTTGTCATTCATTCTATTTTTTAAGTAGAAGTTAATCCCATTTCCTCAAATTCGAATAGCATCTTGAGAAATATTATATTTAAATATTTTATAGAATAATTGGGTCTTTTAAGGTCATTTTGAAGCAACTATTTTTCTATAATACAATTTAAAATACTTCCTCATATTCACACTGATATTATTACATGAATGGAATAACATGCTCAATGTATCATTAAGCTGGACATTTTATATGATTTTTTTTTTCTGTCAAAAAATATTTAGGTAACACTGAGACCTTATTGGTATTACCATTACTGCGTTCAACCTCTTCTTCAATTATGGGACCATACCAGTGAAGGGATGTTAATATTTGATTTTGAGTGCGGAGTTGGTGTTCTAGAAGTGAGGGGGAAAAGAGAAAGAAATGAAAGAGAGGAAGGGAGAAGAGGTAAGGAAAAGTGAGGAAGGTGAGGATGATAAGGAGATGCTTTCTACTTTCGTAATTTTTGAAGGTCTTAGTACAGTACTCTGTTCACAGTAGGATCAGTGAATAAAAGGATATTCCCCCTTCCATCACCTTAGGTCACATCACCTTAATCACTCAATATGCCCTCTTTTTCTTCCACCCACCTCCCTCCTCTGCCTCGGTTCATCCCCACCCCTACTCATTCTCACAGACGATGAAACTGGGCCTGTGAAGGTGAACTCTCAAGTCTGAGCTGATGCAAAGGCTGATTTAGCTGGAACAGTTTTTATTTATCTTGCTGGCTTGTGTCACTTTTGCTTGCCCACTACCATTACGGACAAGCTGTTTGGCTCAAAACCTGTCAGACTAGTCCATTCATTCATTCAATCGTAGTTATTGAGCGCTTACTGTGTGCAGAGCACTGTACTAAGTGCTTGAGAAGTACAAGTTTTGGCAACATCTAGAGACGGTCCCTACCCAACAGCGGGCTCACAGTCTAGACGGGGGGGGGGACAGACAACAAAATTAACATATGAACCAAATAAAATAAATAGAATAAATACGTACAAGTAAAATAGAGTAATAAATATGTACAAACATATATACATATTCATTCATTCAATCGTATTGAGCACTTACTGTGTGCAGTGCACTGTACTAAGCACTTGGGAAGTACAAGTTTTGGCAACATATAGAGACGGTCCCTACCCAACAGCAGGCTCACAGTCTAGAAGGGGGAGACAGACAACAAAACAAACATATAAACCAAATAAAATAAATAGAATAAATACGTACAAGTAAAATAGAGTAATAAATATGTACAAACATATACATATATACAGGTGCTTTGGGGAGGGGAAGGAGGTAAGGAGGGGGCTCAGTCTGGGAAGGCCTCTTGGAGGAGGTGAGCATTTAGTACAGCGTTTCTAGTACAGCGGAGGTGAGCGTTTCCTAAGTGTTTAGTACAGCTCTCCACACTCAGTAAGCGCTCAATAAATACAATTGAGTATTTAGACTCTTAAGAACTTAAGTGACTTGCCAAAAGTCACAGAGGCTCATCAGGCTTCAGTCACCCCAAGGGATAGGAAGGAGTGAGGTTTAGTCAAAATAGCATGGCCTGGGAGTCGGAGGACCTGGGTTCTAATTCTGGACCCTATTCAATGTTGGGCAAATAATTTCACTTATCTATGCGTGTTTCATCTTCTGTAATGGGGATTCAATACCTACTTTACCACCCACATAATCCGTAGCCCCACGTAGGACAGGTACTGTGACTGTCTTTTAGACTGTGAGCCCACTGTTGGGTAGGGACTGTCTCTATATGTTGCCAATTTGTACTTCCCAAGCGCTTAGTACAGTACTCTGCACACAGTAAGCACTCAATAAATACGATTGATGATGATGACATGATTGTGGCTATCCATCCAGCACTCGGTATATAATAAGCACTAAATAAATATTATTATTATCATTCCTGAGATGATGGTTTTCCTCAACTCCACTCCTGTAATGTTGGTAGTATGATATCTCATTGATACTACTACTCTCATAAATGTTGCAAATGTTGTTATTTCTGTATCGCTTATACTTGAAGAAAAAATAGAAGCTACCGGCTAAATCAAATAGTAGCTACATCTATCGAGGCTCTGGCAGACTCAGAAATGACCACAAGGTAAGTCAAAAGAAGGTGTCTGGCAAAAGCTGATAAGGGTAATTTGGATGCTGCTGTAAATATTAGAAAGCATTAGTCTGATTATCCATCTCTAATGAGAGCAGAACAAGGGAAAACTGAGTTAAGTTGTGGCAGGGTAGCTTCGGGTTATAAATAAGGAAGACGTTTTGGGAGTGTTTCGAAGCCGTAGAAGGTAACTTTCTTTTTTGAATTACACTGTACAGGTAATGGCTATCTATTGATTCAGCATGGCAAATAGAATTCAGGTGTAAACAACTCTCATGGTTGCCTAGTCAGTCCCTCAGCCCAGGAGGTGCTAGGCAAAATCTGGAATGGAGTCAGCCTGGATGGTTGACACCGGGTCATTGTGGCAGGGCTTCAAGAATTCTCCCTTGAGAAAGAGAGCTAAAGTGAATAATAATAATAATAATAATAATAATAATAATAATGGCATTTATTAAGCACTTACTATGTGCAAAGCACTGTTCTAAGCGCTGAGGTAGATACAGGGTAATCAAGTTGTCCCACGTGGGGCTCACAGACTTAATCCCCATTTTCCAGATAAGGTAACTGAGGCACAGAAAAGTTAAGTGACTTGCCCAAAGTCACACAGCTGACAAGTGGAGGAGCCGGGATTTGAACCCATGACCTCTGACTCCAAAGTCCGGGCTCTTTCCACTGAGCCACGCTGCTCCTCTAGTGAATGGAAGTACATGTTTTTCCTAGCCTTATCCTAAAATTTTATGGCTATTCAGTGTGATTTCCAGAAACTTCCTTGGACTTTAATTCTTCATCACCTCTAGATATTCTGATTCAATTCTGAGATTTACTTTGGCATTGTCAGGTACTATTTACAACCTGATAATGTTTGATTTTTATGAACTGCCAATTAAAAAATCCTTTATTAATGACTGTGGTTTTATAGATTTAAAAAGTGTGGCTTAATACTGTGGCTAAAAGAAGTTCAAAATCTTAGATGAAAGGTTTCAAACCAGAAGTATCATTACTGCAGTGTTCTTTGGCATTTGTTAATATGTTGAAATTTGATTTCAGCTAACAGTAATATGAGCTGTTCCATTCATGATTATTTTCCATCCTCAGAGAAAATTACAGATGGACTTAAGTGTGGAAAGTGCACGGCTTTGTGAGTTAGAGGTCATGGGTTCTAATCCTGCCTCTGCCACTTGTCATCTGGGTGATTTGGGCAAGTCACTTAACTTTTCTGTGCCTCAGTTACCTTATCTGTAAAACGGGTATTAAGACTGTGAACCCCACGTGGGACAACGTGATTACCTTGTATTTCCCCCAGCGCTCAGAACAGTGCTTGGCACATAGTAAGCACTTAGCAAATGCTATGATTATTATTATTACCCATCAAAATTCCTTGTTATTGCATGTAATTATGAACACTAATTTTCCATAGTAAAGATGTGTGTTTTTGTAAAAAGTAGTGGCAATCATTGCAGTAGATAGACTGGAAAACACTGTGTTCTTTCCATTTCTGAACCATGTGGTTATTGCAGAAGAGAATTAAATATAAAGTAGTGACTTCTCAAGAATAATGATTCTGGTAAATCAGTATTATTTCGTAATGGTCTGCAGCTCCTGAAAATGCTAGATTGGCACTTTTTTTCATTTTTGTTCAGTATTCACAGTATTTCTGATGATACATAGTTTGTGCATTTCATATTAGTCATTTAAGGAAGATCTGAAAGGTGTAAAAGGTGACACATCCTCAAGTATTGAACAATCTAATGAGAGACAAAAGGTATGAATTAATGAACTTAAGGGATAGCAAGTAGAGATGATAATTATGAATTGCCTAATTATAAACCATTTCTCTAATTATGCCTCATTTGCATAATTGTCCCTCTAGAAACTCAGCACTGTACTTAGAACAGATATTAAGTTTGAAAAATATGGAAATTATGGAAGAGTTTACACTTGGGAAACCTTTTCACAACCAAATATGTTCATTAACAACAGAGAATATCATATTGTCATAAAATTTGTCTACTTCATAGTGATAATGTAGTCTCCTATTATGATGATGATGATGAGTACTTAATAAATGCTGGTATAGTTGCAAAATGATCAGATTGGCCATAGTCCTTGGCCTACATGGGACTCAGTCTAAAGATCCCCATCAAGAATGACAGAATCTTGGTCTGAATTACATTCAGGATCAAGAACAAATGCTAAGAAATTGATTGCAGTTCTGTTGATTTGTGCAGTGCCAATGAACTCTCTGGTGCCTGACTGGTTTTTTTTTTTTTTCCTGCTGGGGGACAGTGTGAAGCAAGAAGGTAGATGGATAGGATGGAGCATATTATGAACTGTACGCAAGATTCTTAACATCCAGAATCCAAAATGACCACAGCATATATTGATGCCATACTATGGAAGAGTATAAGAATAGAGTACACAAGTACTGTGGGGCTGGGTTGGAGAGAGAATTAAAGTCTTAAGGGGTACAGACAGCATGGAAAGGTGGGGGAATGGTTTGGGAAAAGAAGTATTAGTCAGGGAAGGCCACTTGGAGCAGGTGTAAATTTACTAGGAGTTTACTAAGGGTTTGAAGGTGGGGAGAGTGTGGCTTGTTGGATATGGATGGGGTGGGAAGACTACAAGCAGGACATGAGCAAGGGGTTACTGACAAGACAAAAGACGTTTAGATGCAGTGAGCAGGTTGGTAATGGAATAACAAAGTGCATGGCCTGTGTTGTAATGGGAGCTGATCAAGTGCCTTAAAACTTATGGTGAGAATTTTCTGCTTGATGTGAGGTGGATAGGCAACCGTTGGAGTTTTTTGAGAGGTAGGGAGATGTGGACAGAACTTTTTTTTTTTTTTAAGAAAAGTGTGCCTGAAGCAGGGTGAAGTATGGATTGTAGTGGGAAAACACTGTTAGCAGAGTGGTCGTAGAGGAGGATGTTGCAGTAGATGAAGCAGGATACGCTTTGACCAGTGTGGTAGAGTTTGAATGGAGAAGAATGGATGAATTACATAGATAATAATGATGGTATTTGTTAAACGCTTACTATGTGCCAAGTATTGTTCTAAGCACTGGGGGAGATACAAGGTAATCAGGTTGTCCCACATGGGGCTCACAGTCTTAATCCCTGTTTGCAGATGAGGTAACTGAGGCACAGAGAAGTTAAGTGACTTGCCCAAAGTCAGACAGGTGATAAGTGGCAGATCCAGGATTAGAACCCACGACCTCTGACTCCCAAGCTCGTGCTCATTCCACTGAGCCACGCTGCTTCTCTGATTAATACACAGAACATAGATGAATTACGTAGAAGAAACAAAGGACACAATTCGATGACAAACTGAATATGTAGGTTGCATGAAAGAGATTAGATGAAAACAATGAAGGTTACAGCCTTATGATACAGGGAGGGTGGTGGTTTTGTCTACAGTAATAGGAAGGTTGCGTTTAGGTGTAATGACGAGGAATTCTGTCTATAAAATAATGGCATTTATTAAGCGCTTACTATGTGCAAAGCACTGTTCTATAGTATGTTAGGTAGAAATGTCTGAGAGATATTCAAGACAAGGTATTCATTCAATCATATTGAGCACTTACTGTGTGCAGAGCACTGTACTAAGCGCTTGGGAAGTACAAATTGGCAACATATAGAGACAGTCCCTACCCAACAGTGGGCTCTCAGTCTAGAAGGGGAAGTCAGACAACAAAACAAAACGTATTAACAAAATACCAGGAGCAAATTTGAGGCTGCAGAGGAGGAGGGAGGTCAGGGCTGGAGAAGTAGATTTGGAATCAGCTGCATGGAGATGGCAGTTGAAGCTATAGGAGTCAATGAGTTCTCAAAACCAAAGGGTGTAGATGGAGAATATAAGACCCAGAATTGAACCTTCAGACACTCTCACAGTAAGGGGTTGGGAGACCAAGGAATCAGTAAAGGAGACTGCAAAGAAACTGCCAGACAAATAGGAGAACCAGAAACTGACATCAGTCAGTGAAGCCAAGGTTAGTTAATATTTCAAGGAGAAGGGGCTGGTTCACAGTGTCGAAGGCAGCTGAGATTTCTAGGACAACTAGAATAGAGTAGAGATCATTTGCCTTGGTAAGGTGGAGGTCAGTGGTGGAAGTAGGATAATTTATGTGGAGTGAAAAGTGTGGAAGCTAAATTTTAGGGGAATCAGCACTGGGTAAGAAGCCACTGGAGAGTGAGCGATTGAAGATGGTGGCCAGAGAGGGAGGAGGTAGTGGGGCTAGAATTTGAGAGATGGTGGGAAATTTTCTTCTGAGATACTGCTGGGAAGAATAAGACTTGAAGAGGCAAGAAGTGGGTAGGGCTGGAAAGGTTAAGGGGAGAATTTAGAGAGGTCTACCCTGATGGTTTCAGTGGCATTGTCATCATAGGGACCATCTCTATATGTTGCCAACTTGTACTTCCCAAGCGCTTAGTACAGTGCTCTGCACACAGTAAGCGCTCAATAAATACAATTGAATGAATGAATGAATCAAGAAAGGGCAAGAGATGGGGAGGAAAGGAATTGGGATTTAAGGAGGGGATTAAAAGTTTGAAACAGCTGGTGCAGGCAGTGGCCTTGGGAGTCAATAAGGATGGAGAAATATTGTTGCTTGAGAGGAGGAGAGGGCAGAGTTATAGCTGATGAGAATGGGTTTGTCCAAGTTAAGTGGAGTGGAGCAGAAGGTCAGAGGAATTGAGATATCAGAAGGTCATGGGGAACATTCAAGTGGATATTGAAGTCCGCAGGTATCACTGTTGGTACAAAGAAGGAGAAAAGGAATATGGGAAAGGTATTGAAGGGTTGAGAAAGTTGCAAGTGGGAGGTTACAGCTACCAGTAATTGATGTGGAAGTAAAGATGGAAGATAGGAGCTTCAAAGAATGCAAAAGAGTGTATTGGCAGGTTGAGGTCAGCATTGGTTGGGAGGAGAGGGAGGTAAGAAGAAATTCCACTCCCCTCTCTGTCCCTGAGTCTTGCAAAGTGGGAATGAATAAATCCCCACAAGGAAAGAGAAGCCACGCATGTCAGTCAAAAGCCGGGTAGAGAGAGATGCATGAATTTAAGGATTCTTCAAGTTGGATGCATGGATGTCTCATATTCCTCCAAGAACGTAGTTGCAGTGAGGATTTGGCTTGCTCATTGAGTTTTCTAGTAGTCCACCATATCGCACTATTTTCACTATTTTCACATCCAGGTTGTGCCACCACAGGACCAGGGTGTTTGGACAATACTACTGTTCTGAAGTTTTTCCATTTAACATATATGCGATTAGTTTGCTCAGTGGTACCACACTCTTAACTGAGACCTTCCAAAGACGTTGGATTTATTAATGTCTTTTGAGGGTGTCATCAAGGAAAATAAGACATCAGAAGGTATCTTAAGATAGTCACAGGCCATATTCTGCTAATAATATTCTATCTGGTGAAAGGTTTCTCTGATGGGGATTAGCACTTAAACTCTTCCCACTTGAATTTTTCTCAGTCCATAATATGCTTTGACTTAAACTGGTTAATCTGATTTTTTTTGTATGTTTTAAGACAAGTGGGCATTATCCAGCTATAAATTAACAGTATAGGTGACCAGTGTTACCGTCAAGAAAATAGCTGAATGAAATAAGATCCTGGCATCTGTCTGTGTATTAAAAGTCTCTAAAATATGCTTCTTTATTGAAGATTTGAAAATATTATTCACTTCTGCATCATTCCATCAATAGTTTGTAGTTTATGGGTTTTCATTCTGAATTTGAATTCTAATCTTTTATTGCAGCCAACTAATTTGTGTCAAAATAACAATTACACCATGTGATAACCCCAATTTAACAAATGGCATGCCCTTTTCCCTGGGCAAACAAATTTGTTTTGCTCATGTGATTTATAAACTGAGTATTGTAGGTGGTCCATGGCCAATTTATAATATGTAGCTGAATTAGCAGTAGCCATTTTCCCTCAGTGTAATATTCTCATTGATTGCTTTATAATCTTTCTTCATGTCACCTGTGAAAATGAATACCATTTTGGATAATGCATCATAAACTATGGAAAAAAAATAAAATGAGTTTTTACATTGGAGTTTCCTAAAAGCATGGCCTAATGGAAAGAACATAGGTCTAGAAGTCAGAGGATCTGGGTTCTAATCCTGCCTCTGCTGTTTTTTGCTGTGTAACAATGGGCATGTCACTAAACTTCTCTGAATCTCTTGCATCACTGAACAATAGAACTTAGAAAAGTGCTTTGCCCATAGTAAGCGCTTATTAAATGCCATGATTAATAGAGACCAAAGCTGTGAACCCATGTGGGACATGGACTGTGTCCAGCCTGATTTTTTTGTATATGCCCCAGTGCTTAGTACAGTGCTTGACATGATGTAAACACCGCAATTATTATTATTAGTCAATCTGTAGTATTTATTGAATGCTTTATCTGTGCAGAGCACTGTACTAAGAGCATAAATGAGAAAATACTGTAGATTTAGTAACCAATAATCCCTGACCTCAAGTAGTCTACACTTTAAATGAGGAAATGAGAGGAAAGAAGGCACACAGAGTTCTGTGACATAGACATAGCATAAATCAATTTACGGTATTCCTCTTTATCTACTTGCTTCTGGAGTTTAAAATAGTAAGCGGTATGACAAAATGTACACAGTGCTGCACACCTCTTTCTGTATTTAGATTGAGAGAATTAAATCTGTTAGCCTTGGTATTAGTGAATGATCTAAAAATAGAACTAATCAAGGAAGTACGTGCCTGTGTTAGTGTATCCGTTTAACCCTCAAATCAAATTTTATTCAGATTTTGAGTTTGAACCAGGGAAAGTAATTATTCTCATGGCTCTACGTGAATGTAACTTTTATCCCCACAATTTGTTGTTCGTGCCTCATCCATCCTCAAAGTGATTTCAAAAACTCTCACAACAATGCCATGAGACTCAATAGATTAATGTTTAGCAAATAATTTTGAGCTTCTCTGCAAGGCATTATTTAGAAAAAAGTACTCAGGTTCCTCCGAGTGGCCTTTTTTATGATATTTAAGTGCTGCCCGTGTGCCATGCAGTATTCTATTAAATGCTGGGATAGATACAAGGTAACCATGTTGGACAAAGTCCATATCCCACCTGGGGTTTACAGTCTTAATCCCCATTTTACAGATGAGGTAACTGAGGCACAGAAGTCAAGTGACTTGCCTGAGGTCAAAGAGCAGACAAATGGCAGAGCCAGAATTAGAATCCAGGTCCTTTCGACTCCCAGACTTGTGCTCTAACCATTAGACCATGCTGCTTTTATTTTGCTACATGGAAATGTATCAATCACTACGTTTAACAATATTCTCTGTCTCAATGTTTAAATTATGCTATCATTTGAGCTTTCTCAGGTAGCTAACTAATTTTGATTGTCCAAAATATATGCTGGGTTTATGATAATAGTATCATATATGTATCGTTTTAAGAAAATGATATTTTAAATAAAATGTTTTAGAGTTAAATATCACCACTGCACATGTTCCACGAGCTGGCATTGGCATACCGCAGTGAAGGTCTAAAGATCTAATGGTCTGTTATGGTGTTCTGTTTTTAACAGATGAGCAAGTTGAGATTGGAAATGCAAGAAGAATGGGTAGCAGAGTTTAGTAGAATAGAGAGAAGCCAAAGACGAAATTTGGGAAGTTTATTCCTGATAGTCTCTATTTTACTGACAAGGTAGTTGGCAAGATCATCAGGGCTCAGGGCTCTTCAGGAGGGAGTTAATGCACTTGGATTTGGATTTATACTTGGACTTTCATCCTTTATAATAATAATAATAATAATAATAATAATGGTATTTGCTGAGCACTTTCTATGTGTCAAGCACTGTTCTAAGCTCTGAGGTAGATATAAGGTAATCGGTTTGTCCCACGTAGGGCTCACAGTCTTAATCTCTATTTTACAGATGAGGTAACTGAGGCACAGAGAAGTTAAGCGACTTGCCCAAAGTCACACAGCTGACAAGTGGCGGAGCAAGATTAGAACCCATGACCTCTGACTCCCAAGCCTGAGCTCTTTCCACTGAGCCACGCTGCTCCTCCACAGCACTTACGTACATATCTGCAATTTATTTATGTTAACATCTGTCTTTCCCTCCAGACTGTAAGCTCATTGTGTGCAGGGAATATGCCTACCAACTCCATTATAGTGTAGTCTCTCAAACAGTGTTCTGCACAGAGTAAGTGCTCAGTAAATGTGATTAATTGCTCTGCACACAGTAAACTCTCAATAAATATTACTGATTGATTGTTAATGTTTTCTGGGGATTTTGAGTTTTGGAGTCAATAAGGGACTACCCAGGAATATCAGTATACAGGAAAGCAACTGTCACAATGCTCCTCCATGAATGTTCTAATCTCTTAGATACAGAAGACAGGGCTTGAAGGAACATTGTTCTTACCCTATAAGGGTCTCCTTAGGTTCTTACTATCCTTAATACTATTTCCAACTATTTTAAACGAGGATGGGTAAATGAGATAATCCTTGCCTCACAACATCAGACTGGAAATTTAGGGAGTGTTTAGGAAAATATTGACTTCCCTGAGTTTTCTTATCATTCCATCATCCATTCTCACCATCCCTTTTGTGTTCCCCTTGGTTTTGTTATTATCTTCTCAGGGAAATTGTTTGTGTATCTTAAGATCCAAATATTTACAGTGTAGTATAAGCCAAAAAAAAAGAATGTGAAATGTTAAGAATTCCTCAGAGGAGCTTGCCTAAAAGCTTTTCATTGGAAACTAAAAAAAAAAAGCCTTTCTTATTTTCTTTGTCTAAACATACTGCGAATATGGGATCAAGAAGCAAAAGTGGTAATACCTTAGGGCAAAATGATCATTTGCCTCTCGTTTTAAGGATGAAAGGTAGATGTTAGTGGCATTCTAGGTCCTACGGAGTGCTAGTGAAAGAGAACTCCTTGAATTGTCACTGTACTTCATTGTTGTTAAAATTTTTAGTTAAAGTTTGCAACCCTGCAGGAATCAAAGGGGCACTACCTTCATTTCATGTACCTCTTCATTCGTATTTCCTCTGCAGGAAACCGTAGCACCATTAAAATGCAGACGTTCTGGACCTATAAAATCTTTCCTACTTTGCCTCACTAAACCGTTTAGGCAGAAAATACATAATCCCATCTTTAATTGGGAGGCTATCAGTGTTTAACTGACCTCTTTCCTTCTCTGCAGTCTCACACTTCCTCCTGCCTTCAGGACATCTCTATTGGATCAATCAATCGTATTTATTGAGCACTTACTGTGTGCAGAGCACTGTACTAAGCGCTTGGAAAGTACTAGTTGGCAACATAGAGGGATGGTCCCTACCCAACAGCAGGCTCACAGTCTAGAAGGGGGAGACAGAGAACAAAACCAAACATACTAACAAAATAAAATAAATAGAATAGATATGTACAAATAAGTACAAGTTGGATGTCCAACTTCACCCCAGACTTAACATGTGCAAAACAGAACTCCTCATTCTCCCACTCAAACTCTGTCCGCTCACTTTCCTATCACTGTAAGATTCCTTATGGGCAGGAATCCCATCCTTCAGCTCTCTTGCATTGTGCTTTTCCAGGGTTCAGTATAATGCTTTAAACGCAGTAAGTGCTCAATAAACACCACAGATTGATTAATTTTTTTCCTTGATCGTATTAACATTAACATTATTAACATCTTTGATCTAAATGTTCACTTTTTACCCTTATTTTATCTCTCAGGCATGAATTTGTTCATACTCCTCACATCAAAAGCTTCAATAGGTACTACGAATTGATTTTTAATACTATCTTGACAATGATACTGTCTTTCGTTTTTACTACCTGAAAGTCCTTCCTTGTCTTCTCCTAATAGTCTGTTAATTAGCAAGTTATTTGCAAGTTATATGTATTTGGGAAAATGTTTAATCTATATAGCCAGTTGTTTGTTGTCTAGATATGTGAAAGCTATATCCCAAATTGTTTTTACATTGATTAATTTGTTGTGGCCGGTTGTAAAAGAAGCATGGTCCAGTGGAAAGGACGTGGCCTTTGGAGTTAAAAGACCTGTGGTCTAATCCCAGCCCTGCTACTTTCCTGCTGGGTGGCCTTGGACAAGTCACTTGACTTACTGTTGCTTCAGTTTCTTCATCTGTAAACTGAGGATTAAAAAACAGTTTTTCCTCCCTCTTAAACTGTGAGCCTGCTGCGGTATTGTATCTGATCTGCTAATACTGTGTTACTCCAGTAGTATATGGTGTGTGGTAGATAGCAAGCCTTTAGTATTATTAAGAATTGAATTCTGTACACGTTAATTCTGTAGGACAAGAGTGCAGCAGAAAACAAAGAGCGAAGAGCTATCCCATGCATCATAGGATCCTAGTGGAGAAATGATTTCCCGCTGATCTAGTTTTGGTAGTAAAGCAATATGTCAAATACCAGATGCTCCAGCATAAAACTTATTAATGCATTTAATTATTATTGACCTTTTCCAGTATTCATAATGAAGCTTCAAATGGAAGTGTGCTTCAGAGAGAGTACAGTTAATCCTGCAGAAAAATAGACTATCTCAGCTGGGTTTATCTTTATGCTAATATTAAAAAAAAGTAAATGCTTTTCTCTGGGCAGCTTCAAGTAGTGATATCGTTAACCAAACAGCAATATTTCATGTTACAGGAAACTTCATTAGGCTGTGTTTGGTCTGAGGTGATGACTATTGTTACATAGTAACTGTTATGGCAGAAATTGCTTTTCAGTCATACTTCAACCTATTTATTTACTAGAAAAAAAATATTGTTTCCAACCAAGCATAGTAATAACTACTTTTCAGATAGCACTGAATACTTTTTCTGGATGTTATACTCAAGGACTGAGTAGATTTTAAGAGAAGCAGCATGGCTCAGTGAAAAGAGAACAGGCTGGAGAGTCAGAGGTCATGGGTTCAAATCCTGCCTCCACCGCTTGTCAGCTGTGTGATTTTGGGCAAGTCACTTAACTTCTCTGTGCCTCAGTTGCCTCATCTGTAAAATGGGGATTTAGACTGTAAGCCCCACGTGGGACAACCTGATCACCTTGTATAATGACACGCTTGTATTTTTTCAATTTCCTTGATTATACACAACAAAAGTGTACCCCATGCTACAGCCTTGATGTGTTCTTCCTAAAACATTGGTAGGGAATGTGTCTGCTAATTCTGTTGTATTGTAATTCTATTGTCCCAAGCTCTTAGTACAGTGCTCTCCACATAGTAATCTCTCACCATTGATTGATTGACTGAAAAACATTGATGTATTAGGAACAGCTTGTTGTGGGGCATGTTCTCTCTTTTTTATGGTACTTTCAAGTGCTTACTATTAAGTGCTTAGTACAGTGCTCGCTCACTGAAGTTCTCAATGAATTCTACTGGTTGACTGCCTGATATGCTAGTCACTGTAGTAGATACAAGGTAATCAATGAAGTTAGACACTGTCTCTGTCCCACATGGTGCTCACAGTCAAAGCTTAAAGCAATAAATTGAGATCTACTCTAAAGCCTCTGAAAAGATATGCAGTTCCATGATATGCTATATATAGTTACATTACTCATTAAAGCTATTTTTAATTTTCCTCAAATCAATTGAGCAACCCATTACTCAGGAAAGACTAATACAATTATGAAACTTTGTAGGAATCAGCCAAGGCAGAGGCATATTCTGCTCACTGCGGTGTTTCTTTAATATAATATTTTGTGCATTTGCTATATATTGTGCACTGTCCTAAGCTCTGGGGTAAATACAAGTTAATCAGGTCTGACAGTTCCTGTCCCACCTGAAGATCACAGTTTAAATGGGAACTGAATCACCGTTTTACAGATGAGAAAATTGAGGCACAGAGAAATTAAATGACTTGTCCAAGATCACACAGCAGCCAGTTGACAGGGCCTGGATTAGAGCCCAGGTCCTCATGGTCTCAGGCCTGAGATCTTTCCATTAGGCTATATTGCTTCTGTGGTTATTTTTTCCACTTTATTGAATTTGTCCAACTTTTTTCTTCCACTTCATAAGGTACCTTGAAGCAGTCATTTCCTTCTGAACACATCACACCTGTGAACCCCTCTCTCAATTAAGGTCTCTAGTAATTTGTAACTTTCAAATATTCATATGTTCTTAACACCAAAATCTTAGCTGACAGAGGAAAAAACTAACTCTGTTACATTGCATGCTCCTAAGTGCTTAGTACGGTGCTGTGCACATAGTAAGTGGCCAATAAATATGGTTGATTGGTGATGGAGGTTATTCCAGCTGAGTTGATTATTAGAGGGATACGTGCTGAGAATGCATAATACTTCCTTGGGCAATGATATTCAGATTTGTGGAATTTTAGCTAGTGATTTACTCTCCTACTGAAGATAAATATGCCCGTAACAGCACCATTTATCGTTTGTAACCAAGCGTGCTTAATTCTCTACTGCTAAAAATGTTCACTTATAAAACTGAGTGGCACATGTAGAATACAACCTGAAAGTGGGAACAATGGGACCTTTAATAAATGTTTACTCTGCTTCTGTATTAGAAGAATTGAGCCTACAGTGGTTTCAAATTGACAAAATTAATCAACATTATCTTCTTTGTGAAGAAAAATTAGGTTGCAGGAGTATTTCCCATGCAAAACCAACTATACAAACAAGAAACAGGAGGAGAAAGTCTGAGTAACCAATTAAGTTGTGGAGATTTCGACTTCTATTTGAAGAGGATTTGATATTGTCACTGTCATTAAAATTTCCCCAGAGAAATGGAGACTTGCCCTAGGTTTTATTGGTTAGCTGAAGAGCAGGAATTTACCAGATCATCTACTTTTTAAAGAAGGAGAAAATAGCAGTGCAGAGAATCATAATGACCTTGTGGAAAAAGTACGGGCCTGCCGGGAGTTTAGGAGACCTTAGTTTTAAGCCTGGCTCTGCCATGTATATGCTGGCTGACTTTGAGTAAGTGACTTAACTTCTCTGTGCCTCAATCTCCTCATCAGTAAAGTGGGAATATATACTTCTTCTCTCTCTCCTACTTAAAAGGTGAACCCCATGTGGTACAGGGACTGCGTTCAACCAGATTATCTTATATCTTTCCCAGTGCTTTTTTCAGAGCTTGGCAGATAGTGCTTAACAAGCACTAGCTAAAATTTCACAGATCTGAATATCGTTGCCCAAGGAAGTATTATGCATTCTCAGCACATATCCCTCTACTGATCAACTCAGCTGGAATAACCTCCATCACCAATCAACCATATTTATTGGAGGCCTTCCCAGACTGAGCCCCCTCCTTCCTCTTCCCCTCCTCCCCCTCCCCACAGCACATGTATATATGTTTGTACGTATTTATTACTCTATTTGTACATATTTATTTTATTTTGTTAATATGTTTTGTTTTGTTCTCTGTCTCCCCCTTCTAGACTGTGAGCCCACTGTTGGGTAGGGACCGTCTCTATATGTTACCAACTTGTACTTCCCAAGTGCTTAGTACAGTGCTCTGCACACAGTAAGCGTTCAATAAATACGATTGAATGAATGAATGAACAAATGCCGTTAATATTATTCTTATTACTGATGTTGTTTTTATTATTACTACTAAGTCTTGGATTCTGCTTTACTGATTTTTCCCTTCTCCTAAAGTTCAGAAAGTTTGGAGAGATCCTCTGGGGACCCATTTTAGCAATCACTATGGGATTCCCTTGAATAACAGTGGTCATGAAACCTTCCGGACTACAGGAGCTGACTACAGTTAGCCACCTTCTCCTCATAAAGCAGAAAATCCACTTCAAAATTACTGTACTGTACTGTTGCCAGCTTCAGCTATTGATGTCACTCGGGTGCCATTTGTAGAGAGTTCAGTTTGACCAGGATAAGTTTTCCTAGTTTTCAGTTTTCCTAGGATAAGTCCTAACCAAACTTCAGTGCCAGCTAACCCTAAGACACATTTCCTCTACGTAACCCACTGTTAGCATTAGCACTGAGATCAGAATTAAAGATATTTCTCCAAGGTCCCAATATCTGTTCACATTATTAACTGTTAGCTCTTAAAGGTTAGGGAGAAATTGATTGTTGTCTTCATCTAGGTGGTAGAGGGAGAGAAAACATTTCTCTTGAAATTGTTTTTTGTTTTTCCCCCACTGAGGGGTTGATCTCCTTGAAGAAAAAAAGGATTCTGAACTTACCAGGTGCAGAATATGTCAATTAACTCCATTTATTGAAAGACACTGTGTGGGGAACATTGAGTGATGTACTCTGCAGAGCTATAAGCAATAAAGGAGATCAAACTTGGAAAGTACAAAGGTAACTTCTAAGTTGAAGGAAGCTGTTAGAGGAGAGATCTTGAACACAAAAAACATACTGTTTTGTACTAAATACAACATAGAAGGGTCTCTCTTTGTCAAGTATTGTAGAAATGACTAGTAAGAAAGAACTAGAGTATGATTGCATCTACAGAAGAATGATCACATTTAAGAAAATGGCTGGAAAAAAAGGTACATTAAAAAATGCTATTTTTCTTCTCCAGATTCAAATATGTTTCAGTTGCAACTAACACATTTGCTCTGAAATTAGACTTATTCTTGTCTTTCTTCAAAGTAATACCTTTAGCGTTTAGAGTTTATGTTTATGTTGAAAGAATTATTTTAGATGGGGATATTAAATGATGTAATTTCCTTGGTAATTAAAGTCAAGTGCAAAATTCATTGTAGTAATACTTTTCAGCACACTTTTAAAAATGAATTTCTCAAATTAAAAAATATGCATAACTACTGAAATTGTTGAAAGAGTGACTCCCTAAAAAAGGCTTCATAAAAAGCTATTTCTGAAATTATACGTAAATTGCATAGTTGTTTTATCACTGACATTGAAACAATTAAGTAAAGCCTTGTAAATTGGTTATAGGAAAACCAATTAAATTCAGGATGTAGCCGTGGTCCAAAAGCAGCACAAGTCTGTGCTGCACAATGTTTACTTTGTTTACCTCAGCTCATGTGGGGAAGTGATTAGATTTGGGATTTTGGTAATCTCTTCTTATGGATTTCACATAGTTGATATTTTACCCAAATGTGTGATTCAACATAGATCTCACTCAAAGTTTGGTCTACAGTGTGTTTATGCATGTTTTTAATTTCAGAATAGACTTCCCGAAGGTTTCTAAATGTGTATTTATCTCTCTTAGTTGTGGTAATCATGATTAGAACATGTGAGGAATGAAAGAGGCTTCTTCCATAAAATTATGTGCTTGTTTAATAATCCAGATTGTTTAGCTCATTTGTGCTTGTTTATCCTTCAGGACCTTATAGAATGCAGATTTCTTCTCTATTGTAGAATTTAAATTTTAAGTTAGTAAACATTCTAACATGGAAGTACATGACCTTAATTTTTTGATCTTGGGATCCAAAGCGAGGTTACATTTCATTTAGAGCAAAATTGTGTTGGTCTTTATCATGGCATACTATGTCCCTGAAACAGAGAGTAGAATAACATTCAGTGTGTCTCCAGTGACACCTTTTTCTAAAATGCACAAATCTGTGTGGCGCTTTTTTTTTTTTAACCAAAGAGCATCTTTGTTTCTTATTCATTTAAATCACTCTAACAGGCTTTCAGTTATGAGTTGCTGTCATTTTGATGGATTTCCCAACCTTGAGAGGCTACAGTGGCTGAGCTGATGTCATTCTGTGCCTGTTCTTTTTTTTTCTTTTTCCTTCTTATCAAGGTGCCTCAACCCTGAATGAAAACACCAGCAGTATTATCATTTTCAAAACTATGAATTTTCAGTTGCTGTTATATGCTGTCCTTCAGTGAACTAGAAGTTCAACTATGAGATCCTATAATGTAACATTTAATCAGCCATATAATTTTCTTCATTCTTTTTTTCAAAATTCCCCTGCAATGTTAATTTTGAACTCTACCCAGGATGTATTTTTAAATTGGGTTTTCCAGTCTTTACACTTGTTTATTGGAACATCCTAGTTGCTCTATATTTTCCTTTGTTTTCAAGTAGTCTGTTATCGTAAATGTTCCTGAGTAGTTGAATAATTAGGTTGAAGTTGTTAATAATGATGGTATTTATTATAAGTGCTTACTAAGACTAAAGCACTGTGTTTATCACTGGATAGTTGTTAGATTAACAAATCAAAGACAATCCCTGTCCCACAAGGAACTCAGTCTAAGAGGGAAGGAGAACAATTTTACTCCCATTCTATAAGTAAGGATCCTGGAGATACAGAGAGAAATTGACTACCCCAAGGTCATTAAACTAGCATAAAAAGGAGACAGAACTAGTTGCTGCATTTCCTGATTCCCAGTCCAGTGCTCTCTGCACTATGCACAAACTCAACAATATCATTTTATGTAAATAAATGCAACATAATTTTTGTTGGGCATAATGACTTCTGAAAACTGAATATGATCAAATTAGATAGGTGTGCACTCTAAGATGAATCTTTATCAGTGTGATTGTCGAACTGGCAAGTCATGAATGACTCGACTAGTTCCTGTGGTGCAGTAAATCCTCTGAGACCATATCGCAGTTTTTTTTTAATGAATGGTCAAGTTTTTTTAGATCCTTCATCTTTCTCCTAGTTAATCTGTGGCCAGTGACAGTGTCTGTCTTGAAACAGGGGTTAAAAGACCCTGGGTTGCTTGGATTCTGAAGTACTGCAGATGTGAGATGGAGACACAAAGATCATAATGCACACGTTATGGTTAAGCATTTGACTTTATAATACTACTGCCGCAAGGATGCAAGAGGGATTCGTTGGGGTAAATGTAGTCAATCCATATACATATAGTTAAGAAAATATGTCATAAAGTGATGGGTATAAAGACTGTGAGCCCACTGTTGGGTAGGGACTGTCTCTATATGTTGCCAATTTGTACTTCCCAAGCGCTTAGTACAGTGCTCTGCACATAGTAAGCGCTCAATAAATACGATTGATGATGATGATAAAGGAAGACTAATACCATAGCAGTGTCATTTTAGCTTGAGGGAGACCCGGGTTCTCAAGAAGACTTTCTGCTGTCGCACTGCCTTAGGTTGCCTTGGTGTCAGCTTCATTTTTTCTGGACCCAAGCCTGAGGCTCAACGTCCTAGGTCTTCTGAGGTCAGTCTTAGATACCATATGACTGTCCAGCATACATTCATTCAATCATATTTATTGAGCGCTTACTATGTGCACAGTACCATACTAAGCGCTTTGGAAGTGCAATTTGGCAACAGATAGAGACAATCCCTACCCAATAACAGGCTCACAGTCTAGAAGTTGAAGACAGACAACCAAACAAGTAGATAGACATCTGGGCCTCCAAGGCTTGTCAGTTGATAAACACCTTTTCCTTTCTTGGGCCCACTGACTCAGTGAAGGACTGGTAAGTACTTTTGTGTAAGTCCACAAATCAGATTATGTAAATTGTGTTTTGGGCCCCCAGGATGTGTGGCACACCACCTCACATTCTTCTGGTTAACCCAATATTTTCCTCTATGTATGCAATGTTCTTGTGAGAGGCTGTCGCCCACATAGAGTGTCCAATAAGACACATTAATACATTGGTTCAAGTGTATTGTAAGCTTCTTGAGGCAGGGATTGCATGTTCTCCCAAGTGTCTAGTACAGGGCTCTGTGTACATTAGGCCCAACTAATGCTTGATTCAAAGTCTAAAGACTGCTTTGAGATAGGTTTATTGAAAAATGTATATTTTTGTTTTGTTTTTATGGTATTAAGTGCTTACTATGTGGCAGGCACTATACTAAGCACTGGGATAGGTGCAATTAGGTTGGACATAGTCCCTGTCCCACATTGGGCTCACAGTCTTAATCCCCATTCTTTAGTTGAAGTAACTGAGGCCCAGAGAGGTTGTGATTTTCCCAGGTTCACACAGCAGACAAACGGTGGATCTGGAATTAGAACCCAGCCTTCTGACTCTCAGGCCCGTGCTCTAACCATTAGGCAAACCTGTTTCTCACACTGCTCCTTAATATTATGAGTGATAAATCATCGTAAAATGAAACCGTTGTCAAACAGTCAGTGGCTCTTGAGTTTACCAAGAGTTCAGCAAGCCATAATTAAGTGTAATGTAGTGATGGCCTATGTGTCATTTTTGTGGAAGTGTACTTTAGGCCATTTTGATCTATATTTTAATTCTGGGATGCCCCTGGCACCAAACCTGCTTCAGAGCCTCATTGTTCTGTCTCAAGTCCCTCCAATCATGGGTGCTACTTCTGAGCTGTGACACTCAGTGGCAGACACAAGATGACGGAAAGCTGGGCACTTAAAAAAAATTCTAGACATAAAGGCATCTGAGGCCGACTCTGTGCCACAAAGGAGATGGGCCAGATGTAAACCAAACTACCCAATATCATCAGCATCATTATTTATTAGGTTCATACTATGTGCAGAGCACTACACTTAGAGTTGGCAGACATGTTCCCTGGGGAGCGAGACATTAGTATGTAAATAATTTATAATACGTAATATATATGTATGTAATTGCTGTGGGATTGAGAGTGTGGTGAATATCAAATGCCCAAAAGTCACAGATCCAAGAGCAAAGATGACACAGAATGGAGAGGGAACCTGGGAAAAATGGGCTCAATCACGGAAGGCCTGTTGGAGGAGATGTAAACTAATGATTATTTGAAGGTGGTAGCCTGGTTGTGTGGCGTATATGGAGGGGAAAGGAGGTCTGGGCTAGGGGCAGGATGTGGAAAAGACATAGGTGATGATATAGACAAGACTGGAAAATAGTCAATAAGCTGGTACTCAAGGAGAGAACAGTGTAGGAAATCAGTGACGGTTGAGCTGATGGAGTGCTTTAAAGCCAATGGTAAGGGGAATCTGTCTGATGTGGAGTCACATGGGCAAGCATTTGAAGGTTGTTGAGGAGTGGGAGACAGGAACTAAATGTTTTTGTAATAATAATAATAATTGTGGTACTAAGTGCTTACTATGTGCAAAGCACTGTTCTAAGTGCTCGGGGAGGATGCAAGGTGATCAGGTTGTTCCATGTGGGATTCACAGTCTTAACCCCCATTTTACAGATGAGGTAACTGAGGCCCAGAGAAGTGACTTGCCCAAAGTCACATAGCTGACAAGTGGCAGAGGCAGGATTAGAACCCATTACCTCTGGCTCTGTAGCCCCTGCTCTTTCCACTGAGCCACACTGTACCATGCAGCAGACTGGATTGAACTGGGGAGAGACATGAAGCAGGAAGGTCAGCGAGTAGGTAAATTCAGGGGTCAAGGTGGGATAGGATTGTACTTTCCAAGCGCTTAGTACAGTGCTCTGCACACAGTAAGCACTCAATAAATACAATTGAATGAATGAATAGGATAAGTGCTTGGATCAGCATGGTAGCAGTTTTGATGGAGAGCGGTTTTGAAGGGCACAATTTAGCAATTCTCTGAAGATAGAGCTGACAGGATTTGGTGGCATATCAATCAATCATGTTTATTGAGCACGTACTGATTGCAAAGCACAAACACCATACTAAATGCTTAGGAAAGTACAACATACCGGAGTTTGTAGAAATGTTCACTGCCCAGAACATGTTTACAGTCTGGAGGGAGATACAGACATTAATATAAGTAAAATTGCAGATATCTACATAAGAGAATACAGGGTGCAAATCCACATGCAAAGGAGATGCAGAAGGGAGTGGGAGAAGACGAAATTAGGGCTAAATCGGGGAAGGCCTCTTGGATTAGATGTGCTTTCAATAAGGCTTTCCAAGTGGGGAGGGTGATCGTCTGTCAAATATGAAGAGGGAGAGCATTTCCAACTAGAAGTAGGACATGGGTGAGCGGTTGATGGCAAGATAGACAAGATAATAATAATAATAATGATGATGGCATTTGTTAAGCTCTTACTATGTGTGAAGCACTGTTCTAAGCAAAGCACTGTTCTGAGCACTGGGGGTCAGGGGATACGAGGTAATCAGGTTGTCCCACGTGAGGCTCACAGTCTTAATCCCCATTTTACAGATGAGGGAACTGAAGCCCAGAGAAGTTAAGTGACTTGCCCAAAGTCACACAGCTGACAATTGGAGGAGCTGGGATTTGAACCCATGACCTCTGACTCCAAAGTCTGTGCTCTTTCCACTGAGCCACGCTGCTTGTCAAGATCCAAGTGTAGTGAGTAGGTTGGCATTAGAGGAACAAAGGTATATGCTTTTTCGTATCCTTTTAATTTAGTCTGCAAAAATTGGAACATATGGCCAGCCAATTTGTAGTAAGAAAATCTTTATTCAATTATAATCAGTCAATTTCATACAGTTTTAGTTTCATCCTAGACCCTCATATCAGTTCTTTATAACACAACAAAAGTGGTTATTTTTCAGAATTATATTTAAGAATTTATTGTTGCAGTATTAAGTGCATATTATCAAGTATTCCTTTCAAGAGTGCTACTAGACATTTGATGGCTACTATTGTAATCTTATATGTATTCTTGGTGATTTCAATGGAGGGGAAAGGAGATTTCAATAGACCTTAATATGGTGCTTTCTTGAGAATAGTATTTTGTGGTCTCTGTTGAGACTTCTAATGCCAGTTGTATTGCAGGTAATCTTATGAAAGTTTGCTTAAGGCACACTAGGCCAGTTAATGTTTTAGTTTGAAATTATCACCACAGTCAAAGCCTTTAAAGAGAGTGTAGGGAAGGTTATTGTTCAAGACAAAGTGAAAAGTACAAAGTTCTTTGAGTTGGAAAGGTGTTCAAGTTGTAGGGAAGTGTATCTTTCTACTGATTTCTTCACCCCTTAGCTCAATCTTACTTGCAGTTTTCTTTATTTATCATGGGTGCTGGAGAATTCTCCCAAACTCTCAAACTCTTGGGAGAGTCGTCAAGCCACTTTCTGAGCAGGCTGCATTTAGAACAGGGGCTTGCAGAACCCAACCTGTTCTAAAAATAACGTTGGAAATATCTTAGAAGATGGATGGATGCTTCAAACAGGTATAGGAGCAAAGGGAATCTCTTTAAGTAAGAAAAAAACATAAACTGTTGGAAGTGGCTTTGGGATATTCATCTTTCAAAGAGATTATTTTGGAGGATGATAATTATAATCAATGTGGGTTTAGATCATGGATTTGACTTTTTGGATCCAAGTCAGCCAGGCAGAATTCATTCTTCAGAAATGATTGATGTTCAGCTCTCTGTTTTAGTTTTTAGACTGTGAGCCCACTGTTGGGTAGGGACTGTCTCTATGTGATGCCAATTTGTGCTTCCCAAGCGCTTAGTACAGTGCTCTGCACATAGTAAGCGCTCAATAAATACGATTGATTGATTGATTGATTTAGTTAATATGCCCAAGAATGTTCGCTACTCCTTTCGTCATCATTCAGCCTTCTGAGTTTCTACAATCAAGCAGTTGAAACTATTAAGTGCTTACAGCACATGCGTAGCCCTGTACTAACTGCTTGGAAGAGTAAAATACAGATTGGAGATAGAAATGGGGAGAGGAGGCTCACACTGAATGTGGCCAGGGCTTCCCTTGGTAATCAAAATGCATTGATGATTTGTACTTTCCGAATCTAGAGGGAGTTACCACTTGTCTGCTGGGTGATCTTGGGAAAGTTGCTTCACTTCTCTGGGCCACAGTATCCTCAACTGTAAAATGGGGATTAAGATTCTGCCCCCCATGTAGGACAGGGACTGTTTCCAACCTGGTTTGCTTATATCCACCCCAGTGCTTAGTGGAGTGCCTGGCACATAGTATGTGTTTAACAAATGCCACAGTTTTATTAGTAGTAGTAGTATTGTTATCATTATTACCACTAATAATAATAATGGTATTTGTTAAGCACATACTATGTGCCAAGCACTGTTCTAATCGCTGTGGTAGACATAAGGTGATCAGGTTGTCCCACGTGGGGCTCACAGTCTTAATCCCCATTTTACAGATGAGGTAACTGAGGCACAGAGAGGTTAAGTGACTTGCCCAAAGTCACACAGCTGACAGTTGGCGGAGCTGTGATTCAAACCCACGATCCCTGACTCCCAAGCCCAGCCTCTTTCCACTAAGCCACGCTGCTTCTCTGCTTCTACTGCTGCTTCTACTATTATTATTATTATTATTGTTATTATTATGAAGATGGGCTTCTCTCCTCTGTTGTGGCGACATCCAGAAAGAGAGGGGAAGGTTCCTATTCTCCCTGTGCAGAGAGCCTGAAAGAGGACAGAAGGGCACTTCATGGATATGGAGAAATCAATTTGTATGGCTCAGCATGAATGGGATCAAACACATAACCTGGGAACTTCTAGAGGAATTAAAATCAACCTAATCAGTAATCCTCCACTGAGTGCCTTCTGCATGATAATTGTGGTATTTAAGGTGCTGCATGCAAAGTAATCAATGGTATTGATCATTTGTCATGTTCAGAGCACAGTACTAAGAACTAGGGAGAGTGCAATAAAGTAGATACAATCCCTACCCTTAAAGAGCTTACAATCTATCAGATGAGATTGGGAGAGTACAACAGAATTAGAAGACATGATGATTCCTGCCCCCACACAGCTTCACTGATAGGAGAGACAGACTAAAATAAATCATGGACAACTATCTTGGTGTTTTCTCTTAGGACAGGATTACCAAGAATGAGACTCTGGAATGCAGTCAACTCATCAACTTTGTGGAAGTGCTCATTGTAAACAGATTAGATGAGCAAGATGTAGGAGGGGAATAGTTAATGCTTTGGGCGTACCTTAATAATTCAAGTTTGGACTGCAGGTATTGATTTGTGTTCGTTTTCTTGTACATGCTTTGGGTTTTGCTGAATATCGTCAGATGGCCATGAGAGCATAAGGGAATTTCAGTTTGATTTCTTCCAGTCCACCCTTTCCCTTTCAGAAGAAGAATTATACTTAACCTTAAAGCTAGTTTATTTCCTTCTTGCGTCCAGAATGGAAGAGCAGTATTCAATAAGCAGGCTATTTTTGCCTGAATTCCCAGGAGACTACAATTGCCCACCATTCCAAAGACTCTAAGCCTTAAAACCAGGAGCCATTTGACTTAATAGATTTCAATGCCCTCGGTAGTATTAACTATGTAAACTGTATAATGCTGTCTTTGTTTTGTCCTTTACCACCCTGAAAAGGTAGCTACTCCTCCAGTTCTACTTTTTATCGACCATATTATTCAGCAACGTAACCCGGAATTGGCCAGAGCTTTGCTCAGTCCAGTTAAAAATCCTTCATTTAATATTCCAGAATGAAAATTGCTTGCCACGGGAGGATGGTGCCCCCTCACACCTGGGCACATCTAGGGGTAGCAGTGGCAAATGGCTCTGGCCCCTGGTCCTGCTGCCTGTTGGTCAAAGCACGCATAACTTTACTTCCATTTTTAGTTCACTCCAAGGCATTGGGCAATGTTCCTAACATACACTAGAAGCCAGAAGGGGCTGGGGTTTGAGGTGGAACCAAAGTGACAGCTAATAATAATAATAATAATAATAATAATGATGGCATTTATTAAGCACTTACTATGTGCAAAGCACTGTTCTAAGTGCTGGGAAGGTTACAAGGTGATCATCATCAATCGTATTTATTGAGCGCTTACTATGTGCAGAGCACTGTACTAAGCGCTTAGCACTGTACTAAGTGCTTAGCACTGTACTAAGCGCTGTACTAAGGTTATCAGGTTGTCTCACGGGGGGCTCACAGTCTTCATCCCCATTTTACAGATGAGGTCACTGAGGCCCAGAGAAGTTAAGTGACTTGCCCAAAGTCATACCGCTGATAATTGGCAGAGCTGGGATTTGAACCCATGACCTCTGACTCCAAAGCCTGTGCTCTTTCCACTGAGCCACACTGCTTCTCTAACTCCTTAGCTCAACTCATTGTGCTGGGAGTGCACGGTCACCAGCCAGGCCTTTGGACCCATGGAGACAACCCCAGGACTTTCCTTGGTGGTGAGCTGACTTCTGCCTGTCTCTTCTTTAATTATGAAGACAGGGGAGGCCGGTTCAGATTCTAAAATACAAAGCCTCAACCAAAAGACCTGAAAGCCCCTGAAAACAGAGATGTGATCCAAAAGCAACACGAGGAACCTGAACCCAAATGCTATAAATGCATCCTGTCCATCATGGGGGCATGTTCCATAAGAGTTCCACGGGCATGCTCTGTCGTGGCTCAAAAACATTCCTCCTGTCAGGCTCTGTATGTCTAATGCGCGGGTCCAGTGACTGAGATTGAGTGAGGTCTTCAACCTCAAGTCATCCCAAACACCAGGAATAAATAGCAAGGAGAACAGTCTGGAGTGGGGCACTGGTAAAAGAAGAAGAAGAAGATGGGAAGCAGCATGGCCTAGTGGAAAGGAGACCTGGGTTCTAATTCCAGTTCTGCCAAATTCTTTGCTGTGTGACCTTGGGCAAGTCACTTAACTTCTCTGTGCCTCAGTTCTCCCGTTCTTCCTCCTACTTAGACTGCAAGCCCTGTGAGAGACAGGGACTGTGTCCAATGTAATTAACCTATATGCACCTTACAACCTGTGCGAGTTATACAAGGCCAGCTCTTACAACAGTGTTTAACAAATGCCATAAAAGGAAAAATACCATGTCAGTGCAGTGGTTGGGTTGTCTCTCCTTGGTGAATTCACAAAAGTGCAACCTGGCCCAGATGCAGTGTGGTACGGGGCTGAGGAACGGGACCCAAACTGCAAATGTGCCAACCAGTGAGTCAGCCAACAGCAGTGCTGTCGGCTCCATCATCAATTGTATTTATTGAGCGCTTACTGTGTGCAGAGCACTGTACTAAGCGCTTAAGTCTGGACAGGACAGGGGGATCGCTCTGGGATGAGGACAGGAGGAAAACCAGCCAGCACACACAGGTCATGGGTTCGAATCCTGGCTCTGTCACGTGTCTGCTGTGTGACCTTGGGCAAGTCACTTCTCTGAGCCAGTTACCTCATCTGTAAAATGGGGATTAAGACTGTGAGCCCCACATGGGATGACTTGATTACCTTGTATTCTCCCCAGCGCTTAGAACAGTGCTTTGCACATAGTAAGTGCTTAACATGCCATTATTATTATTATTATTATTAATACTGCTTCCACTCTGGGACTGTTGCAACAGCTCCTTTAGATCCCTGATCCTACCCCGGGGAAAATTGATTTTTATCTTCACTCCAGGAGGTCACCTGAGAAATTTTCCATTAGAAAAGTATTTTCCTAGAGAAAGCTGGCTATTTTCAGCAAAATGCTAAAAAAAAAGGAGAAGAAAATGTTGGTTATATTGTCGTCGGTTTTACTTTTGGTAACATCAGTCTTCATAGTGTATCAAAATAAGCTACTCATTGGAATCCTGTTGTGATGCAAATACCCATTTCAGACAAATTGGATTGACTAGCCTATTCTGGTCTTTCATCAAAGAGAACCTTAGCCTCTCAAGTTACATTTTTTGGAAGCTCTATCTGCCAAGAGAAGGATATCACACTTACAGATATATACTTTGTCAGTACATTATGTCAATGAGCAAAGTTTTGAACCCAGCTTTTTAATACTGTTGTTAGACTTGTCGGATCCCCATTAATCTCATGTTGTTTCGATGGCTGATTAAATGTTAATATCTTGGTTGATTTCTACTTCACTGAGTGTTCACAGACTGAGGAAGGAGTCTACATTTTTGAGCTTAGTGTTCATTTTCAGCTTGATTCTTATATTTATTGCATATATCACCTTGTAACAATTCCTGAAATTATTCTCACATCGGAAAGCTGACCTTGAAAGGATACATGCTTTTATACAATTCATTTCTTTTCTATCACTGCTAATATACCAGACTAATCCTATACACTGAGTTGTAAATCGTCTGTTTCACCTCTATGTATCAATTTAAACAGGTTCTCTGGGTTAAACTCATGCAGTTATATCTTGGAACTGGTTTCAAAATCAGAGAAGCTGCTTGATTTTCTTATTAAAATTAATTTCAATCCTGTTCACATTTTTGTTGGGACAAACCTTCCTTTGAGAAATAAATTCGAGGCATATCTCGAAACAGCAAGTATTCAAGTACTTGGCAATACTATTTTTAATACTGCACAAAGGAAAAATAAAAAAACCCAAACACTTCCCAACCATATGGAGAACCTCATCCCAACTGGTTGTGGGCACAGCAATTATGTAAGAGTATTCCTTTGCTTTGAAGGTAATCCTGCTGATGGTGAAATTGTATCCATGGTTGTATTTGTCCCACTGAAAATCTCATAAAGTTAAGCACTGAGTTCATAGAAATGGAGTAATACATCTTTTCTAAGTCTCTTGTTCTTTTAGGGACATCAAAACAGACATCCTACTTCCATTTGAGATATGTCAGTCAGTTGTATTTATGAGCACTTACTGTGTGCAGAGTACTGTACTAAGCACTGGGGAGTGTACAATATTACAGACACTTTCACTGCCCTTAATGAGCTTACAGTCTAGAGGGGAGGCAGACATTAATATAAATAAATAAAATTACAAGATATGTACATAAGTGCTATGGGGCTGGGAGGGGGAATGAATAAAGATTGCAAGTCAAGGCAGAGCAGAAGGGAGTGGGAGAAGGTAAAAGAGAGCTTAATAAGGGAAGGGTTCTTTGAAGATATGTGCCTTCATTAAAGCTTTGAAGGTGGGGAGAATAATTTTGGGGGATAAAGAGAGAAGGCATTCCAGGCTGGAAACAGAATGTGGGTGAGATCGGCAGAGAGATGGACTAGATTGAGATAGTGAGAAATTTGGCATTAGAGGAGTGAAGTGTGCAAATTGGGTTGTAGTAGGATAGCAGCAAGGTGAGTTAAAAGGGGGCAAGTTGGTTGAGTACTTTGAAGTGGAGGATAAGAAGTTTCTCTTTGATTAAGAAGTAGATGGAAAATCACCGGAGGTTCTTGAGGAGTGAGGAAACATGGCCTGAACCTTTTTATAGGAAATAAGCCGGGCAGCAGAGTAAAGAATGGACTGGAATGGGAAGAGACAGGAGGGAGGGAGGTCAGCAAGGAGGCTGGTAGAATAATCAATGTGGGATAGGGTAAGATCCCTGGTAGCAGTTTGGATCGAGAGGAAAGGACAGATTTTAACAATGTTGTAGAAGTTGAACTGGTAGGATTTAGTAATGGATTGGATATGTGGGTTGAATGAAAGAGAAGAGTCAAGGATAATGCCTAGGTTTTGGGCTTGTGAGACAGGAAGTATGATGATGTCAGCTACAGCTACAGGAAAATCAGAGAAGGTCCAGAGTGTGGGTGGGTAGATAAGGAGTTCTATTTTAGGCCTATGAAGTTTAGGGTGATGGTGGAACATCCAAGTAGAGATGTCTTGAAGACAGGAAGAAATGAGAGACTGCAGAGAGGGAGAGAGATCAGGGCAGGAGATGTAGATTTTGAGGTCATCCTCATAGTTGAAGTCATTTGAGTAAAGGAGCTCTTCAAGTGAGTGGATGTAGATAGAGAATAAAAAGGGACCCAGACTGAACCTAGAGGGACACCCAAAGTTAGGGGGTGGGAAGCAGAGGAGGGCCTATGCAAGAGAGTGAGAATGAGCAGCCAGAGAAAAAGGAGAAGAATCAGAGTAGAGCATGGTCAGTGAAGCTGGAGTTGGTTAATGTTTCCAGGAGAAGGGGTGGTTGTCAGTGTCCACAGCAGCTGAGAGGACAAGGAGGATTGGGATGGAGTAGATGCCATTGGATTTGGCGAGAGAGAGATCATTGGTGACTTTTGAGAGGGAGTTTCTTTGGAGTGAAGAGGACGGAAGACAGAGGGGTCAACAAGAGAACTGGAGGAAAGGAACTTGAGACAGCAGGTGTAGGCGACTCGCTCAAGGAGTTTGGAGAGGAATGGTAGGAGGGAGTGGGGTCGAAGGAGGCTTTTTTAGGATAGGGGAGACATGGGCATGTTTGAGAGCATTGGGGAAGAAGCCATTTGAGAGCAAACAGTTGAAGATGGAGGATAGGCAGGAAATAAGGAAGGGGGCAAGAGTTTTGATAAGGTACAAAGGGATGGGTCAGATGCGCACGTGGGGGGGATCGATTTTGAGAGAAGGTAGAAAATCTCCTCTTGAGATACTGCTGGGAAACATGGGAGACTTGAAAAAGGGGCAGGAGGGAAGAGGGTCAAGGGAGATTTTTAGGGAGATCGTGCCAGATGTTTTCAATTCTCTCAATAAAGTAAGTAGCCTGGTCATTAAGGACAAGGGATGGGGAAAGCAGGGAGATCAGGGGTTTGAGGATGGAGTTAAACATCTGGAACAACTAGTGAGAGCATTGGGCATGGGTGCCAAGAAGCATGGAGAAATAATTTTGCAGGGCAGAGTTAAAACACACAAGGATAGACTTGACGTGGATGAGGTTGGCCTGAGGAGCAGCATGGCATATGTGAAAAGAGCATGAACCTAGGAGTCAGACGGTTATGGGATCTAATCCTGGCTCTGCCACTTGTTTGCTATGTGGCCTTGGGCAAGTCACTTCACTTCTCTGAGCCTCAGTTACCTCATCTGTAAAATGGGAATTAAGACTTTGAGACCCTTGTTGGACAGGGACTGCGTCCAACCCAATTTGCTCGTATTCACTCCGGCTCTTAGTTCAGTGCCTGGCACAGAGTAAGCGCTTAACAAATACCGCAATTATTATTATATCCAGATTTCTGCCAGCAGTGTTCTGCGGCTCATGCACAAGGGGGCTGACTGTGGAAGTGATCCAGGACTGTGGGTCAGTGGTTTGAGATTGAAGGGACAGGGAAGCTATTGAGTTGAATTCAGTGAAGGTAGTTTGGATGTGGAGGCTAAATGGGGCCTGATAACTTGAGAAAATTGGATGGAGTCAAAAGATCGGAGGTCTCTGTGGAGAAGCAGCACAGATTTCCAGGGAGGAGGTGTGTGGGAGAGAAGGCAGATGAGGAAGTTGTGATCAGATAAAGGGATTTAAGGTTTGGTGAGGGTATAAATTGGGCTTTTATTGTTGTTCTAGTAGTGACTGATGATTTGAACAGAGCCATCCCACTCCAATTCAGTCCCCTTAAGCCCACTGGGACACATTGTAAGATGTTGAAGTGGCTGATAAGGAGAACTGCTATGGTCTCTTGTCACAGGAAAAAAAATATCTTTGATTCCTCAACACCAGCAGACAACATAGAGTCCTCATTCAAAAGTTAATTTTTCCAGTTCTTTCATTTTTTTGTGAAATTCAGATTTTATTATGATATTTATTTTGAGTTTTCAATTTGTGGCTGTTCTATGTATTTTTAATTTTGCTTGCCAGCCTTTATCTTTCCTGGTTGGAATATCTTAGTTTCTCTGTATGTTCCTTAATTTTGATTGTTCTCTACTACATATTTATGAGTAGTTCATCTTCCAATCCTGTTGGAGTGAAGCTTATATAATCACAGTTGGCTAAGAACTTAAATTGTATGTTTGGGAGAGGAAGAATAGTAGTATTTTAGATATATTTCTTGGCTCCCAGGATGCCTATAGTTGAAAAACTGTGAATGGTGGTGAGTGTCAGGGGAAGCAGGAACCCATGGAGGAAAAAAAAACCCATGGTAAATTAAGCAGAAATGAAGGCAGCATCAAAGATACAGTCTTAAAGTATTCCTGCCATAACGGATATGTTCTAAACACAGAGAAGGTTTATTTCTAGGGTTCTTCTCGGGAAGAGAGCCACTGTTCCCGGGGTTAGCTTGGAAGTGGAGATTTGTCTGTCTCTTCAATACTGCTAGAGTTTCTATTTCCCTGGACCGTGTATTTCCAACCACTAATAATAATAATGGTGATGTTTGTTAAAATAATGATGTTTGTTAACTGATTACTGTGTGTCAGACACTGATGCTGGGTTGGTACAAGCAAATCAAGTTAAAGTCCCTGCCCCAGGTTGGAGCTCACAGTCTCAATCCCCATTTTAGAGATAAGGTTACTGAGGCACAGAGAAGTGAAGTGAGTTGCCCAGGGTCACACAGCAGAAAAGTGGCAGAGCTGGGATTAGACTCCTGACCTTCTGACTCTCTGGCCCCTGCTCTATCCAATACAACATGCTGCTTCTCTAACTGAGTTTCCTCTCCTCTTGATTCCTTCTAAGCCTTTTATTCTCTTCATGTTTCCATTTGTGTCTTTTTAATTGTCATCTTTCATTCAATCATATTTATTGAGCTCTTACTATGTGCAGAGCACTGTACTAAACACTTTGGAGCATACAATAGAACAATAAATAGACACATTCCCTGCCCACAATGAGTTTAGAGAAGCTGCATAGCCTAGTGGCAAGAGCTTGGACTTGGGAGTCATAGGTTGTGGGTTCTAATCCTAGCTCCGCCACTTGTCTGCCTTGTGACCTTGGGCAAACCACTTAACTTCTCTTTGCTTGTTACCTCATCTGTAAAAATGGGGGTTAAGACTGTGAGCCCCATGTAGGACAACCTGATTACCTTGTATCTACCCAGTTGTTAGTACAGTGCTTGGCACATAGGAAGTGCTTAACAAATACCATAATTATTATTATTATTAATATTAGAGTGGGGGAGACTAGACATAAAAAAAATAAATAAATTACAGTTACGTAAATACTGTGGGCCCAAGAGCGGGGAAGAACAAAGGGAGCAAATCAGAGTGACACAGAAGGGAGTGAGAGAAGAGGAAATGGGGGCTTGGTTTGGGAAGGCCTCTTGGAGGAGATGTGCCTTCAATAAGACTTTGAAGTGAGGGAAAGTAATTGTCTGTCAGATTTGAGGAGGGAGGGCAGTATTAGAGGGGTGAAAACTGCAGGCAGGGTTGTTTGTAGGAGAGAAGCAAGGTGTGCTAGGAGGGTCAAGGTGGTGAGTGCTTTTAAAGCCAACGGTGAGAAGGTTTTCCAACCATTGGAGCTTTTTGATGAGCAGTGTGACATGCCCTGAATATTTCTGTAGAAAAATGATCCAGGCAGCAGAGTGAAGTATGGACTGCTTTATCAGTATAAAACAAACATACTCCATTACCTATATAGCTTAGGTTGAGGGCAGTTCTTCTGTCTTGGGCCTTAAAATAGCCACACAATTCTGAAGATAAGGCAATAAACTATTCCAATCGTAGCACAACTAGAACTGTTCAACCTTCTGATTCTATGAAAAGATAAGCTAGGACAACTGAAAGCAACTGACGAAGCAGGTCCTAATTCTCCTGTTATTCAAAAATGAAATTTAAAAGAAGGTAAGTCAAAGAAATAGGGTAAAATGTATGTTTAAACTAAAAGGCCTAATGTCAATTCATCATCATGTTTCTGTGCATGGTACATGATTAGATAACCTAGCTCTGAATTCTCAATATATTACCATGATTAGGTAACAGAATTCAAGGACAGTTTTTCTATTGTCATTGAAACCTTTGGTTGACTGTATGGCTTAACTACTTAGTGCTGGGATAATTATAACAATTATGGTATTTAAGTACTTACTATGTGCTGGCTCTTTACCAAGAGGCAGGATAGGTACAATATAAGAATATCAGAACTTCAGAGAGATGAAAAAGGCCAGCATTGATTTTGGCAGATGTCATAATGGTGTATGAGAAAAACTGAGTCATCAAATCCCATGCCATGTTAAAAGTCTAGGAGTTGGTGTCCAATTTCCAATTTGAGACTTGGCCCTGCTACAGAAGACACATCAATCTTTTATATCAGTTTTACCAGTGGCACTCTTCATCCTTACTCAATAACAAATGGCAGGATACACAAGATTGCCAACAATGAAATCATGTATACAGTCACACCACCGGTATTAAAGCGATACTCGTAGAAAGAACACAACTTGTGAAAATAATTATATTTGCCCAACAGCCACTTCCGTACCCTCACCTAAACTCACCTTTCCCTGTTTCCTTGACCCTAGCACTTATACACATATATCTGTCCACTGTGGCATCCAACTACTTGTAATTTATTTTAGTTATACCTTTTCTACTAGATTGCAAGTTTGCAGCCTGGCCTAGTGGCAAGAACAGGGGCTTGGGAGTCAGAGTTCTTGGGTTTTAATTCCGGCTCCGCCACTTATCTGCTGTATGATCTTGGGCAAGTCACTTCACTTCTTGGTGCCTTGGTTACCTCATCTATAAAATGGGGAGTAAGAGTGTGAGCCTAATGTGGGGCAGGTATTGTGTCCAACCTGATTGCCTTGTATTTACCCCAGTGCTTAGAAAAGTGCTTGGCACATAGTAAATGCTTAACAAATACAATTATTATAATTATTATTATAGACAGGAATTGTGTTAATTCATTTTATTGTACTCTTGCAAGTGCTTAATAGAGTGCTCGGCACTATTCATCAATTGGTTAAGTTGCTGTGTGGGAAACTGAAAGAGGGATTTGCAAGTCAGAAAAAAGAATGAAATGAAGATGTAATAAAACAAATAGTAGGGAGCCTGGTGTGTGGGTGGCCATCAGGAGAGGGGATCCCCTTGAGAAAGGCTTTACAAAGATTAAGATGTGAAGAGGAAGACTTAAAAACAGGGATATTCCCTGAATCGAAAAGCCTATTATCCCAGCATTGAAGGGAGACAGGGTGTGTTGCTCTAGCATCGATTTCTTTTTAATTCACAGATTCCAGAATGCATGCTCTTGTTGTGTTTTCTTCAAAAATGGAGAGCTATACTGAATAGGTGATCGAAGCAAGTCAGAACAGACAGTCCCTCTTGCCTTACATCCTAACAGGAATAACTAATCATGTAGATATCAATCAATCAATTGTATTTATTGAGCGCTTACTGTGTGCAGAGCACTGTACTAAGCGCTTGGGAAATACAAGTCGGTAACATATAGAGACGGTCCCTACCCAACAACGGGCTCACTGTCTAGAAGGGAGAGACAGACAACAAAACAAAACAGCTTCTATATTTAACCTTGTCAGAAAAATGTTTCTCTAGCTAAGCAAAGCATGTGGGCATGTTTATGAATGAATCTTAGGACTCACGTTAAATAATGTTATCTTTGTCCTTTGAACTATAATAGAGGAGTATACATAATTTAGCAATACATTCAAGTTAACCAAAGGTATGCTTTTAAATAGAAATTCTTCAGGTCTTGTCCTTGGGCTCATTAGAAGACTGTTACACTTATGAATAATGCTTCTAAATCAATTGTGCTAAAAGATATCAAAATGTCGTGAATTCCAACAGAATGAAAGGATATTGAATCTTAGTCTGGAAAACATTTCACAGCTTAAATTTCAAAGATGGAACATAAATGTTTTGGAAACAGCTATAGAGAAACCTCATTCTTAAAAATGGATTTTTTTTAGTCTCCTTGTGAAATTGTGCTTTAAGATTAAGGTGGGACCATCCACTTTCACAGTACGTAATACAACTTCTTAATGAGAATAATTAAAGCACTAATGGTGTAAGCTCTCTAATGCATACGTTGGCAGAGGGACTGAAAGAATACTGACTATCCCATGAGGGTCAAGGGAAAAAATGTGTTTAAGATGCTAATGTTTGTCAGTTCAGTTTAAAGTAAACTAAACCAACAGTTTCTAGGTAGGCACCCCATATATGGGAAGGGCTTTGGATTAATTTAAACTAAAAATGAATTTTGGTTTGATTCACTGTTTCATTTGTACCAGAATAATGATCAGATCTCTTGTTGCCCACGTGTGCAGAGCTTGGGAGAGTACAATACAACAATAAGCAGATGCATTCTGCATTCCCTGCCCACACCGAGCTTACAGTCTAGAGCAGGGGAAGCAGACAGCAATAGAAATAAATAAAATGACAGATATGTAGGGAAATGCTGTGGGCCTGGGGGTGGGGGAAGGACAAAGGGAGCAAGTCAGGATGACTCAGAAGGGGTGGGAGTTGAGGGAAAGTGGGGCTTAGTCTGGGAAGGCCTCAGTAAGGCTTTGAAGTGGGGAGAGTAATTGTCTGTTGGACTTGAGGAGGGAGAGCATTCCAGGCCAGAGGCAGGGCGTGAGCTAGGGGTCTGCGGAGAGACAGATGAGTCGGAGGCCCAGTGGGGTTGGCACTGAAGGCGTGAAGTGTGCGGGATGGGTTGTAGAAGGAGAGAAATGAGGTGAGATAGCAGGGGGCAAGGCGGTGGAGTGCTTTAAAGCCAATGGTGAGGAATGTGTGTTTGATGCAGAGATGGGTGGGCGATCACTTGGAGTGTTTTGAGTAGTGGGGTGACTTGTCCTGGACGTTTTTGTAGAAAAATGATCTAGACAGCAGAGTGAAGTATGGACAGGAATAGGGAGAGACAGGAGGCTGGGACATCAGCAAGGAGTCTGGTATGGTAATGCGGGTGCCATAGGGTGAGTGATTTGTATTAACGTAGTAGCAGTTTGAATGAAAAGGAAAGGGCAGATGTTAGCAATGGTGGGAAGGTGGGGCCGACAGAATTTAGTGACATATTGAGTATGTGGGTTGAATGAGAGAAAGGGGTCAAGAATAGCACCGGTTATGGGTTTGTGAGACAGGAAGGATGGTGGTGCCATCTACAGTGATGGGAAAGTCAGGGGGAGGACATGGTTTGGGTGGGAGGGTAGGAGTTGTATTTTGGACGTGTTACATTTAACACGTCAAAGTAGAAGGACGTCAAAGTAGAAGGACATCAAAGTAGGGATGTCTTGAAGGCAGGAGGATATGCTAGCCTGGAGAAAGGGAAAGAGACCAGGGCTGGAGACGTAAATTTGGGTATCCTCCACATAGAGGTGGTAGTTGAACCCACTGGAGCGAATGAATTCTCCAACAGAGTGGGTGTAAATGGAGAATATAAGGAGACCCAAAACTGAACCTTGAGGGAATGTATCTACGAACTCTATTATTATTTTGGGCTTTACCAAGTGCTTAGTACAGTACTCTGCACACAGTAAGTGCTCAATAAATACAATTGACTGACTGACTCTTTCCCTAACATTGTTGTATGTGTGTGTTTGTGTGTGTGTGTGTGTGTGTGTGTGCGCGCGCGCACACATACAAACATGAATGTGTATATGTACATATCGATATGTGTATGAATATCTGTTTTTAAGAGGTTTCTAATGCTGGTGAAATGCTATCCAATTGTTGATGAAAAGACAATCCATTGCATAATATGTGCACAAAGATTGTTCTCAACAGTCTTAACACGGAGGTCGTGTTTCTATAGAACCTGGCTTTACTGAAAATGTGGCCTACAGTAGTCACTTTGACCTGTAAGGCACAAAGCTGTTTCTTCCAACTCCACTCTGCATTACAACATGCACTGTGGAGAAGAATAGTCAGTCAACCAATCAATCATTAGTATCTATGGAGCACTTACTGAGTGCAGTGTACTAAGCTCTTGCTAAAGTCCAAAATAATAGAGCTGGTAGATGCATTCCCTGCCCACAAAGAGAGATAGTGTGGTCTAGTGGATAGAATACAGTCCTAGCACTCAGAAGGACCTGACTTCTAATCCTGGCTCCTCCACTTTTCTGCTGCAACACCTTGGGCAAGTTACCGTTTGCCTCAGTTACCTTTTCTGTAAAATGAGTTAAAGACTGTGAGCCCCACGTGGGACGTGGACTGTGTCCAGCCTGATTAGCTTGTGTCTATCCCAGCTCTTGGTACAGTGCCTGATATGTAATAAGTGCTTATCAAATAATAACATAAAAGAGAGCATACAAACTACAGGCAGGGACAAACATTCAAATAAATTACAGATAGGGAAAATTGTAGAGTATAAGGATATTTAAGTGCTGTGACACTGGGATGATTATTGAATTCCACGGTATTCTATCCAAGACGGAAAAATGCAGCACTTTCACTGAAGCTTTTGTAACTTGCCTTGCCTGTTAAACTATTTTAAAATCTACTTCCTGTATACAAAACTTTCTTGTCCTCTGTTCCAGAAGCACTGCCCTTTTTCCCCAGTTGTGAAGACAGGCTGATCTGTCTGTGACACCTATCTCTCAGCAGTGCCCTCGTGCTACTTGATATGGTTTCAATATAATGTTCTGTTCCACTTCTACCAAATTAAATCCCAGCAGGTGATAATTCTCCTAAGAGCTATTAATGAATGAATGAAGCATGAATTTCAGGGCACTTTTCTAGTGTTATCCTAAATAGAAATGCTCACATACCAGAGTAAGTACAAAAGCTGCTTCTCCCTAGTCAATTACTGCAAAATCGATATCCTGGGCAGTGAACTGTATAGGGATTTTGCTTAGGTTTAGACAAACTATTCTCACCTGTTTAGTTGAGACACAGTACAGTTGTCGAGGCTGCCCTATATAACTGGGATTACTTGACTAAAACTAGCCAACTAACTTTCAGTGACCTGTAACTGGGCAAGAACATTCTCAGGATATGCTAGATTTCAGTCTCACAGAATTTTGGAATTTGCCTGGGTATCACAGTACACCTGTGGAAGACTATATTGCTGCCTGGTTTCTCAGGCTTCTACAATAAAGGGGACAGCCTAATAATCTTCTGTTGATGTCCTATTGCCCTTCATAATCAAAGAAGAGGCCATAACCCAATGTCCCTGATTTTAGCAAATGTAATATCGATATTCTAGAGTTCAGGAAATAAGTCTAATGGGAACATACTGAGTAGTCTTACATTTGAGTGGTCAGGAGTTCATATTATACTTAATTATCTAGCCTCTTGATGGCTTATAGAGCATGTTGCGGGGCAGAGGTGCAGCCCGGTTATTTATGATTTTATGCTTTTTTTTAAGCACTTACTATGTGTCAAACACTGTTCTAAATGATTATTAAGTTGGATGCAGTCCCTGCATGAGGCTCACAGACTAAGTAGTGGGGAGGACAGGTATCCACATTTTACAGTTGAGAGAACTGACACACAGATAGTTAATTGACTCACCTAAGGTCACGTAGCCGATAAGTGGCAGAATTAAGATTAGAAACCAGGTCCTTGTCACTCTCAGGCTGTGCTCTCCACTAAGCCATGCTGCTTCCCATGGTCATTGACTAGCATATGTCTCCGCTCAGCGTCCTTAGCAGCAGACACTGTGACTTCATTTGCTGCATATATTGCTGTTGGATGTGTCTCCCAATGCTTATTTTGCAAACTGATGCTTTTTTTTCCGGATTTCTTAACTGATGCTGCTTAACAGGAAACTGGGAAAGTGACCACCAGAAGGATAGAGGAAATTGGGGGTTAGGAGGAAATAAGTTGGGGAAAAAAAGGAGGGGGAGTAGTAAATGCCAGTGATTTCCCCAATAAAAATTGTTCATGGTGGGAAAGTCACTGCAGACTTCCAACACAGCATAGAAAGCTGCATACCACAGGAAAAACAAAAACACCAGTGAAAGTGATAGGCACAGTAAGTAGGTTGGTAATAAAGGAGTGAAGTTTGTGAACTGAGTTATAGTGGGAGAGAACTAATTGAGCAGCTTGAATCTGATGGTGAGGAATTCCTGCTTGATGTGGAGATGATGGCCAACTATGGGACACTATATAGGTAGGTCAACCTATTTATACTCAGGGAAGAGATAAATCTATTGGTAAATCTACTATATCCATTTAGAAAGCTCGCAAATAATTACTGTACAGTATTCCCACCTCCATACTTCCCAAGCCCTTCTCCAAATAACAGAGGGATCTCCCTCAGGTTTTCAGATAGCACTATATTGTGCAGAGTGAATACTACTTGGAGGACAAAGAAAAATCTAATGTGATCTAAAGAAATTGTAGAAATAATCACCCATAAAGGATGCAATGCAAGGCAAAAACAATTAAGAGGAAAGACTATGTAGCCTGACATATAATAGAAGTAATCCTTGGGATTATGGTAATCATAATCTATGAATCAGCAATTTTGTGCTACTAAACTGCAATAAGATGCACTAAGAAGTAATTCTTCTACTAATCCCTGCACGGGACAGTCTTTTAATTAGAATTCAGAGAATTGCTTTTGTCAGCAAACTTTCAAAAATATGTGAAGAAGCTGAAGAGACAAAAGGAGTGAGGAAGGTGTTGAAACATAAGGAAAAGAGATTCAAAAGAAAAGTATAAAAAGCTAGGATTCATTTCCAAGAAAAGAGGAGGACAGGTAGCTGAATATTTCCTTCCTCTTATCCATCCACAGTCAAACAAGGGAAAATGGACTTAGATTGAAGTGGGAGATAATTTGATTTAGCAAATATACTTTCTTGACTCAAAGGGATCATACAGTAGAACAAACTACTGATAAGACAGCGGACTCCCCATCTGTGGAAAATCTTTAGAAAACAATAGACAGTTGTCTTGGATGTTTTTGTTTCTTGACTAGGGGCCTGGAATTTGTTCAAGTGACCTTAGCGTCAAGAATTTTTTTTTTTCTGAGGCATTGATTTTTAAGCCAGGTTACAAAAGATAGATGATCTTGAAGTCCAGGAAGACTATGGTTTTTCTAGTTGACAGATTGTGAACATAGTAAATGAAAAAAAAATTAATGGTTATTTCTGGATCTCTAATTGAATTTGTATTTGCAAACATGCTATTTTTAAATCATGCTTAAAAATTCACAAACGCATTTGCTACAGTGTCAATGAATATCAATTGCCCACACTCATATCTTCAGTTCTAGCCTAGATAGAAATAATTGGAGGTGCATGGTTATCAATCAATTTAAATCAAAGACTGATCTTCAATAAGTTTTTGCTCTTTTCAGTTTTTTTTGGAAATATCTCAACCGTTGAGATTTAATATAATTAAAACTTTTGGCTGTTCATTTGTAACTAAATTATTTTTGATGGTCAGTTTATATTTAGCTACAACTCAATTCAATGAATAATATATTTGCTATTGTTTCATCCTGAGTTATTAAGAAAAGTACTTTGATTCTGCGCTCAAAGCTTTCTGGAGCTGGTTGGAGACCCAAGGAAGTGATGAAGGCTCCATTCCAAGTGATAATATTATGACATCACTGTGCTGTGGACTAGAGTGGTTCCTTATCTGTAGTCTCCACCAGTTACTTTCAACAGAGTTGAGTTTTTCTCAGAAGGTTGAGACTGGGGATGCCAGGAGGCCATGGCAGAAACTTTGGTTTAGGTGGGGGTAGCTTTCTGAAAACATACAGGATTTTCCCCAAAACCAAGGACAGAAACCCCAGCCTGGGTCAGATTAATCGACTGTGGGGATTGGTCTCAATATAGAACAAAATAGGCAAGGATGGAGAAGCATCTTACTACTGAGAAGCAGCATGGCCCAGCGGAAAGAGCATGGGCTTTGGAGTCAGGTCATGGGTTCAAATCCTGGCTCTGCCAGTCGTTAGCTGTGTAACTTTGGGCAGGTCACTTAACTTCTCTGTGCCTCAGTTCCCTCATCTGTAAAATGAGGATTAAGACTGTGAGCCCCCTGTGGGACAACCTGATCACCTTGTAACCTCCCCAGTGCTTAGAACAGTGCTTTGCACAGAATAAGCACTTAATAAGTGCCATCATTATTATTATTATTATTATTATTATTACTGGAAGAGCACAAGCCTGGGAATTAGAGGACCTGAGTTCTAATCTCGGCCATGCTGCTTGACTGTTGTGTGTGACTTTGGACAAATCACTTGAGATCTCTGTGTCTCCATATTCATTATTTGTAAAATGGGGATTAAATATTAGTACTCCCTTAGATGGTGAGACCCGTGTGAGAGAGGGACTGTGTCCAACCTGGCTATTTTGTATCTAGTGTGTGACCCACAGTAAATGCATACAACTATTACAATCATCATTATTATTATTAGATGGTACAAGGAGGCTTTTCAAACCACTGTCATTTGAGGAGAAAATTGAAGCAGCATGGCCTAGTGGAGAAAGCATAGCCCTGGGAATCAGAAGGACCTGGGTTCTAATGTCGGCTCTGCCACTTGTTTGCTGTGTGACCTTGGTCAAGTCACTTCACTTCTCTGTGCCTCCATTACCTCATCTGTAAAATGGGGATTGAGACTGTGAGCCCCAAGTGGGACAGGGACTGTGTCCAATATGATTAACTTGTATATACCTCATTGCTTATTACAGTGTCTGGCACATAGTACTTAACAAATAGTACAATTATTATTATTAGCATTAGATAGTAGGCTATCCATTCAACCAAAAGGAGAGCATGCAGGACTCATTGTTTTTAAAGATGCAGTGACTAAAGTGTCAGTGCGTGTTATGGAGCTATACTTCTGGAAAACAACAGAAACCGATCTGGCCAACAACATTATCTAGGCCTGCAATTGGAAAAACAAGATCATAACAAGCAGCCTCGCCTTCATCGTCTCACTGAGGAACTAGATTGTTGAAAACTTCCCTTGCATAGCATCAAATTAAAAACAAAAGGTGAGAATTTAATTTCTTTACTAAATGTCATTTACATTCCTCTCTGAGTCATTATAACTTCAGTGTTTAGTATCGCCACATCATTTTGCTTATTTCAACCACCATAATTTCAACTGAGACTCATTTGGGGCAGGGATTGTGTCCAACCTGAGTATCATTCAGTCTCTCCCAGTGCTGAGCATATAGCAAGCATTTAATAACACTCATATTCCACCAATATAAAGCAGTTTAACACATGAAAAAATATATGGTGTGATCATAATATAATGACTTAAATTAGTGACTTAGGTTAGTCACAAATTAGTGACATAAGTTCATGTTCTGAACTGAAAAACAGCCTGCTTTGTTGAACAAATAAACTGAGTATCAGTGAAACTGAGCTTGTGAAGGATTTTAAAACCATCTCTAGGTTTTGATTCAGAAAGATCAAATACTTAGCAGGAAGAAATTAAAATGCTTTCATTTTGAAAAAATAAGCAAATCTTTCTTTCCTCATGTTTAGATACAGTGCTTTCATATCTGAATTTCCATATTAGTCAATATAATTCAACAAAAATCTGTTGTTTATTTTAGGATAGAATCATAAGGATTATAAGCTTGGAGTTAGATTCAAACTGGGACATTTTCCCTTAAAACCACAAGCATAAGGTTAGGTGCAAATCTATAAAGATCTTCATAAAGTATGAGTAACCCATCGAACTTTCTCTTTTGTACTGTTCAACAGACTACTTACGGAGAAAGATTAATTCATTTTTAATGTTGAAAAATATGGTCGGTCATTAAAAAGAAGATAATCTAAAATGCCAAAAATGCTTTTAACATTACAAGAAGTGTACTTCTTGCCTAAATAGCATACTACTTTTGAAGATTTAGAGATTGGAGTATTAAATATTAAAATAAAGGCTGCTTTTAAAAATGCAGTGTTTTTATCAGAAAAAAACATTTTGAACAAGTAGTGCTGATACATAATACATAAGGTTGATAATAAGGTGGTCTTAGGAGAAGCACTTGTAATGCTTTGAGTGACTAGTATTTTGTAAAACAATTACTATTTCCCTGTTCACATTCCTTTAAATATGTGAAGGAAATTTATACTTTAAGGCTATTTCTATAAAACAATGAGACTAAATTTAGAGGGTTTTTTGTAATGTTTGCCTCTTATTCAAAGAGAGCAAATATGTGAGTGGAACCAGAAAAACTAACAAAACTGCCATTATTTGTATAGCAATGCCACTACTTTTTTCAGGATAGGGGAGACATGTGGGAAGGGATTGTGTGTGTTACCTTGTTGTGTTGTATTCTCCCAAGCACTTAGTACAATGCTTTGCACACAATAAGTGCTCAATAAATACAATTGATTGATGCTCATGTTTGAAAGCATTGGGGGAAAACCCATTGGAGAGTGAGCAGTCGAAGATGGCAGTCAGGGAGAGAAGAAGAGGGTTAGACAAGTGTGACGGGATGGGTTTGGAGGCACAGATATAGCGGGTAGATTTTGAGAGGAAGCAGGAGATCTGGTCTTGATATACTGCTGGAAAAGGGGAGAGTTGAAGAAGAGCAGGAGGATGGAGGGACTGGACAGAGGTAGGGAAGATTTTAGGAAGAGCATGCCTGTTGGTTTCAGTTTTTTCAAGAAAGTATGTGGCTAGGTCAATGGGGCAAGAGAAGGGAAGGGGAACCAAGTGATGGGTTTAAGGAGGGAGTTAAACTTCTGAGGGCAGTGGGCAGGGGAGTCAATTAGGATGGAGGAATAATGTTGCCAGGTGGAGAAGAGGTCAGAGTTAAATCAAGTAAGAATGAAGATGAGTGGATGAGGTTGGCCTGATATTTTAATTTCTGCCACAGCACTCTGTGCATTCACAGGAGTGAAGGAAGTGGACAGTGGTGATGATCCAGGACTGTCTGTTAGTGATGAGATTGGTGAAGGGATAAGGGAGTGAGTGAGTTGATTTCAGCAGAGGGGGTGGTTTGGTCATCAAGGGAAGGTAGTTTGGGTATGGAGAGTACATGGGGCATGATGACTTGAAGGTGGCTAAATAGTATCATTGCTGCCCCTAAAGATGGTATTGCTTTGTGGAACTAACCCAGAGATGGATGGATGGGCAACCATTGGAGACTGTTGAAGAGTGGGGAGATAGAGAAGGACTAGACATTTTGGGGGGAAAAGGATCAAGGAAGCAGAGTGAAATATGGACTAGAGAGAGGAGAGATAAGAGATGGAGAGGTCAGGGAGAGATCTAATTCCCTCAATCTCAATTCTAATCCCATATAATCCTCCTATATTCTTGCTTCTCAGACACTGAACCTCTTTCTGCTCTTCCAGCTCCAGAGCAAGAGCAGAGGTAGGGATCCCGGGAACGAAACCTGAATCTGGTTAGAGAGGGTTTAGGAATTATAAAACTCCACCTGTCCTGCAACAAGGGATCTCGTTCAATAATTCCCCTGGGTCTATATGGTTAGGCACATTTTGCTCTGAACTATTAAAGTCCTTGAAGATGAGATATTTCTAATAGGCATTTTTTAATGGCTAGTGATCTGTAAATCTCATACTTTGAATTAGTAGGTCTCCCAATCTTCTGACCAGGAAGTGGCACCCGGGAAGAGAGAGTCAGGACATTTCATGAAGCCCAAGAGGAAGAAGCTAGGAGAACTGCACATATATTTTTCTCTACTGTCCCAGCTCATTTACAGGGGCTCTGAAACAGAGGCTGCAGTTGGGGAAGTGGAAAAAAAAATTACTCAACCATCCCACCTCAATTCAAAGCACCTTTAAAATGCTCGCATATGTTTTGATGTTCTCCAAAAATGCTGAAAAAGCATGAACATTTTGCAAAATTCAACGTGGAGCCCACTGAGGAACCACAGCAGAACTGAGCAATCTGTCAATCACAAATAGAAATTACTTCTGCCTCTGGTAACCCTAAAAATAAATTTGTCAGCAGGTCTTTGGAAATGACGCATAACAGATTTCACATTTAAAGAGCCTGAGTTACAGGCACTGGAGGGTTTAGGTAAAATGAAATGAGTTTGATTCAGCATCATACCTCTTTTGTCAAAGTCATGGTCTTATTTTGAAAGATTTCTTATCTTAACAGCATATTATGCACCTGGTAAATGATGAAAAGATTATGCACTTAGCTTTGTCATAACATGTTTTTTTCATACATGTTTTTGTTAGAACACAATTACAGTATTAGAGAAGATTCTTTTGAAAACCTGTGACTTTTGGGGTTCAGCCCTCTGCTTTACCCAAGAAACTGCTTTTACCTCCACATATCACTTCCCTTATTGTTTCAGCCTCCTACTAAAGTAGCACACAAGTGAGAGTGTTGGGGGTATTCACATTGCCATTTTGAGTCACCTGAACTCCTAGTGTTAACATCAGGCTCTGTGATTATCTCAACTAGAGCAGAGGCCATTGTTGCTCCTATACAACTGTGGGAAGGTTCTTACAGATTTTTTTATTCCAGCATCTCACGTTGTCAATGTAAAATTAGAAGAATTTGATCATAATTGGGTGCCTTTTGTGGGCAGGGATTGTCTCTGTTGCTTAATTGACCTTCCCAAGCACTTAGTACAGTGCTCTGCACATAGTAAGTGCTCGATAAATATGATTGAATGAATAATTGTCATCTCGTTGTTGGTTGGAATGCCATATTTCTTTTCTAGATATATCCCTCCAGCGTCTAGTGTTCAATAAATATTTTGGATGATGTGTGTGATGTTCTTAAAGGCTATTCCTGCCACCTTTGGTGTGTTTCCAAAGAGAGACAAGGTAACACAGTATGTAAATTTGATCTGAAATGTGCAAAATAGTACAGGTTTGTACAGTGAAAAGTGGCCATTTATAAGACTGTCATGGTGGATAGTATTAGAAACAATGATGGGAGAATGGGTAACTGAAAGAGAAAACGTCCAAAGAGATGTGATCTTTAAACCACAATTTTTAGGGTTAATGAGATGAAGTTTAGTGCAAAATGGGAGGAAATTTTTTCTTGGATGTAGAGAATCAGAGTCTTGGAGATTCTAGAGAGAAGGAGGACCAGTTGTTTTGGAGAGACAGTGATTGATCATTGGTGTGAGAGAGTTTGCCAATTGAAGAATGATCTATGGCACTACAGCCTTGTCCTTTGGGTTTAAAAATGTGATTTATTTTGCAAGAAAAGTTCGCTCAAACAGCACTTTTTTGGATGCATCCAGTTGATCAAGAGAAATAAATGAGACACATGAATAAAGGAGAAGTGTATGAAGTCATTACTGGAAAATGTAATTTACAATGCCAGACAGATGAGTTGCTTTTTTGAAACATTGATTTGTGAATGTCAAATCATACATTTCTGAGACAATTTGGTTTCTTTGGCAACACAGACATTATTAGTCATGTCTGATAAGCAGAGTTCTTTACATTACCACCTGTGGCTTTTGTCATCTGTGTCCTATGAATGTGAATGCATTTTGATAAAACTAATTAGCATTTCACATGTTAAGAAATATATGTAGTGAATATCTTTCCACATGTCTTAGGTTTTAATTTAAATGAAAAACTTTCATGATGTTTAGTTTCCCATTTTTTTTTCCTGAATGGAGACATTTAGAATTTTAAAAATATTTATTTTACTTTTATTAGTTTTTTGGGTTTATATTTGTATGAATTCTATTCAACTCTAAGTGAGGTTTAAATTTGTGTTGGATAGTACCTTGAAGCTTAGCATTTTCCCTGACAGTGAATTTTGATGGAGGGATAAAAAAAAACTAAAGACTATGATTTTATTTGAGGTTTTCAATACTCATACCAACTTGAAATGTCATAAGTAGGTAAATACCATCATAACATAATGTGACTGTGATGAAAAATCCACTTGTGACTTTTTTACAGCATTAATGGGAAAACAAATATAATTTACATTTTAAAAGTCAGAGTTAATCTGACTCCATGGGAGAAAGTTTTGCATTTCCCAGATGTAGCAGTTTGAAAGCATTAGATTTATTGTAAATGTAAGCTTGAATTAATGGATGTAAAACTAGCTAAAATGTATAAAGTGCAACAGGAAATTAAAAAGATATAAAAATCACTTTCAAAAGCAAGCCAGCCGATCAAGGAACAGAAAACCGAGGAAGATTTATAAGGTGCATTATGTGGAGATGATTTTCTGTGTTTAGGGGGTGGGAATACACTTGCAGAAAGGTATGCTGTCTTATGGCCAGTGTTCTAATGGGCCTATTTCATTTGAACATGTCAATGTACAGCACTGGTTACATATCATATCTTTTCCACATTCAAGCAATAACCATTTGTTATCACTTTAATGGAATGTGTAGCATAGGGGATGATAGAAAAAAGACAAGAGAATTGGAATAAAGGGAGGAAGAGGGAAGAGCTGAAAGAAAAAAGAAAGAATATGAGATCAACTGTAAAGAACTTGGGTAAAAGAAAGAGGAACATAGAAGCTAAGGCAGGGAATATGGGACCAAAGCCATGGAAAATAGGAAAGATAGCAAGTAACTTTTCTGTTTTTTTAAAAAAGGGAAACAAGAGCACTGGAGACAGGTGAAGTCCCCACAGTTGAGTAAAATAGGGGCTCCAAAAGAGAGTGGTGTTGGGAATAGGGTATTATCCTGTGTTATGTTAGCTCTAAGCACATATTTATTACAATTTCTAAGTACTTTGTCCAGGGCACTGACTGTAAGCTTGTTGTGAGGAGAGAATGTGTCTGTTATATTTTTATACTGTAGTCTCCCAAGAGCTTAGTACAGTGGTCTGCACACAGTAAGCACTCAATAAATATCATTGATTAAGTGCTGGGGAAATAAAGGTGGAAATTACATAATCCCTGGCACTCAATAATCATGATCTATGATTATAAGGGAGAGGCAGTTAGTTAAAAACCATAAACACTGCCATCGCGGTTCAGACCAATATTTCATAGGGAAGCACCATCACCTAGGAGCATAGGCCTGAGAATCAGTAACGTGTCTACCAACTCTTTTTTATATACTGCGCTCTACCAAACCTTAGTACAGTACTCTGTATACAGTAAGTGCTCAATAAAAGTGCTTGGGTTTCTAATTCCATCTCTGACATTTACCAGCTGTATGATCCAGGGCAAGCCATTTGACCTCTGTGCCCTAAGTTTCCAATCTATAAATGGGCATAATATATCTGTTATCCCTTCAATTTAGACTGTATCCAACCTAATTATCTTGTATGTACCCCAACACCTAATTACAGTGCCTGGAATGTAGTAAGTGCCTAACAAATACCATTATTATTATTACTACTGTGAGGAACTGAGGGACTCTCTGACCAAATTATCTTATATTCATTCATTCATTCAATCGTATTTATTGAGCGCCTCCTGTGTGCAGAGCACTATACTAAGCGCTTGGGAAGTACAAATCGGCTACATATAGAGATGGTCCCTACCCAAGAACGGGCTCACAGTCTAGAAGACTATCTTCTTCCCTAGTGCTTAGTAAGTGCTTATGAAGTACCACAATTATTCCCATTATGTTCATTCAACCTACTATTCTGTCTTTGATAATGATGGTGGAGGATGCTTGGGGAAAGAATGTAAGGTATTTGGAAAATAGTGAGTCCACAACCTGGTGAAGTATTCACTCCACAATTTAGAAATATCTGGAAACTGTTTGAGCAAGCAAGACTGGTGACCACACTATTCTCTTTTTTTAAAAAAAAAATATGTATACGTATTAAATTTCTTTACCTGAGGCATTTTTTTCTGGTGATTTTTGCCACTTCTCTAGTAAGTGATTTTGTTGCTTATTCCAAAGCGACTTGGGAAAATACTCAGGATAAATTGGTTAATTAGCCTTGAATATTTTGTAAACATTGTGATTGTTCACATGGAACTGAGTTGGAACCAAGTACTTGCATCAGTCTTTCCAAATAACTATATATAGTTAACTTATTCATTCAGTGTTTTTCGAGGCTACCGCACCATAGGCAATCCATATATTTTTAAATAGCTCTGGTATCTAGTAGTACTCTAAGTTCCATTTCTAAGAAATGATCTCATAGACAATTTCTTCTGACTCTGAGAAGCCTGAAGAGAATTAGTTCTGACTTCTGGAACTTTCTTCACTTGCAGGCTCAGTCTTTGTATTGAGGAGGACTTCGTGGAAACTGAGTTGTCAGTGAAATCTGTCATCAAAATGCTTTGCTGTATATTTTCAAAAAATATTTTGGTGGTATAATCAATCAGTGGTATTTATTGGGTGCTTACTGTATGCAGAACTCTGTTCTAGGCACTTCGATAACATTCAACTATTCTGGAATCTATCAGCCATCTCTGAGTTGCTGTAGAGAACGTTGTTTTTACTGACAATAATAAGTGGTGAGGATTAACACTACAACTTGCTGCTTTCTGATTAGTTGTTTAGAAGTTATATGGCTACTACAATAATATATTACTCCTTGTCTGAGAAGAGCTCTGATCAGTAACCACCCCCTTGAAATTTAGATGGTCTTCAACAATTGTGCTGATTAGTATATGTATCTATTTGTAAATTTTAGCACTTGTGGGAAGAAGTTAAATCTCCCTTTAGTTATCATTAGTGTTATGATGGTTGTGATTATGTTGGAATCATTCAATTTTCTACCTGGAAACAGCATTAGAGATACGTTAGGGTTAAGGTTAGGGTTATAGGGAGTTACATAGAGTGATTCGGGGTTATATGTTCTGACATGGATCTTTTGGTCCAAATCCAGTCCTTACAAAACATTTAAATAGTTTGCCAACAGAAATTGATTGTAGATTTTATGTAGGTTGCCTTTGGTTATCCCTGTTTAGAAGCTTTGATTCTGATTCTGCTTGTCTTGTGCAGCATTATCTCAATCTCACATCCTGTTTTAAATTATCAGGGTTGTGTATACTTTTGTCTTTCTGGATAGGAAATGATGCTACAGATTGAAAGATGTTTGGCCTGTATAACTGAGGTTAACCCAGCATATGAGTGAGGTCAACTCAACATAAAACCAACCATCCCTTCCATATCATGATCACCCCTTGCTTGGTGCATTTGTTACCCATAGCGTCCATCTCAATTTTGTTTCTCCTTTTTTTGGAGTGAGAATCCTCTTAAAGTCTCAAAGGCAAATCAAGTCTTCTTTGATCCTTATTTGCTTCCCTATCCCTCCTAGGGCTTCTCGGAAAGCGTTGCTTTTAAGGTGTTTGTTAAGCACTTACTATATGTCAAACACTATTCTAAGTGCTGGGGTAGATATAAATGAGGTCGGACACATTCTCTGCCTCGCATGGGGCTCACATCTCAAATGGCAGGAAAAGGGTGAAAAGGCAAAGCGGGGCTGGGAAACTGTTTATGTGCTAGGAATACAGGATATTTCTTGCCCAAAAGATAACTGGAAAGTAGGACAGTGAAAAAGCAGGCTAGGAACAACATTGATTCATTTGAAATGTGGTGTTAGAGAAGGCTCTTGTAAATACCATGGACTGCCCCCCCCCCAAAAAAAAATGGATTTTGGAGCACATTAAACCAAAGTGGTCTTTGGAAGGCCAAATGACTCAACTTAGATTAGCATATTTTGGACACATAATCAGGAGGACTAATTCTCTGGAGAAGACACTAATGCTAGGAAAAGTCCAGGGAAAATGTAGAAGAGGCAGACCGGCAGCTAGCTGGCTAGAGACCATAATAACAATAATGGAAGAACCATTAGAAAGGTTGCGGATTATTTGCAGAGGTCAGGATGTTCGGGAGAGAGTATATCCATGGAGTCGCTATGAATCAGAAATGACTCGGCAGCACTTAATATAAGAATAAAAAGATAAAGTCCAAAATTAGAAGGAGGAACCTAATTGTAGTTTTAAAAGATACTGTCAGGGAGACAAGCTGAAGGTATGAAAAAGGGGTTAGAAAAGGGGTACGTGAAAGATGAAGAATGATGATGAAGGTTGCTCTGTCTGTCCATTTCCAGCTAAGTGGAAATTGGGAATGTGAATATTGTTCTCTCACTGTTTTCATCTGATGGGCATGGGAGGGAGTGAGAATCAAAGATGCTGCTTCCACCTTCTGACTGGGTAGATGCTTATCAATCAATCAATCAATCAATTGTATTTATTGAGCGCTTACTGTGTGCAGAGCACTGTACTAAGCACTTGGGAAGTACAAGTTGGCAACATATAGAGACAGTCCCTACCCAACAGTGGGCTCACAGTCTAAAAGGGGGAGACAGAGAACAAAACCAAACATACTAACAAAATAAAATAAATAGAATAGATATGTACAAGTAAAATAGAGTACTAAATATGTACAAGCGTATATACATATATATCAAGATCCTGTCTTGATACTGAACTCTGACTACTAACTTCTTATGCCACATTATTTGAGATTTAGCTTACTGTGTCTCTAAAACATTTTTTTCCCATCCTGCTTATTCATTTCAGCTCTCTTAGGGGTAGTCTTCTCTTGTCCCTCACACATATAATAATGATGGCATTTGTTAAGCGCTTATTCTGTGTAGAGCACTGTTCTAAGCGCTTCGGAGGATGCAAGGTGATTGGGTTGTCCTACATGGGGCTCACAGTCTTCATCCCCATTTTACAGATGAGGAAACTGAGGCACAGAGAAGTGGAGTGACTGGCCCAAAGTCACACAGCTGACAAGTGGCGGAGTCAGGATTTGAACCCATGACTTCTGACTCCTAAGCCCATGCTCTTTCCACTGAGCCACACTGCTTTACTGGGCCACATATATGGCTCAGTGAAATGCTTCTAAAAAGTAGTTAATAGTCATCTGCATGTCTTTTACCGTGTTTATGCATAGTAGTAACAAGAGGATGAATTAAGGAATGAATAAAGAAATGGAGCACTTAAATTTCTATATCTGTAAATGCTACTAATGACAAGATCAGAATTTGTGGATATGAGTTGGGAAATGCTTCCTGCAGGAATTGAAATTTCAGGAGGGCTTTGAAAATGGTCTTTGATCAAGCATATTTTAAGGGGCAGGCATGGGGGAGGAAAGAACACATGAGCAAATTGACTGAAGATGGGAAAAGTCAAGTGTGAGGAATAGTAAGAAGGTTCGGTTGAGAGCAGCAAAAGTGCCTGCTAAGGTATAGCTGGAGAAGGTAACAAGTAAATCTGAGAGAGTAGTCACCTAAGTGGTGTGCTAATGGAGATTCTTAACGTCCATGGTCAGGATGCAAGTAAGGAAGACAAAATTAAGGAATCAAATGAACAAATAGCTTTCCACATGAATACTTAGTGGTTAGTGATAACCAAGGTGGTTGAGATTAATCAGAAAATGCCTTTTTAATAAGTGGTTTATCTGGAAGACTACGGAATGGAGAGATGGTTTGGTAAAGAGGGGAAACTACCATATACTAGGAAAACAATAATAGCATCATGATACATCAGGATGCATGATGATAACATTTCACTACAAATGGCACGTTTTAATTTCTGAAGGGGTGACTTTGAAATAAAAACAAACAATTATAAGGTAGCTAATATCTTAAATTCCATTAACAGTAAACATTGAATTTATAAGCTCCTTGTGGAAAGAAATCTTGTCTATTGTACATTTCCAAGTGCTAGGCACACAGAATACCTGGAGAGTACAATACAGAATAGTAGGTTTAGATGATGCCTGCCACAAGGAGCTTACAAAATAGAAGGGAAGACGGACATTAACAAGTTACAGATGGATATGTACATAAGTACTATGGAGTTGGAGGAGAGGTGAATTCCAAAGTGCTAAAGTGAAACAAACCCAAGTGCGTAGGTGACCCAGAAGGGAGGGGCCAAGTCAGGGAAGGCCTGTTTGAAGAGCTGTGATTTGAGGAGGTGGGCTTTGAAGAAGGGAAGAGTGATGGTCCTCCTGATTGAAAAGGAGATGAAGGGCATGGATAGGAGAAAAGAAGATCAGGGCTGGAGGGATCATCTGTGTAGAGGTGATAGATGCATCTGTGAAAGTAAATGAGAGACTGAGTAGGTATGGATTGAGAAATAGAAGGGGACTTAGAACTGAACTCTGAAGACCTTCCACAGGTTATGGAGTAGGAAACGGAAGAGGAGTCAGAGGAAGACACTGACAAGAAGCAACCAAGAAAGATAGGAGGAGAACCAGGAGGAACTCCCACTGGGTGCAGTGAAGTTTGCTATTGTCTTGGAAAGTATAACACAGGCCCTGGCCCTAGCAAGCTTACTTTTCCAGGACTACTATATTAGTCTTCACAATGCTGTTTCTTTATCCAATCTCTCTCTTCCCTAGTCTAAGAACTGCTGCATGAGGAAATTCCTGGAGACTCTTTACTCAAAGGCCTTCCCCACAAGACTCCGTGTCCCACCCAATCAAAAACAGAGTTCCCTCAATTAGCACTAAGATCTTTCCCTGTCATCCCACCAGGCATAGCTACGTGCTTCACCGCAAATGTGCCTTTAGTCTTAGTCTATCTGTACTTATCTTTCCACTCTTCAGCCTCTTATCATCGTATCAGTGCCATCCCCACAGCTTAGCCCCTTCCCATAAATCCAACAGTCTATAGATCTCTCCATATTGAAATTCCACCACTTCCATCAAGCTCTCCATAGTTAATTCCCACAGTCGCAACATGTAATGAACTTGATCCTTTACACTTACATATAAATTTACAGTACCATCCTAAGTACTGTTTGTTCATTTGAATATTTATTTTCATTATTCCATTTGTAAGTACTTCTATGTTTGTCACCTCCAGAGTGAAGCTCCTTATTGGCAAAAAATGTGCCACTTTTTTGTTTTCACTTAATCTCTTAATAGAGAGGATGGCATCCAGTCAACGTTCCATAATTGTTGCTGCCTCTGTTATTACTTCTATCTTGGAAATCACAAAGAGCTACACCTTTCTTTCAATTCATTCAGTTGTATTTATTGAGCAGTTACTGTGTGCAGAGCACTGTACTGAGTGCTTGGAAAGCACAATACAGCAATAGAGGGAGACAGTCCCTGCCCAGAATGTGTTCAGATTTCAGTCATCACTAAGTTTTCCTTCTTTCTAAAGAACTAAAAATGTTATGTCAGTTTTTTGGAGCTTATTGTCTTTAACTACATTTTCTATTAGAGAATCAGCCTGTTAAACACAAAAAACGTTTACCTTTAAGTTCTTAAGCTCTATCTTTTAGCACAGTATTTTAATGACTGAAATATGAGAATTGCAAATATTCACATAGGAATGGAAAAATGACAGTTTGGCTTAATGTAACCTATTGACAATAATTCCTTATTCTTTTGAATATTATTAAAATGTATCATATTTTTAAACATAGCAGCTTGATTATCATTCAGTATTTTATAGTGTGATCACTAAATGTACCCAAATGATCCCTTTTTGAGAGATGCTTCATAAAGTTGCTTTTAATGCATTATAACAGGAATCACAGATATCCACAGGCAAAGCTTCAATTCTCCTCTAAATGCAATGTTATGTGTCTTTTTTAATAGTGTTTTAAAAATTACTTTGTGGTTGGAAGAAGGTTTCTAGGCAATGCTCCGGGAATAGTAGCTTCCTATTCGTATTGTAATAGTCTTTGGACATTTTTCTTGAGCAGATTGTTCTCGGATTTCTTAAGGCTAAAAGAAGACTTTAATAATAAAAAAATGTGTTTTTTTGTTAGATGAGTTATAAATGTACCCTTTGTTTATGTAACTGTAGTTTTTCCCACATGGGGAATGCATTTTGAACATAGTATACTGACTTTTTTGACTGGCACCAAGGTAAGTGCTAGTATACCTTTGCAGACAGGCACCAAGACTCTTGGAATGGCAGACTAAAAACTTCTGCTTATGATTTTAAAATTCACTCTGGCAAAAATTAGGAACGCTTTTCTTTTACACTGTGCTTTAATTTGCTCCCCCAAATAGTTCTGATCTCCCAACCTCCTGTCTCTCCTCTCTTCAGTCCATACTTCACTCTGCCACCCGGATTACCTTTTTCCAGAAACACTCTGGGCGTGTCATCCCCCTCAAAACTCTCCAGTGGTTGCCTATCAACCTTCATATGAAGCAAAAACTCCTCACTTTTCGCTTCAAACCTCTGCATCACCTTGCTCCCTCCTACCTCACCTCCCTTCTTTCCTTCTCCAGCCCAGTCTGCACACTCCGCTCCTCAGCCGCTCACCTCCTCACAGGGCCTCGTTCTTGCCTGTCCCGCCATCGACCTCTGGCCGGGAATGCCCTCCCTCCTCACATCTGCCAAAGTAGCTCACTTCCCCTTTTCAAAGCTCTACTGAGAGCTCATCTCCTCCAGGAGGCCTTCCCGGACTAAGCCTCCCTTTTCCTCTGCCCTACCTCCTTCCCAGCCCCACAGCACTTATGTATATATGTACATATTTATAATTCTATTTATTTTATTAACGATGTGTATATATTTATAATTCTATTTATCTATTTTGATGCTATTGATGCCTGTCTACTTGTTTTGTTGTCTGCCTCCCCCTTCTAGACTGTGAGCCCGTTGTTGGGTAGGAATTGTCTCTGTTGCTGAATTGTACTTTTCAAGTGCTTAGTACAGTGCTCTGCACACAGTAAGCACTCAATAAATTCGACTGAATGAACTGTATACTTAATTAAATTTTGCAAAATATATTATACATCAGCAAATTGAGAACTGATATTTCACAACCACATTTGTTTCTCTAGCATGCCAGGTTTAGATAGCTTCCTGAGTTTGCTGAAGGACATAGGTTTCTAGACTGTGAGCCTGTTGTTGTGTAGGGACCGTCTGTATCCATATCTTGCCGATTTGTACTTCCCAGGTGCTTAGTACAGTGCTCTTCACGCAGGAAGCGCTCAATAAATATGATTGAATAAATGAATGAAAGACCCAGCTTTAATGCAGACGACCTGCAGTGGCTACCCACTTTTAGGGTGGGTTTGGGGTCTGGCTCACAGATGGTAAAGACGAAATGGGCATGGAGCAGGATGTGACAGTGGCAGTTTAGATTTATAACTCCTTATTGATTCTGTTTGCTTACTCTGAACAAATTGAATTGAAGTATGAATAAACTGAAAGCCTCTGGGACTGAAGAAACCCATATGATAAGTTTAAGTAAGTTCAGAGAATACCACAGTGTTTATATAGAACCTTTTCTTTCTTGATTTAAGTTCAGCTTTCTGCCTCCTAAATCTCCCCAAAATTTATTTCTGTCAAGCTAGCTTAGAACTAGTTATCTTTCATTTTGAATGAGTGCTCTTTATTTTTCTCATTTCATCCATCCTTACTAAATCTCATTTGGTTTGTTTCTATTGCCATTTGTCAATATTTTCATTTCTAATATTATTCTGGACATTCCTGTCCTTTCCCTTGTTATTATTTGCAAATGTAATTAGCATGGTAACAATTTGGGTGATTGCCTAAAGTACAATAGTACTAGAAATCACACACATGAATAAATGTGTTCTCCTCAAGTGATGTGGACAGTTATAGAGCTGTCTGACTATAACTTTCCAACCATAAATGCTTCTTAATAGTGTGTAAATCGTATCTTGTCAGTTTGTGTATATCATGTGTGACAGTCCAGAATCTCGGTAAAGTGTCAATGAATGACCAGACTTAACCCTGTATTAGCTCTGTCACAGTGTAGAGAAATCTAAACCTGGAATTCCTTTGAACTATTGTTGATAGTTTGGTGCCTTAGATTCAGAAGGCTGTTACTTCCTTCACATATATGGTGTGTATAATGCTACTATCATTTGTCCTAATTCATAGTATAACAATAATAATAATAATAATAATGGCATTTATTAAGCACTTACTATGTGCAAAGCACTGTTCTAAGCACTGGAGAGGTTACAAGGTGATGGGGTTGTCTCACAGGGGGCTCACAGTCTTCATCCCCATTTTACAGATGAGGGAACTGAGGCCCAGTGAAGTGAAGTGACTTGCCCAAAGTCAAACAGCTGACAATTGGTGGAGCGGAATTTGAACCCATGACCTCTGACTCCAAAGCCTGTGCTCTTTCCACTGAGCCGTGCTGCTTATTATCCAGGTGGAGCTGTCAGCTTGGACCTTCTAATAACATACTACAAACCTCAGGGCCCAGGTGGTTTGTGAGGCAAAGGGAGTTTAGAGGTCAAAGGGTTAAGGACTCTGTAGCACTCCTCAATCAGGATAAAATCCTAAAATAAGCATTTGAAGACTGTTTTAATGCTATAGAGCCAGAGGAAACGCTTTGCCAACAGGTATTGCGACCTGTACAACCGTGAAGTCTCGATTGCTAGTACAGTAAGTTCAGTCTGTGTAGCCTGGCACACTGATCACATTGCAATTTTGTTTTCAGTCTGAGTACTTGAGTGCCTACTGTGTTCAGAGATCCCTGTACTAAGCACTAGTACAGAGTACAAAGAGTACAGTAGAATTGGGAGACATGATCTCTCAACAAGTTTACAATCTAGCAAGGGAAATAGACACAAAATAAATTACAGATAGGAGCATGCTGTACAGTAATTAATGGATTTTGTTAGCTCATTAGCCCCTTAAAGGGAGGGATAGGGTCTTCTGTGCTATTGAACCATAGTAGAGTACGCTGCACACAGTAGGCATTCAAATGCTGTTGATTGATTGATTAAGGTTAATTATGGTTATTAAATTTAAGGTTATTATCACTGTACCTGTTTCACTGATGACAAAATTGGGGCAGATACTAATGACCAAATAGAGACAAGATTAGTCCATCAGTTGTATATATTTACTATTCTATTTATTTTGTCTATGATGTGCATCTAGCTTTACCTCTTTTTATTCTGATGACTTGACACCTGACCACATGTTTTGTTTTGTTGTCGGTCTCCCCTTCTAGACTGTGAGCCCGTTGTTGGGTAGGGACTGTCTCTATATGTTGCCAACTTGTACTTCCCAAGCACTTGGTACAGTGCTCTGCACACAGTAAGCACTCAATAAATACGATTGAATGAATGAATGAATTGTCCCCCTTGCAGTTAGCTATAGTTCATTATTTGAGGAAAAGAAATGCTTGGCCTCGTTATGTGTCTTCCATGGACACTGTATTACAAACTTGTATGTATAGTGCTTTCTCTCATGAATGAATTCCCTTAAAATGTAAGAATGCATGCAAGCAGCATGGTGTAGTGGATAGAACACGGGCCTAAGAGTCAGAAAGTCGTGGTTTCTAATCTCGGCTCTGCTACTTGTCTGCTGTGTGACCTTGGGTAAGTCACTTCACTCCTCTGGGCCTCAGTTACCTCATATGTAAAATGAGGATTGAGAGTGTGAGCCCCACATGGGATGGGGACTGTGTCTAATCTGCTTTGCTTGTATCTACCCCAATGCTTAGTGCAATGCCTGGTACTTAGTAAGCACTTAACAAATGCTACAGTTATTACTGAGTCAGAACAATTTTCCACCCAGCTTAGTAATTTCCTCTAGAACAGTGGCAATAAGCTACTCTGAGGACATACATGATGGCTGCATTTGAGGAACTGCATGAAGGTTGCCTCCTAGACATCCACCTTGCTATTTTGAGAACGTGCCATTTAATATTCCACAACTTTGACACATTCACTCCTTAACCTTTCTACCACTAAGCCATTAAGGGAGGAGGGGAGATGGATGGGGTCCTACATTGGTAAAGGGTGTAATAACATGAAACATCTTCAGGCTCCAGAGTGGTACACCAGTTCTATGCTTCCAAAGGTTGCTGTGGCTCAGCCACTGGGAGGTATCACTCTTCTAACCAATCCAGAACCTGGTCCAGGTCAGGATTTCCACCAAAAGGTGGAAATGTCCTGTTAGAATTGACCCTGTATCTACACTAGAATGGTCGGCAGTGATAGTACAGAGATCTGTCTGGATTCGCTCCTCTCTGCAACAGGTATCACATCCTGAAATAACAACTTCATAATAAAAATAATGGCATTTGTTAAGCACTTACTATGTGCCAAACACTGGTCTGAGTGCTGGGGTAGATACAAGGTATTCAGGTTGTCCCACGTGGGGCTCACAGTCTCAATCCCCATTTTACAGATGAGGTAAAATCTCTGAGGCATGGAGAAGTGACTTGCCCAAGCTTACACAGCAGGCAAGTGGTGAAGCTGGGATTCGAACCCACAACCCCTGACTCCCAAGCCCGTGCTCTTTCCACTAGGCCATGCTGCTTCTCCATGGTGGCTTCATGGTGCCTCTCTGACTTCATGGAGCTCAAGTACTGTGGCATGCTGAAGTCGGCCACCAAGAAACTAGAAGTTTCAGAGCATTTTCCCCCAAAGTGTCATCTCTTTGAATAACAGAGTCTGCCTTGGAAATTAGGAACTGCTATCTTTAATTCCACACTGACAAGCTGTAACACAACTGCAAAAGGAAACTAAATGATGTTTATGGTGACACGGTTGCTGTGAAGATTGACTTTGCATTAAAGAGATTGGGGCCATGGAAGCACGTAGACATAGTTTAACAGCATCCTAAACTTCATTGGCAGAGGTAGGCAAAATGAATACTGATGCGGGCTTAATTACTGTGACCAGAGATGTGCAAAGACATCTGAATAACTACAGAAGAGCATAATGCAGCCAATGAAGGATAAAACCTAATGCAACGACTGAAGGATAAAATGGTGATGTACTGTCAAAAGCACCTTCATTCATGCATAGAAAAAACTTCTTGCTGCCTCTCTGACTACTCATTCTGGCAAAGAGAGTGTATGAGATAACCAAGGGGAGACATCTGGGTCCAAAAATAAAAGATATTTTCCTTTTTCTCCACCAGTTGTGAAGCAAATGTGGAAACAGAGATAACTAGAAATGAAAGCAACATATCAATCAGTCAATCAGTGGTATTTATTAAGCACTTACTATGTACAGAGCAGTGTACTAACTTCCTGGGATGGAACAATACAGCAGAGTTTGCAGTGTAATAATGATGGCATTTGTTAAGCACTTACTATGTGCCAAGCACTGTTCTAAGCACTAGGGGGGATATAACGTAATCAGGTTGTCCCACATGGGGCTCACAGTCTTAATCCCCATTTTACAGAAGAGGTAACTGAGGCACAGAGAAGTTAAGGGACTGTTACACAGCTGACAAGTGGCAGAGTCAGGATTAGAACCCACGACCTCCAACTCCCAAGCCCGTGCTCTTTCCACTGAACCACGCTGCTTCTCTGTTCCCAGTATGATCCCTACCTACAAGAAGATTGCAGTCTAGATGAGAAGACAGGCATTAAGATAGACTACAGATGGAGAAATGGCAGTATATGAGAATTGTTATGTTTTGCAGCTGAGGGTGGGATCTCAATTGAGATCTAAGTGAATAGTCAATACAGAAGGAAGACCAACTAATGAAGGTGAGATATGAAAATCACTTGGATCAGTGAGGTAGCAGTTTGGATGTGGTGAAAACGGCAGATTCTAGGAACATTCACCCAGAATTCTGACCAACTGCCGGCTGCATTTCTAGTGCCCATTTTTTTTTTTTAAAGAAACTAGAGCCTGGATTAAAATTTTCTAGCCAGCTACTGAGATGTGATTGTAAAGCTAAAACTAACTAAACTCTTCCACTTACTTGCAGACACCCCCTAGACAGGGACTAGTTTAATCATTTTATAATTTACCATTATAATATGTAGTTATAATGGTAATCCATAATTTATAATCATGTATTTTGCTGCCAACTTTTTGCCCACGCCCTGCCTCTGACCTGAAACACCCTTCCTCCTCATATCCGGCAGACAGCCACTCTCCCCACCTTCAAAACCTCATTGAAGGCACATCTCTTCCCAGAGGACTTCCCTGACTAGGCCCCCATTTCCTCTTCTCCCACTCCCTTTTGCATCACCTTTGTCCTTGTACCCTTTATTCATCCTCTCCAGACCCCACAGCACTTCTGTACATATCCATAATTTATGTAGTTATGTTAATGTTGGTCTCCCCACTCTAAACTCTAAGCTTGCTCTGAGTAGGGACTGTGTCTACCAACTCTCTTATGTTATATTTTCCCAAGCATCTAGTACAGTAGTATGCTTCACAGTAAGTGCTCAATAAATATAATTGATTATTACTTCCCAGTTGTTACTGCCTGTGGTAATATCATATCTTGATAAACTCCTTTCTTCTCTGTAAGACAAATCATCTATTTGCTCCTTGAACCACATTTTAAAAATGTATACCTATGTAATATTTATATTATGATATATATTTTAATGAGCATATACACACAAGACAAGTTATATATATATATATGCATATTCATTCAATCGTATTTATTGAGCACTTACTGTGTGCAGAGCACTGTACTAAGTGCTTGGGAAGTACAAGCTGGCAACATATAGAGATGGTCCCTACCCAACAATGGGCTCACAGTCTAAAACTATATATATCGGTTAGTCAATCTTTGGTTCTGGCTCTGTCCTACCAGGAGAAAAAGATTAAAACAAAAATACAGGTTGTTTCATGTTGGAGGAAAAGGCATCATTTTACTTTCAATTTGCGTTGAACAGCAGCCTAGAGAATCAGTATTCATATTGTGTATGAATGGCTCCCGGGAAAGCAAATGCAACACTATTGTCTTTGCTGTAATGCGATGGAACTTGTCACCATGCTTTATGAACAGCAAAATTTTAGCTTAGGGAGCAGCCCAGGGGCCGGCTATAAAATAAAGGATTATATAGAGCAAAGGTATTAGTGGAAAAGAAGCCTCAGCACTTCTTGCTGTATTCAAGTCAAAGACGATGAGATCTGTCCAGAGAGTTATAGTATTTAAATGCTTGGGCCAAAGCCAGTAGGAAATTGTGCTTCAGAAAAAGACAGTCTAATGAGCTATGCATTGGTTAATCCTCTCCAGTTAATATGGAGTTTGTGGTGGGTTTTTTTAAGAGTGAAAAGAGGCTAAGCATGAAGTTTAAGTTAAAGGCCATAATTGTAAGGTATTAGACTCTAAAAGAGAATCAATAACAATACATTACTAGAACTATTGAGGCTAAAGTACCTCGAAGGCACAGAATGTGCTTTTTCCACACTCTTTAAAAACCCTGATACCCCATAGTAGACTGCCATGCATCACAATCCACTTCTGCAGTATTTGCAAAAGAAGAGAAAGAGGGATAAAAGGCACTGAGACATAGGTCATCAGGCATGCATAGTGCAAACCAGTTAGGTTTAATGGTCTGGCATCCTTGTACACTCCTGCTGGCTTGCCCATTTCCTGTGATTCCTTTTCAGCCAAGATCCAAAACCAGGGAGAAAGTATCCTATGTCAGGAGAAGCTGGGTGGCTTAGTGGAAAGAGCACGGGTTTGGGAGTCAGAGGTCGTGTGTTCTAATTCCGCCTCTGCCACTTGTCAGCTGTGTGACTTGGGGCAAGTCACTTAACTTCTCTATGCCTCAGTTACCTCATCTGTAAAGTGGGGATGAAGCCTTGCCATGCTTCACAATCCACTTCTGCAATATTTGTGAATGAAGAAAAAGAGGGATAAAAGCCACTGAGACATAGGTCATCAGGCATTCATAGTGCAAACCAGTTAGGGTTTCAATCAATCAATCAATCGTATTTATTGAGCGCTTACTATGTGCAGAGCACTGTACTAAGCGCTTGGGAAGTACAAATTGGCATCACATAGAGACAGTCCCTACCCAACAGTGGGCTCACAGTCTAAAAGGGGGAGACAGAGAACAGAACCAAACATACCAACAAAATAAAATAAGTAGGATAGAAATGTACAAGTAAAATAAATAAATAAATAAATAAATAAATAGAGTAATAAATATGTACAACCATATATACATATATACAGGTGCTGTGGGGAAGGGAAGGAGGTAAGACGGGGGGATGGAGAGGGGGACGAGGGGGAGAGGAAAGAAGGGGCTCAGTCTGGGAAGGCGTCCTGGAGGAGGTGAGCTCTCAGCAGGGCCTTGAAGGGAGGAAGAGAGCTAGCTTGGCAGATGGGCAGAGGGAGGGCATTCCAGGCCCGGGGGATGACGTGGGCCAGGGGTCGATGGCGGGACAGGCGAGAGCGAGGTACAGTGAGGAGATTAGTGGTGGAGGAGCGGAGGGTGCGGGCTGGGCAGTAGAAGGAGAGAAGGGAGGTGAGGTAGGAGGGGGCGAGGTGATGGAGAGCCTTGAAGCCCAGGGTGAGGAGTTTCTGCCTGATGCGCAGATTGATCGGTAGCCATTGGAGGTTTTTGAGGAGGGGAGTAATATGTCCAGAGCGTTTCTGGACAAAGATAATCCGGGCAGCAGCATGAAGTATGGATTGAAGTGGAGAGAGACACGAGGATGGGAGATCAGAGAGAAGGCTGGTGCAGTAGTCCAGACGGGATAGGATGAGAGCTTGAATGAGCAGGGTAGCGGTTTGGATGGAGAGGAAAGGGCGGATCTTGGCAATGTTGCGGAGCTGAGACCGGCAGGTTTTGGTGACGGCTTGGATGTGAGGGGTGAATGAGAGAGCGGAGTCGAGGATGACACCAAGGTTGCGGGCTGATGGTTGATGGTCAGGGTTGATGGTCTGGCATCCTTGTACACTCCTGCTGGCTTGCCCATTCCCTATGATTCTTTTTCAGCCAAGATCCAAAGCCAGGGAGAAAGTATCCTCTGTCAGGAGAAGCAGGGTGGCTTAGTGGAAACAGCACAGGTTTGGAAGTCTGAGGTCATGTGTTCTTATACCGCCTCGGTCACTTGTCAGCTGTGTGACCTGGGGCAAGTCACAACTTCTCTGTACCTGTTATGTCATCTGTAAAATGGGGGTGAAGCCTGTGATTCCCACGTGGGACAACGTGATTACCTTGTATCTACCCCAGTGCTTAGAACAGTGCTTGGCACATAGTAAGTGCTTAACAAATGCCATTATTATTATTAATTGCTCTCTCCCTTCCCTGAGAGTCGTGTTTCAGGCAACAGGCATCTCACAGCTGTGAAGGGCATGGACAGGTTACATAGCTTTGAGCAGACCCAAGAACAAAACCTTGGTTCCCTAATACTCAAAGCAGGACTCTTTCTACTTACTGGACTAGCAGCAGAGCAAGTTAGTAAGAATTATAACTGCTTTATAGATTAGTATTCAGGCAAAATGATAAACTGAACTCTCAACATTATTGAGGAGTCATAATATGGTCAATAACTTCAAAATGAGAGAAAGGGAAAGACAACCATGCCAGATCAATTTCTAGTCTTTGTTGTTTTCTGTTTGTTTTTTTTTTAAAAAAAGACTATCCCTCAGATGGAAGACAGACTTTATTGATAATCTACCTACTCCATAATTGATTCTTTGATTTGAAGGACAATTGGCTTAAAGGAACCAAAACATTTTAAATTCTGGTTACATTTTTGAAATAACCATCACATTATTTTATGGAAGGCTTAGACTTTAACACTGTCAGATGTGTTTTAAATACGTTAAACAGTGTCTTTGGAAAAAAAGATTCTAGTCAAGTAATGATGAAAGCAAAATGGGAATTTTCCTTCATGACTTCTTTTTCGATGCATTATCATGCCCTCAACGTGATTTCATCGTGTTGATTAGCAGAGTGCGCTTGGAAATATTTCAGATTTATTGTATACTTAGCATTGTGAATTGTGGTGAATGTGTGTTAATGCACATAAAGATGGATATTTTCATTGAACATATAGCACTTGGAGGTCCAAAGACATGTTTATTACTTCATGGTTGGTTTAGTGCAATCTATCAGGGAGAAGATAATCCTAGTCTTCACTGCAATATTAAAGGTTTTAAACAATAAAGATTCAGAGGATGTGTGGAGTTCTGATTTATATCACAGCTACATAACATTCTGTCTTTAGATTTGCCCTGTCATGCATTTTTCCCCAACTCTTGCCCTTGAGCAAGTAAATAATTTTGGCAAAGTCACTATCTAAGAATCTAGGAATCTTCCTGATTCCAACTGAGGAAAGCAAGTATTTCATTATTAGGGAAAAATGCCATAAGGTATTGTGTTTCTACCTCTTGATTAATATTATATTAAATAGCATAAGGGGCTTAGTTGTAATCATAGCAGTGGTATTCCAAAAGTGGGTTGAAGGGCATGTCATTTCTTTTCAAAAACATAGACTCATTTTCTCAGAAATAACATCTTTTTTACATTGTGTTTATTTTTGGCAATCTCTTATGCATGCAATTATTCATCTCAATCATACAGTTTACTCAAAATAATAGCAAATTAGTGAATATAAGGATACAAAAAGAAAACTCGTGCAGGGATAAGTTTAAAAAACAATTTAAAGGCTATGTAGAGGGATCATGTTGGTGACTAACAAAAATAATGGAAAAAATGAGCAAGCACCTTCAGTTCTGCCAGAAGGCTTTTTAACTCCTTGGATAAAACACAAAGTATAAATGGGATGGTCTTCTAATGTTGCATAACTATCTGAATGTGGTGTGATGTGTTGCCACAAATTATGTGACCATGAATGTAGCATCCAACATGAGGGCAGACACTACAGTGTGAGTTCCCTTAATGCAAGGGGTTATAGGACCTGAGTGTAGGATGTTTGTGAAAATTGAGGCTAAGGGATTGAGGTAGTTTGGTTAAACTTTGTAGTGTTTTGTGTGTGTGTTTTCCCACATTTGGGAAATCAAAAGTGTTCATGGCTTCAGTTAAACCTCACAGTTACATTCCACCCACACTAAGCAGTCCTTAAAAAAAAAAACTCTTCTTGGAGACGTTATCTGATTAATCCCACCATCCCATTAACCAACCTTAGTATGCTTGCATATTGAGATTTGTTTGCCCATTTATTCCTTTTTTTTGTTTAATTTCTTTATTTTTATTTCAAATTGTGTCCAATTTTTCCTTTCTAATGAAATCCATTATATACGTACTATCTATATATACTTTCTCCCCATTATATTTTAAACTACTTGAGAACAACAACTGTCTTACACTTTTCTTGTCAATTCGTCAGTGCTAAGCATGCAACATGGCACACAATAGACATTCAGTAAACACTGATAAGGCTCAAGGATGTGTTCTCATAATAATAATAATCATAGCATTTATTAAGCACTTACTATGTGCAAAGCACTGTTCTAAGTGCTGGGGAGGTTACAAGGTGATCAGGTTACAAGGTGTCCCACGGGGGCTCACAGTCTTAATCCCCATTTTACAGATGAGGTAACTGAGTCCCAGAGAAGTTAAGTGACTTGTCCAAAGTCACACAGCTGACAACTGACAGAGCCGGGATTTGAACCCATGACCTCTGACTCGAAAGCCCATGCTCTTTCCACTGAGCCACGCTGCTTCTCTTCATTCTTGATCATTAACTATCTCTATTGGATCAAATTTCCATTTTTTCTGTGATCAGTACAGAGAAAACGTTGAATTTACAGAGCACCTATCTTAGTGAAAGCTTTCCAATATGCAATTTGGATTCTCTACTGCCATGTTTATGTAATATTTTTAACACTTTCTATTCAGGTAAGCATAAGTTGAAGTCTGAATAGATTTTGCCTGTGATGGCAGAATAAATTGTTACAGGAAATGAGTTAACTGGAAAGCTGGTGGTTTTAGGTTAGTTAATAAAGGCCTGACTAAATCTGTTAGGCCAAGATGATTCTGAACGTGATACTGACATATCCTTCTGAGATTTATTCTTGAATGCCCTCTTGGCACCTAAAACTAATGTATCAAAAACAGACTTCACTATCAGTGATGCTACAGAAATCAGCCACTGTTGCAAATGACATTCAAAAAAGGAGATGAAACTCGGTAGTGTAGATGACATCTTATATGTCTTACTAAAGCAGCATGGCATAGACGATAGAGCGTAGACCTGAGAGTCAGAAGGTCATGGGTTCTAATCCCAGCTCTTCCACTCGACCCTTGGGTGACCTTGGGCAAGCCACTTCACTTCTCTGTGCCTCTGTTACCTCATTTCTAAATTGAGGATTGAGACTGTGAGTCCCATGTGGGACAGGGACTGTGTCCAACCTGATTTACTTTGTATCCACCTTGGCTTAGTACAGTGCCTGGCACATAATAAGCTCTTAACAAATGCCATAATCGTTATGTCCAAATGTTATCAGTTTACCATCTTTTTAATGACACTGAGCCACTTAACTGCATAACCAAGACAGCAGAATGAAAATAAATGAAAACGAAGAGTGATTCTCTCCTACATTTTTCAGCCTATCAAAGCTAGCTTGCTAACTCATATTTTTTGGTATGCTTTGAGTGGAAGCTCCTAGCCTGGAGTAATGTAACCTTAAATATTTCAATGTTATTCTTCATGATACTTCACAGTTGCTACCACTGGGATTCCCAGTCCTTACCCACTGGAATTTGTTGCAACGTGGATAAGGATTATTAAGAGCCCAAAGCTCCTTTGAATAAGAATTACACTTTAAAGAGAGAAACTCTGTAGACACAATTTACATATTTAATTGAAACCAAACCAATCAAACATCTTGGGAATTGTGTTTATACGAAAATGTTGGTTGCCTTCTGCCTATGTTCCCCACAACTATGTCATAGCTCTCCGTTAGTCTTCCCCAGGGAAATCTTCCTCTTCTCTTGCCTGAACATTCGTCCTCTTAATTTGAAATACACAACCTACAAACTTTGTTCCTATTCTGTTTCCTATACCTGAGAAAGTCTCCATTAAAACATCTCCCTTCCCTTCCATCTGAAAACCTAACTCTGCCACATGTCTGCTTTGTGACCTTGGGCAAGTCACTTAACTTCTCTGTGCCTGTTACCTCATCTGTAAAATGGGGATTAAGACTGTGAGCCCCAAGTGGGACAACGTGATCACCTTGTATCCCCCTAGCGCTTAGAACAATGCTTTGCACATAGTAAGTGCTCAAATACCACCATTATTATTATTATTATTATTAATATTCAGCAAAAATTTTCCCATATGAGAAATTATATAGGCTAAATATATAGATGACAAGCAGCCTAATGATTTTGAATTCTATTTTCACATTTTTAAATGAATAGTATGCATCTTTAAAATATGACTCTCAAAAAGACTGATTCCATACTTCTGGAATAAAAGCATGTGGTATTGGTACCAGGCCACATTCAAAAGATTGCTTAGAAAATCTTAGCAGTACTGAAATAATTTCTAACCAATGCCATGTGCTGTGGTGGTGTTACATATAAACACATGCACATGTAGCCATCCTTCATTTTCCAAGATAAAGGACTGGCAGTAATATCCTATCTGTGTGTGCAAGTAAGGCTTCATAGACTCAGCGACTAGCACCCTCCGCTGCATTGTTTGCAAGTAAATATAGATTTTTGCTGGGTAAATGAATTTTTTCTTTCCGGAACTTGTCTCTGTTTTTAAGCCTGCCTTATCTCTTTGTTCCTGATCTTTGTGAAACCTTTGCTCGAGAGCAACCCCCACTCCTAGTTACTTCAGGCTAGGCTTGTCTGTTTGTGGCTGTGGTCTCCCAACAACTTACTGCTATTTTGCTCTGTTGGAGACTGTGCTTCACTTTGTCATTTTACAGTGTTTAGGCTTGAAAGTGTCCTCTCTCAATTCTTCAGTCAAATGCTGTTTGGATATTCCAGTGGAGCTTTGGTGCTCGAAACACTGATATAATAATAACGATAATAATAATAACATTTTGTAAATGATTACTATGTGCCAAGCAATATACTTAATACTGGGCAACCCTGCCCCACAAGGGGTTTCACAGTAATTTGGGATGACAGATATTGTCGTCATTTTACACATGAGGAAACTGAGTAACAAAGAAGTTAAGTAACTCATCCAGGGTCACACAGCAGGCAAGTTTCGGAGTCATTTCCTCTGTCTTACAAGTCTGTGTTCTTTCCACTAGCTCATGCCTTTTCAGTGCGGGTGAGCTGACTGGTTCCAGGGCCTCATTGTGGTCATCTTGACCTGCTAGTTGATGGATCTGCTATAAAGGTGGATGTTTTGTCAGTAATAAGTCTGTCACAGCGCTACTGCAGAACCCCGCCTTAAAGAAATCATGTGTTGTGAAATTTACCCTAAGCCAGACACCATGCATACACACACAACCCTTCCTGTATTCATACAGATGCTTATTTTCAGAAGAACATTCCCTAATTCTGCTTTCACACTCTATCCAAAGTTCATAGTGGAAAAAATGTGCCTGGTAGAACTTGGTGTATCTATTTAAATCATTCTTTACCAAGATCTGATTAAGGTGGTTCTTAGATTCATTGAGTGTGTCCATCAGAGAAACCTGACGTAGTATAGCTCTTATTTCACCACATTTCAGTGGAGTAAAAGGTTTTTCTTTTGTTTGCCATTTCCTATTTAGTTGTTGTGATATATAATTTTAGCTGTCAGACCTACCGTTTTATTATTAGGTTTCAGTTCATTGTTAGGTTCATGTTTCATTTTTCTTAGGGTTAGTTAAGGTTAAATTTTGCTGACTTTTTTAGGGTAGAATTTTAAAATCTACATAATCCTATACTCTGTGTGTGTGTGTGTGTGTGTGTGTGTGTGTGTGTGTGTATGTGTGTGTGTAAAACACTTCACCTTCACCTTGGAATATGTTATTCCAAGAAACTGCATGAACTAAATATGTGCGAACATTCAATAGCTGGGTAAATTTGTGAACATGAGGTTTATAATATCTCACTTAAGAGGAAAGATAGGCAGATTAGATGGTGAATATACATAGACATTAAGATGATGATGGCAGTTGTTAAGTGCTTACTATGTGCGAAGCACTGTTCTAAGCACTGGGGGGGATACAAGGTGATCATGTTGTCCCACGTGGGATTCACAGTTTTAATCCCCATTTTACAGATGAGGTAACTGAGGCTCAGAGAAGTTAAGTGACTTGCCCCAGGTGACACAGCAGACATGTGACGGAGCCGGAATTAGAACCCATGAACTCTGACACCCAAGCCGATGCTCTTTCCACTGACCCATATAGCTTCTCTAAAATGGATGTCAAAGGAGGGGTGGTAACCATTACACAGTTCATCCAAACATCCTGTTGCCACCATTTAAGACAGAATACTTGGTTGGATGGATCAGTGGTCTGAGCCAGTATTGGATTGATGTATGTTTTCCCTTTGGGATCCATTTGAAACTCTCTGCTCTGTTCTGAAACCTGAGTCTGTAAGCGAGGCAGCAAGTGTCAAAATGTCTTTTTTGAACTGAAGTTTCCTGCTATTACAGAATAAGAGACCAGAATAAGTGAGACTACCTTGCAGACCTGGATGAAATTTTTCAGGATGGTCTCTTCCAAGATTTTGAGTATTCCATTTTAAGCCGAGTATATGAATGTTGGTTTAAGAAAATGTCACCTTATTTGTGAGAAATAGTCTTGATCTGTTTCTGATACTATAATTTACTGGCACTGGTTGAGAGGAATTATTTTCCCAAGAATTCTCATTTATTTTCTAGTAGCAAGGAAAAATATCTTTCCTTGTTAACTCTTAAAAATATTTAATGGGAGTCTTAGTATGTAATGATTCAGAAATTATTTTAAAATCATTTGATATTTAACCACATTCAGGTTTCATTTTGGGCCTGAGAATTACCAGGGTTTTTTTTTTTTTTTTTCAGCCAGCTTGTTCACACAAACTAATTATTTTTCTGGTTTGCATGGCCTTATGTTTAATTTGCCACTGCTAGTCCCCACAGTGAACAGTGCCTTGGAAATCTGTCACCTCTTGTACAGCCAAATGTAAATATGCCATACACTTTCTCATCAACCCTGCCCCCCGCAAGCCCCCCACATGCTTTTGTTCTGAGTCTGTCGCTAGCTTTTTACTTTAATCAAATTCTGTTTGAAATGGAAACAAATGAACTGACCATCATCACTTTAAGGGAGCAAGAGATGGAACTAATATAGAAGGCATGGTGGGGGCAAAATAAAATGAAAAAAAATCCTATAATCCTGGAGGTTTAAAACAGCGAGGAAGGCAATGTGATAAATCTGATAGTGTATTAAGTGTGAGCAGATTAAAGTGAGCTTGGCTCTTCTAGGTCAGAAGCCTGATCCAGACAAACTTTCTCTATTTATATTTCAAAAATCCCCCAACCCTACTGGGGGTTTGTTTTCAGTTTCTAGGTTCTTATTGTTATGAAGACTGATGCTGGATAACATAAGTTGAAATTTTTTTCCTCATACTCCGAGGTAAACTTCATCAATGAGTGTGATTCATTCATTCAATCATATTTATTGAGCGCTTACTGTGTGCAGAGCACTGTACTAAGCGCTTGGGAAGTACAAGTTGGCAACATTGAAAAGCCCGATGTAGAAACTCACAGTCGTGGCTATGTTGGGCACACAGGCGTTTGGTGGGTGGGTTGTTATTTATTCAGTCATATTTATTGAGCTCTTACTCTGTGCAGAGCACTGTACTAAGCGCTTGGGAAGTACAAATCAGCAACATATAGAGATGGTCCTTACCCAACAATGGGCGTTATGTTTAATGATTGTTATACCTGGAACTTTTAGTTTCTTTTTCCTTATTGTTATTCATTACAAAGGCTTTGCACCATTCTGGCCGGTCCTCCGAAGTTGGTTCTAGTTTTCAGCTGTGATGAAGAAACAGCATGGCTCAGTGGAAAGAGCACGGGCTTTGGAGTCAGAGGTCATTTGTTAAATTCCCTGCTCTGCCAATTGCCAGCTGTGTGACTTTTGGCAAGTCACAACTTCTCTGGGCCTCAGTTACCTCGTCTGTAAAAATGGGAATTAAGACTGAGTCCCCTGTGGGACAACCTGATCACCTTGTAACCTCCCTGGCACTTAGAACAGTGCTTTGCACAGAGTAAGTGCTTAATAAATGCCATCATTATCATTATTATTATTATTGCTTGAGGCTTTGCTTGACCTTGCCTTTAAAATATTTCCTCTGCCCTCCTTGTTTTGGTTTCCCAATTTCAGCTCACTAAACAGCACCTGTTTGGATATCCTGCTGTAGCTCCTTTTAGTCACATGTCCCACCTGGTTTAGCTGTGTTGAGGTGATCATAAGTTAGACTATAAGGAGAACTTCATTTTTTACTATCTTGTCTTGCCATTTAATATTGTTTGGCCAATAAATGATGTTGGTGGAACTGCTCGAGGAGCCAGATGTGAATTCTGGTTCAGGTCTCAGAGCCAAAGAGAAGATTAGAAAACGTTACAGCTCTAGAGACCTTTAGTTTGGTGAACTATGCTGCTGCAACTCTTAACAGTCTCACCAAGTATGTGCTGACTTGCTTGATAGCTCCTTGTAACCAACTCTGTTTTATTGTACTGTCTCCTAAGCACTTAGTACAGTGTTCACACATAGTTATTGCTTAATAAATATGGTTCATTGATTCACTGTTTTTTCTGTTTTCTTGCCTATCAGTGCTCTCTTGCCAGTTGGCTATGTAGGCAACAGACTTCTGTGATAGCATTTAGCTCTGTGTTGCCAACACAGAATTTTGGTTGTGTGGATGGCTTCTCTGGTTCCAGCTTTTAAGTCACCTGGGTTCTCTTTTAATTTATCATTAGCTTGTAATGCCTGTCTAATTCAATCAGTCAGTCATATTTACGGAGCACTTACTGTGTGCAGAGCACTATACTAGGTACTTGGGGAACTACAATATAACAGAGTTGGTAGACACATTCCCTGCCCACAATGAGCTTAAAATTTGTATCTCTGTGTGTGTGTGTGTGTGTGTGTGTGTGTGTGTACACCTTTAGGGCACAGCCATTGCATACAGCAATTCTTCAATGGACAGTGGTAGGATTTGGGGAGAAGCACTAAGTAAGTTGATTTGAAAGAGTCCCCAGAAATGCAGAAGTGAAGTTAACATCGGCAGTCAGGTCTCTTGTTGCATCTTCTGTCATGGCTACCTGTTGGAATGCAGAAAAAGTTGATCGTGATTTTGTCCACCGACCGTGCATCCTTGCTACACTACATTGGCATTGGGGAATAGATCAGACAGCAAAACCTTGGGTCTGACCCTCCCAGCTATGCTAATTGTGGAATTTTATTAAGTGCTTTCTATGTGCCAGGCACTGTACTAAGCTCTGGGGTAGATAGAAGCAAATGAGGTTGGAGACAATCCCTGTCCCACATGGGGCTTACAGTCTCAATCTCCATTTTACAATGAGGTAACTGAGGCCTAGAGAGTGAAGTAACTTTCCCGAGGTCACACAGCAGACAGGGAGAAGAGCCAAGATTAGAATCCATGACCTTCTGATTCCCACGCCCGTGCTCTATCCACTATGCCGTTAGCCCCATGTCGGGCTATTAAGAAGCAGGTTCAAATCTCTGATGAACTTTTCAGGGTAGCCAAATTTACTATTAATTCCCAGAGTGCATATCTTCTGATCACATTGATAACAGAAATTGCGCACCTAAACGTGTGAGATTAATTTCTTGACTATCTTATAATGACCGATCTTCCGTAGTTCTACTTTGAACATTGTCATTATTATAAAATAAAAATATTTTCTAAAATCAGTGTCACATATTAAAAACCTAGCCTCTTTCTCCCCAGCTGTGCATTCCAACCTGCAGATATTTAATCCACTTGCATTGGCTGAATTTTGTCCAGTTAATAGTGTAACTGAAACAAAAAATAACTCAGTAGGATATTTTATGTTTGGTGTAGAGGTTATTCAGTTATAAGGGCTTGGTATAATTTGGGGTTTGTCTTAGCCAACCTTCTCACTGTGTTTCAATCTCAACTATCTCTCTGCTGACCTCTTTCCCACATCCTCCTTTTGACCTGGAATGCCCTCCCTCTTCATAGTCAACAGACAGTTACTCTCCCCACTTTCAAAGCCTTATTAAGGCCACATCTCCTCCATAAGTCCTTCCCTGACCAAGCCCTACTTTCCTCTTCTCCCACTCCCTTCTATGTCACCTTGACTTGCTCCCTTTATTCATTCCCCCACTCAGCCCCAAAGCACTTAAAAACCTGTAATTTTAATTATTTATATTAACACCTGTTTCGCCTTCTAAACTGTAAATTTGCTGTGGGCAGGGAATGTCTCTGTTATATTGTACTCTTCCAAGTACTCAGTACAATGCTCTGCACACAGTAAGCACTCAATAAATATTATTTACTAACTGACTTACCAACATAATAATAAAGAGGATTCTACTTCCCCTATCTGAAATAGGTTGTGTAGTGTAGAGTATGAGTCTGGAGAAAATAACTAAGAGGATTTACCATGATCAGTAGTCTTAGGCATAGATGCTCTTCCTCAAAATGTTAAATTTAGGAGGTCTAAATAAGGAGTAAGCCGTAATTCCTAAAGCACTCAGCAAGCCAAATTCCTTCAATGCCTAAGTTATTTTCTCAAAGTAAATTAGGGATTTGGGAAATCTGCAGTAAGTCTTTTGGGCCACCAAGGTACCATTTTAGCAGCAATGTATTAAATTCTTCCCCGATGACCTCATAAACAAGACCTCTGGGCAGACAGTTAACAGTTCTGTGTCCCATTTATAAACTCGCTCTTTCAATTTAACTTTCTCCGCTCAAACCTCCCCTGTCCAAGGGAAGAAAGAGGTCCATGGGAAGAATTGTGGTTTGTAGAGCAACACGTTCATTGTTCCCAAAGTGGTTTCTCTGTAAGAGAAAAGCACATTAATGATACTAAGCAGGCCATGACCATATTATTTGCTCTACCGGAGAGGATGCTCTGGATGTGGTAAGCAGCTTCCAGGCTTTTCCATCCTGCCCCATGAACTCAGGCAACGTAACTCCCACACGTTACCTGGGAACCAAGGGGGCAACGTGGCTGTGGACTCTTGTAGGGGATACCTACATGAAATGTGGAACTGGCCAGAGTGAACTCCTGGACAAACACGAAGAACTAGACCTTCCTAGTCAACTCCAGGGCGTAGGAAGCAGTGTGGACTAATGGAAAGAGCCCAGACATGGGAGTCAGAAGATCTGAGTTACAATCCTGACTCCACCACTTGTGTCCTGTGTAACTTTGGGTGAGTCACAAGTTCTCAATGCTTCGGTTTCCCCATTTGTAAAATGGAGACTAAATACCTGCTGTACCTCCTGTTATACTGTGAGACCCATGGGGTTCAAGGGACTGGGTCCGACCTGATTACATTGTATCTACCTCAGTGCTTAGTGTTTGGCACATAGTAAGTGCTTAACAGATACAGAGTGATTAATCATTAGGCTGAAAAACGGAGTCCATCTGCTTGTGAAAGATAAACCATCTTTGATTTGTCAAGCAGATCAAGCTAAAGATCTCCAGAGCTGCAATGTTGTCTAATCTTCTCTTCAGCTTTAATAATAATAAGAATTGTGGTATTAAAATACTTACTATGTGCCAAGCACTGTTCTAGGCACTGAAGTAGTAATCAGGTTGTCCCACATGAGGCTCACAGGCTTAATCCCCATTTTACAGATGAGATAATCGAGTCACGGAGAAGTGAAGTGGCTTCCCAAGGTCACGCAGCAGACAAATGGTGGAGTCAGAATTTGAACCCATGCCCTTGGACTCCAAAGCCCGTACTCTTGCCACTAGGCCATACTGCTTATCAAGACCTGAACCAGAAATCATATCCAGCTCTTTGAGCAGTTTCAGCAGCATCATTTACTGGCCAAACTCAATATCAAATAGCAAGACTCTTCATAGTAAAAAATGAAGTTCTGGGGTATTGGTCGGGTGGACAAAGGCTATTGGCCAATAGTGATTGGTACGGGTTTGATAGAAAAGCTACACCAAATCAGTAAAAATAGAAAATTTGATCTCTACACATTCTGTACTCATTTCCGAATCATTTAAATGGCAGAGCATCCCTTGGGGTTTCTAACTGTGAGTGACAGGGCTTAGAAGATTGCTCTGTCAGAGGGCCTCACCAGCTGCATGGTATGTTTTGTACTATCCCATTGGGATAGTACAAAAACCAGTAGCTGACCTTCCTAGTTTTGTTGGTCTAGTTATGCCATTAATGCCAGTCAGAATGTACTCTTTCTGCTATATGTAAATGCCTTTATTCATTCAGTTCACTCTATTCAATATTTTGATTTGTTAAAAAAACCTTTTTAAGCTCTGCAGCTGTGAACATTTGTACTCTAGTAATAATAATGGCATTTGTTAAGCACTTACTATGTGCGGAGCATTGTTTTAAGTGCTGAGGGGGATACAGGGTGATCATGTTGTCCCACGAGGGGCTCACAGTCTTAATCCCCATTTTACAGATGAGGCTCAGAGAAGTCAAGTGACTTACCTCAAGTCACACAGCAGACCTGTGGCAGGGCCGGGATTAGAACCCATGTCCTCTGACTCCCAAGCCCGGGCTCTTTCCACTGAGCCATGCTGCTTAATTTGCTACTCTTGGAATATAATTCTGGGAAGAAGAGTAATAAAAAGTACCATCGAATGAAAAAGACATAATATTCAAATGCAAAAGTTGAGTAGACACATATAGAGTGATCCTTTGAATTTGAAGAAGATACTGCTGATGGCAAAAGTAACTTATGAGTGTGAGTGTTGTTGAAACGCTTACCTTTTGACCCCAACTTTAACTATTCTGATCTCCTTTAGGCGGGCAAGTATCTACCAACTTTATTGTATTGTACCTTTCCAAGTGCTTTAGTATAGTGCTCTGCACACAGTAAGCTCTCAGTAAATACAATTGATTGTTTCATAGCGTACACAAATACATGTAGAAGCCTTTCATAAGTTGTTTCTTAAATGTGAATTCAAGTACTTAAACTATTTTCAGTATTTATTTCATTTGCTACTAAAACGGGTCCTGTAGTTTTGAAGAAAATGTATCCATTTAAAGAAGCTCAAATTGTACAATACCTAGCATGTGTCTGTTTAAAAAAAAAAGAATGAAAATCAGTGTCATATTGAGAACATCATTAGAAATGTATGCAGTAAAGGGTCCAGAACATTAGTGGCTGTTTTCTATCAAGAAGACCATCTTCTAAGGCAGTCAAATCATACTTAATTAAAAGATTTAATAAGTATATAAAATATAGTACACTGAAGAGTAATCATGTGTGAAAATGTTTTGAATATTCACCGGGAAAAAATTTATGAATGATTAATTGAAAGATACACTATAGTCTTTGGTGGGTAAATATATCTAAGGGATGAGAGTACTGCTGCAGGGCATAACGGGGTATTTGCTAGTGATCCAAGGGTAAACTGTCCTTTTTTACACGTTTCCCGAGGAAGGTAAGGGAATAACTGCTTTTATTTCTTCTTAGGGACATCACACAGAACATCAGCAATCTCAAATTCTAGAAGTTTTGGCATAAAGTAGTTGTTTACAGTGATTCATCCTTTTACCATTGTAATTCATTATCTTCCTGCTATTCACATTGCCATTTTCAACATAGCCAAGGAGAAAATGAACACCTTTCATTTAACTCCATGGCAGATATTTTACTAGTAAATTACTCCTCTATCTAGAATACGAGTTAAAAAGGTGTGTTTCAGAGAGATAAATAAAACACTCAAAGAATTTGTGCTTATTCACATAGATTATATTTCAAACTCTCTGAAAGGATCCATTGAAAAACCCTGGCAACTTTGTTAGTGTATAAATATACCCTTTATGTTTCCAAGGCAGTCTTCAAGTAAAACTCTAGAACAGCTTTGGTTGTACATCTTTGAAAAGCAAGACTAGTGAAAGGCATGCAGGTGCTTGCCATTGAGGAAAAAAAGGATCATCAGATATTCATGAAATGCCTGCTATTGCATTTTAATTTGCTTTTGGAAATTGCCTACTTTGTTATTCATTTTTATTTTGCATAATAGTTCCGACAGCTCAGATTGGTTTCTGATTCTAAGGAGGATCTGCAGATGCAGATATTTCAGATTGCACAGCTACACACAGATTTTGTGTTGAATCATAAATTGGATTCCTTTCCTGAAAAAGTAATTTACACTTGGGAAGCATTTTTTTTGGCTAATAAACTGCGTTTCTTTGGAAGTGCTCCCTATCTGCTATCCTGAAATCATGAATGGTCCAGACCATATTTTTTTTTCTTTCTCTAATATATTTCTGAATAATTTAGCTTGGGAAGGGGAGACATGCACTACTCATTTGGTGAGGTTATGTGGTTACTTTTAAGTGGATCAATTTTAGAAGGAAATTAAATTTGCAGCTAAATGGTAGGTTGTTTCAAAAACTGACATTATCCAGATGTCAAACAAAACATCCTGGTGTTTTCTTCAGGAAAAAAAAAAACACCCAACAAAACAGGTGTCTGCAATATCAGACATATATTACCGAGTTAAGAACTGTGCATTTCCTTTTTTGAGAGCATATTTTTTAGAATTGGATTTTAAAAAGCTATTACAATGTAAAATGGCCACTTAGTTTGAGTAAATTAGCTCGAGTAGACTTTCATAGCTGATAGCTTTCTTTTGATGCCAAGAAAACCTGCCTTTGTTGGCTATTATCCTTAGCGAGACCGAGCTGTAAGTCTAAATTAATACACAATGCTCTGAGGTAATGGAAGAGCATTCATTTTCAATCGGTCCCTCACTAACAGACAGAGACAATTACAGGGAAATCAGGCCATGAGGACCTCGACCATATCTTCTCTCTGGAAATTGGGTTGCTTGCACATGTCAAACTTCTCTAGATTGTGAGCCCGTTGTTCAGTAGAGATTGTCTCTATCTGTTGCTGAATGGCACTTTCCAAGTGTTTAGTACAGTGCTCTGCATACGGTGAGTGTGCTCATCGTGAGCAGGGAATGTGTCTGTTGTTTTATTGTCTTGTCCCAAGCGCTCAGGACAGTGCTCTGCACACAGTAAGCGCCCAATAAATACTATCGATTGAATGAATGAATGAGTTCTTGTACAGGAGCCCCTGTGGGTTGTCGATCATCGCTGTCCTTGGTGGGGGAGGAGATGCTCATTAGGGGCGGCAGGTGTGGGGGCTGTGGTAGACGCCAGGAGGAGCGCTTAGAAAAGCGCTTGATACGTAATCAGCGCTTCACACCTACACAATACAGCAAAAGGAAAATAAAAAGCATTAATAAAAACCTCAAAAATGGAAAGGAAAGGTTAGAGAGGCAGGGAGAAGGGTGTTTTACAAAAAGCAAGTAACCGGTAGCGTGGCTCAGTGGAAAGAGTCCGGGCTTGGGAGTCAGAGGTCATGGGTTCAAATTCCACAGCTGTGTGACTTTGAGCACATCACTTAACTTCTCTGTGCCTGTTACCTCATCTGTAGGATGGGAATTAAGTCTGTGAGCCCAACGTGGGACAACCTGATCTCCTTGTATCCTCCCCAGAGCATAGAACAGTGCTTTGCACATAGTAAGCGCTTAACAAATGCCATCATTATTTTATTATTATTTATTATTATTAATAGGTCGAGTCTTCCCCCATCCATGTCCTCGAGGCCTGTATCTCCCCCAGGTTCGGTTTTAGAATGAGAGACATTGGAACAAAAGAGCCGGAGAATCGTAATTAGGAGTCAGGAGACCTGGGGTCTATTTGCGATTGCCACAGCCCCAATCTGTTACTTCAGGCAAGTGTCACTGAGCCTTTTTGACATCTCTAGACTGTAAACTCGTTGTGGGCAGGGACAGTGTCCGTTTATTGTCATTCTGCGCTCTCCCAAGCGCTTGGCACACAGTAAGCGCTCAATAAATACAACCGAATGAATGAGTGGGAGACGGTCGTACATTACGTAGGTGCCGCAGTTTTTGTAAATGAGGCAAATTAGGCCTGCACGTAAATCGCATATAGTATGCAAATTGGGAGCTAAAACATTTACAAAATTTACATCATATACACAAAATACACGTTTTCGTGCAGGTTAAGTAGTGTATGCCAATTATGTGTATTATGCAACACGTCAACTCCAAGAAATACCTATTTTGTGCATGTTACAAAGGCTAAGCCAACTATGTATTCTGAGCAATTAATATAAACTCAGTGGACTCCTCTCCCCCATTTCCTGGTCAATCATTCAATCAGGGAAGGATGTTAAGTTCCAGCCAAGAAATTTGGTCAAGTCGAAGAGGGTGGAGGCGCAGGGGAAGAATTGAGGGCGATGACGCCGGGTGGTTTTAATTTTGTCAATGAAGTATGTACCCAATTAATAAAGGAAAGGGAAGGTGGGGGCGGGGCGAGGACCAGGTGGTTTGAGGGAGTGAAATATCTGAAACAGGTGGAGAGGGGAGCGGGGCTGGCGGTGACTGAGAAAGGAGAAGAAGTGTGGCGGGCCGAATCGAAGCGGGTAAGGCTGCATTTTGGAGCGGAGGATGGGTTCCTCTAAGGGGATCCAGAGTTGGGGTGAAGTGGGCCGAGATGGGCGGAGGGCCGGGGAAGCCAGGGAATGGAAAAGGTCAGTGGAGAGGGGGCCGCCAAGGGCGTCCATTTGTGCATCAACAGTTGGAGTTTGGAGATGAAAAAGGATAGGGTTGACAGTATACTACTGGAAGGCCTCAAAGGAACAGAGGTCTTTGTGGGGGAACAGGACAGATAATGATGATGATAATAATAATGATATTTGTTAAGCGCTTACTATGTTCATTCAGTCGTATTTATTGAGCGCTTACTGTGTGCAGAACACTGTACTAAGCGCTTGGGAAGTACAAGTTGGCAACATACAGAGACGGTCCCTACTAAACAGCGGGCTAACAGTCTAGAAGGGGAAGACAGACAACAAAACAAAACACATTAACAAAATAGAATAGTAAATATGTACAAGCAAAATAGAGTAATAAATGTGTACAAACATATATACAGGTGCAGTGGGGAGGGGGAGGAGGGGTAGAGGAAGGAGTGGGCTCAGTCTGGGAAGGCCTCCTGGAGGAGGAGCTGAGCTCTCAGGCAGCTCTGTGTCATCGGCAGTGACTGCGTAGAGCAGGTGATGAGATGCCACCAAGGTTTATTGGATTTCACAGCAGGATCCAAATACTGGGGGAGATCGTGGTGGGCAGGGAATGTGCCTGCTGATGGTTATAGCGTACTCTTCCCAGCGCCTCAGCGTCCCAGCAGAGTTAAGTATGGATTGGAGTGGGAAGAGACAGGAAGCCGGGACTCAGAGGAAGTGGGTGCAGTGGTCAAGGAAGGAGAGCTGTTTGGATCGGCAGAGTAACAGTTTAAATGGATGGAGAAGGAAGGGTGAATTTTACGGCTGCTGTGAAGGTAAAATTGGCAGGATTTGGTGACAGATGGAATATGTGAGTGGAATGAGAGACATGAGTAGAGTACAACGCCAAGGTTGTGAGCTTGTGAAAGTACAGTGCTCTGCACACACTAAGAAGCCCTCAATGAATACAGTTGAATGAAAAAGGGAGGATCGTATACAGTGATAGGAAATACAGGGAGAGGACAGGAATTGGGTCGGAAGATAAGTTCATTTTTGGACTTGTTTCACTTAAGGTGGCGACGGAACACGCAGGTCAAGATGTCCTGACATGACACCTGTCCACATGTTTTGTTTTGTTGTCCGTCTCCCCCTTCTAGACTGTGAGCCCGTTGTTGGGTAGGGACCATCTCTATATGTCGCCAACTTGTACTCTCCCAAGCGCTTAGTACAATGCTCTGCACACAGTAAGCGCTCAATAAATACGATTGAATGAATGAAGTCAGGAGAAAATGCAAGATCCTGTGTTGGGTGTGGACGATGCGAAGGGTAGGAAGGGGTTGGATGGAAGGGAGCCGGTGGGGGCCAGTGAGGTGGAAGAGGGATAAGGGGTGGAACCTAAAAAAAAGCCAAGTCTGGAGCTGCAGAAGTTGATCTGCAGGCCCGGGGGCCTACCTAGCTTCCATAGTACTTGCGACTCCGCCCTTCCCAGCTGGAGGGAAACCACAAGTTCTGAGCTGCCATTAGCGAGTCATTAAAGCTTCTGTCCGGAGAGAATGGGCCAGCGCTATCAAGTCATTAGCTGTGGCTAATTGTGGTCACATCATTATCTCTTGTAACACCAAGCTATTTAATGAACCTCAGTCGGGTGGAGTTGGTAACGTCAGTCTGGTGTTGAAGAGTAGGTAGAGTGGACAGGGAGGCGAGGTGGGGTGTGCAAGTCACTTAACTTCTCTGTGCCTCAGTTCCTTCATCTGTAAAATGGGGGTTAAGACTGTGAGCCCCCCGTGGTATAACCTGATCGCCTTGTAACCTCCCCAGCGCATAGAACAGTGCTTTTTGCACATAGTAAGTGCTTAATAAATGTGATTATTATTATCATTATTATTATTATTATTATTATTATTATTATTATGGGCCCGGGGGGGGGGGGGGAGAGGGGCGGGTTAGGGCTCGGGTGACAGTGGGGAGTTGGCCCTCGGGGGCCAAAGCCTTCTGCGGCCCGGGATGGCATGGCCCCATATCGGAAACCCTGGCTCTGGGTTCTGCCCACCCTCACAGTATACTAGAGGGAGCAGACACCCTTCTTCTTCACTCACTACTTGATTCATGTTATTAAAAAAGATATACCTTTGTGGATTGCCATCCATGTATTTTCTTCGTCAACTACTGGAGTCGGCTTAATTAATCTTGAGCACAATCTGAACTCAGGGCCAAGCCTCCTCCAATAGGCAATCACGAGAATGGCACCAAATACGCAGTTTAAGGAGCGAAATACGAAATATACGCATTTTAAATGTGTAGAGTGCACAAATCAATCAATCGTATTTATTGAGCGCTTACTGTGTGCAGAGCACTGTACCAAGCGCTTGGGAAGTACAAGTTGGCAACATATAGAGACAGTCCCTACCCAACAGTGGGCTCACAGTCTAGAAGGGGGAGACAGGGAACAAAACCAAACATGCTAACAAAATAAAATAGAATAGATATGTACAAGATAGAGTAATAAATATGTACAGACATATACAGGTGCTGTGGGGAAGAGAAGGAGGTAAGATGGGGGATGGAGAGGGGGACGAGGGTATATTATTTATTATAGAGTAATAAATCTGTACAAATCAGATGTCTCACGACTGGGGCAAGTAGACATTCATTCATTCATTCAATAGTATTTATTGAGCGCTTACTGTGTGCAGAGCACTGTACTAAGCGCTTGGGAAGTACAATTGGGGTACTTTAGGCAGACTGCCCAAGTTAGGCCAATGGGGGCCATTTCCTCAATGGCTGCCGTCCGGCATCAGCCTTCACTGCGCAGTTTGCGTACGTTTCGTGAGTCTCACCTTTACGCCATTTGCGCAGGCTCGTGAATCCCGTGGGTACGCAATCTGCGTAGCCCGCCAGGCCAGCCGGGGGAAGCCCCATTGGAGCCACTTACTAAACAGGAATTCACTCATTTAATCGTATTTCTGGAGCGTTTACTGTGTGCAGAGCACTGTACTGAGCGCTTGGAAAGTACAATACGGCAACAGATAGAAACCATCGTTACCCAACAACGGGCTCACAGTTTAGAAGTCACCCCTTTCATTCAGTCATATTTATTAATAATAATAATAATAATAGTTTTGGTATTTGTTAAGCGCCTACTATGTGCAAAGCACTGCTCTAAGCGCTGGGGAGGATACAAGGTGATCAGATTGCCCCATATGGGGCTCACAGTCTTCATCCCCGTTTTACAGTTGAGGTAACTGAGGCCCAGAGAAGTGAAGTGACTTACCCAAAGTCACACAGCTGACAAGCGGCAGAGCAGGGATTTGAACCCGTGACCTCTGACTCCAAAGCCCGGGCTCTTTCCACTGAGCCACGTTGCTTCTATTGAGTGCTTACTGTGTGCAGAGCACTGTACTAAGCGCCTGGGAAGTTCAAGTTGGCAACGTATAGAGACGTCCCCTACCCAACAGCGGGCTCACGGTCTAGAAGGGGGAGACAGACAACAAAACATGTGGACAGGTGTCAAGTCATCAGAATAAATAGAAGTAAAGCCAGATGCACATCATTAACAAAATAAATAGAATAGTAAATATGTACAAGTGAAATAGAGTAATAAATCTGTACAAACATATACACAGGTGCTGTGGGGAGGGGAAAGAGGTAGGGTGGGTGGGACATCTGGGTTGTCAAGATAAGAAAAAGAGAGAGCAGCTTTATTTTAAAAATCAGTCTAAGAAATCTCACCTCTCAACTTTCCCGGTTCTCCTGTCCTCTCATGGGACAGGGCCGGGAGGTGGGTCGAGCAGAGACATTAGGAAGTAGTGGGGGGCCAAGAGCAGGTGGCATTTAAGTTCCCTTTGGCTCTCTAGGCTATGAATTTCAGTTATGAAAATGATGGATTTGGGACATTTTAGATCGCCTGCCCAGATTACGTATTTGAGAATCCTTGGCCTGAATGACTTCGTTTTGGGATTTCTTAAATACTCTGGGCTCAGTTTAGGTTTATCGGTTTGGAGGCTCTTCCTGCCCCACGTGGGGCTTCCACCCTTTATCCTCACATCACAGAGGAGGAAACTGAGGCCCAGTGGAGTGAATTGGCCAATGTCCTACATCGGGCAGCTGTCACAGTCAGGTGTAGAAGCCACGTCCGTCTGAGCCCACTGTTGGGTAGGGACTGTCTCTATATGTTGCCAATTTGTACTTCCCAAGTGCTTAGTACAGTGCTCTGCACATAGTAAGCGCTCAATAAATACGATTGATGATGATTCCGGCCCGGGATGGCCTGGCCCCAGATCGGAAACCCTGGCCCTGGCTTCTGCCCTCCCCCTCACAATACCCCAGTGGGAGCAGACACCTGCCCTGCCCATAACGCTCCCTCCCTCCCTCGGGAAGCACCCCTTTCAATCAATCAATCAATCAATTGTATTTATTGAGCGCTTACTGTGTGCAGAGCACTGTACTAAGCGCTTGGGAAGTACAAGTTGGCAACATATACAGTCCCTACCCAACAGTGGGCTCACAGACTAGAAGTCTAGTCCTCGGCCAAGCCAATTTGAAGACATACCGGTGGGAGATAGAGAAGCAGCATGGCACAATGGAAAGAGCACGGGCTTGGGAGCCAGAGGTCATGGGTTCAAATCCCGGCCCTGCCAACTGTCAGCCGTGTGACTTTTGGCAAGTCACCTAACTTCTCTGTGCCTCAGTGACCTCATCTGTAAAATGGGGATTAAGACTGTGAGCCCCACGTGGGACAATCTGACCACCTTGTATCCTCCCCAGCGCTTAGAACAGTGCTTTGCACATAGTAAGCGCTTAACAAATGCCATTATTATTATTATTAGATAATGCATAAAGCTGGTTTACTCTGCCTAATGGCCTGTTGTTACCTTGATCCTCATCTGTCAAGTAATCAAGTAATCAATCCTATATAATAATGATGATGATGGCATTTGATATGCGCTTACTATGTGCCGAGCACTGTTCTAAGCTCTGGATATTGAGCGCTTATGTGTGGAGAGCACAATATAACAGAATTGGTAAACATGTTCACTGCACACAAAGAGCTTACAGTACATAAAACTAAATATTGATTAACAGTTCAAGGAGGAGCAAAGCACATTTAAAAAATGTCCTACATTCAACACACTGCCACACAGAATTTGAAGATAAATGTAGTTACTGCTAACAATAGTAGTAACAGTTATTAAGCATTTACCACGGTTAGAACTTTATTAGGTATTTACAATAGTTCGCACTGAGTCCTTGTTCTGTGGTGTGCACAGTCTAAAAATCACCATTTTACAGATGATGTAGCTGAAGCCCAGGGGTGTAAAGTGATTTAACCAAGGCCATACAGATCAGTGGCAGAATTGGGATATGAGCCCTGGTCTTTCCACCAAGCCTAGCTGCCTTCAGTCTTCTGATCCATTTTCAGAGGATATATAAAATGTGAGAAGCAGCGTGGCTCAGTGGAACGAGCATGGGCTTTGGAATCAGAGGTCATGGGTTCAAATCCCAGCTCCTCCAATTGTCAGCTGTGTGACTTTGGGCTAGTCACTTAACTTCTCTGTGCCTCAGTTCCCTCATCTGTAAAATGGGGATTAATAATCATAATGATGGCATTTATTAAGCGCTTACCATGTGTAAAGCACTGTTCTAAGCGCTGGGGAGGTTACAAGGTGATCAGGTTGTCCCACGGGGGGCTCACAGGCTTAATCCCCATTTTAAGACTGTGAGCCCCATGTAGGATAACCTGATCACCTTGTATCCCCCAGCGCTTAGAACAGTGCTTTACACATATTTTAGCACTTAACAAATGCGCTCATTATTATTATGAATCTTATTTCAGCCTATATGCATCACATCACTCCTTAAAATCTGGGTTTAACCCACTTTTCACTCTGTATACATGGGAAATAAATGTTTTCTTCATGATGGTTCTGTGTTATCAGTATCTCTATCTGAATCACATTTAAGAGCCCAGAGAGCTAAAAGGATAGCCTAGGTGATATGTAAATAGAGTTCTTTCTATAGAAACAAAAGCTCTTCCATGAGAGGGCAATTCAAAGTGAATATAAATGTTAGGACTAGAATCTGCTACTCTTTTTCTTTATCCTAGTTAACAAAATATCTGCTGATAATTCATTTTTGCCTAGAATTTTATGAGCATGGAAAACATTTTAAGAGTCACTGTAAACTCATAGGCCAGGAATGTGTCTCTTATATTGTTGTATTGTACTCTCCCAAGTGCTGAGTGCAGTACTCTGTACACAATAAGCACTCGATAAAATATGATTGATTAATTGATCATTTGGGTCTTGCTGATTTCCTGCAATTAGAATGGTAATATATTTTGCTGAAAAAACGACATGAGGACATCATTTTAAGTTTGTGCCCCTTTCCTCTCCCTCTTGGTTTCATAAAGAATAATAGGTGGTGGGAAAGGATTCTTGGATATTAGTGTCAGTGCTAATCATTCAATCATCAATATGTATGGAGCACAGACTCTGTGAAAAATCCAGTACTGAGTACTTGAGAGAGAATAACAGAAACAAGAACAAGACTTATGTTCCCTGCCCTTAAGTACCTTAATATCTAATAACAGAGACAGGGACCTAAAGAAAATTTACAAGTAGGGAAACAAGATACAAATAAATAGAAGTACATGAGTGTTGATGATGGGAACAAAATATGTTTGTTCCATGAGTGGCTGTTGGGATGACATAATCAGGATATTGTGAATTGATTTGGTAATCAACTGAGTACAGAAAAGCTAATTAGAATAGGGTGATTTTGGTCTGTATTGGGTGAAAGTTGGAATTATAACTCCCAGTCTCTGAGTTTACAGTCTGTTCAGTAGCTTCTGAATCACACACACTAATTTCTTGAATACAGATTTTGAGGTAAAAGCAAAGAATTATATACTTCAACAAGTTGCTCAGAAAAGCATATGATAAGGTTAAATGTGTGAGAAGTGATGCCTTCAGGGCTTCAGAGATCAGTTCTTGGTCCAGTTAGCTGCAGAAGCAGTGATAGCTCCAAATTTCTGCATGACAGGCAGGGCTTTAATCCCTGTAGAGTGTTTAAATTGATATTTGTATTCCAGCTTGTTCACTTAGCTCATTATCTGCCGTTCATATTTACACTCTGTTCCTCTAGATTAAGAGAAACAGAACAAATTGGTCAGATTTACTTGTTTGTGTACTATATTACAAAGGACAATTTCTTAAAAATAATGAATTTCAGTAAATGCATTAGTTTTTGTTTTGCATTAGAAAGTTTATGGAATTGCCTTTTCTCATTAGGATTTCAATTTAGCATTTGTACAGAAACATCAGTTTTATTAATGCTCAGTTTAAAATTTTGTGGGAATAGATCGATTAACTTTTCCTTATCTATAATTTATGGCAGAAGTGGTCACTCTGTCCTAAGCTTATTGGTATTTTGGCCTAGGTTTTTTATTTTGGTTGTTTTTGGCTTTACGGCATTTATTGTGTAACCACTATGTGCCAGGCACTATACTAGGCACTGGAGTAGATATAAGCTGGTCATGTGAGCCCGTTGTTGGGTAGGGGCCATCCCTATATGTTGCCAACTTGTACTTCCCAAGCGTCTAGTACAGTGCTCTGCACGTAGTAAGTGCACAATAAATACGATTGAATGGATGAATGTTGGACACAGTCCATGTTCCCCATTAGGCTCACAGTTACAAATGAGATAACTGAGTCACATTGAAGTCACACAGCAGACAGGTGGCAGAGCTGGGATTAGAACCCAGGGCCTCCTTACCACCGGGCAATAATGCTTCTTGGTATTTTCTCAAAGTAAAATGGGGGACTTTCCAAAGAGAATTCAATTCTTGGAAGAGTTATAGATATTTGGTTTAAGTGTGGCCTGCTGGACTTGTGACAAATTGGATGATAATTCGTCCATGCAGCAGTATACTGCTGCTTTTATTGCTAATTATTATTATTTTTTAAATTATTGTTCTTTCCCCGAGTACATTTTCAGTCTCCCCCCATTTCAAAAGTGACCCCTTATGGGTCAGAAACACTATCGTTGTGCTTCTCCTAGTGCTTAGAATTGTAGTTTGCCCGTCGCAGCTGCTTAACAAACATAATAAATGATGACGATAATGGCCTAAGGAACAGCAGAAGAAATGAAAGTAGATTTCCTATGACTTTTACTTTAAATTTTCTAATTTTATCAAATTGCCAGTAAACAATATAAAAAGTAAACCATTCATCTGCTTCAATTCTAATGCAGTGCCTAAAGAAATCTGAATTTCCAGGTCAATAATATTGTTTTAAACATTTTACAATTTCAAGAATAATCTTTTGAGCAAAAGTTGAAACTGAAAACCATTTCCTTTCAGTTTTAGCTGGTTATTCCCATAAACTGTTTTCTGACATAGACAAATGTTCAAACCATTTTCATTTGGGGAAAGCTCATTTAAGGACATTCCAAACCTTGCTTATATGAACATTTTTATCTAGGACCTTTGAGAATTAAATTATAAAGGTGTGATGGTCACAAAGATGGAAAGGATTTTATAAAGTAGTTGTGAATTCAGTCAGTATCCTAATTTAGTGGAGCCCTTCATGCTGACTTGTACTTCCGAAGCGCTTAATACAGTGCTCTGCACATGGTAAGCGCTCAATAAATATGATTGAATGAATGAATTTCTGCTTTGGAATGAAAGGATCTACAGCAGGAACCAATTTCTGTAAATTCCTTTGTTTAATAAGATAGCTGAAGACAATGACGATTTGATTCTCACAGGGCCTGCTACAGCATTCTGTACACAATAGCTACTCAATAAATATTGAAGACTTGGCAGTGGTCATATACCATTAGTGGCATTAGCATTTCATAAATCTTTTAAAACATAGATGATGAAGTAGAGTTTACCTATTTGCAATTATTATTAGGAGCTGATCCAACTGATCCTGTATTAGTTAAGCCTTTATTTTACCAATATGTTAAAGTTATCAGTGGGATTCTGTGAGTTATTTTAGAACTTCTTGAGTAGCCAGGCCCTAATGGATAGAACACAGGGGTGAGAGTCAGAAACTTGGGTTCTAATCCTGACATTGCTACATGTCTGCTCCGTGACCCTGGGCATTTAACTTCTCTGTGCCTCCGTGTTCTAATCTGTAAAATGGGTATTAAATATTGATCTTCTTTTCCTTAGATTGTGAGCCCATGGGACAAGAAATGTGTTTAATCCTATTATCCTGCATACACCCCAGCATTTAGCATAGTCCTTGGCAGAGAATAAGTATTTAATAAATACCACGCTGTTTTAATTCATATTTTGTATTAACTGTAGCTTGCTGGTGGTTTTCAAATCCTTATTTCATTTGTATGAATTTTCTCAATGTCCAGCCAAAATGATGCCAATTTAATCCAGACAAGAGTTCTCATAATAGAGCGAGGCAGGTTGTTTTATGTCAAACACATCATCCCTGAGGAAAATTTAGAAGAAAAGAAATGGTTGTTGGGTTATGAAAACTCATTTCCAGATGAAGTGATTTTTCCTTTGGTAAGGCTGTCCCTCCCTACCCCATATTGCCTTATCTTTCTTGCTGTTTACTGGTAGCAGGCATGCCATGCCTCTGTTGTCAACTCAGATTATAAATAAAAAGACATTTTCATAAATTACTGGAATTTATACCTGAACATTAGTATCTGAATCTGGAGTCATTTGGGGAGTGGAGCAATGGGAGGATGGGAGGGGAGATTAATTCTGCACACCTGCCTTTCCTCCTGCCACCTAGATGTCATGTTACCTTTCTCCTTCATCCTTATGTTTTTGAAGTCCTTTTTTGTTTATCTTTTCTTTTAAAAATTGCATATAGTCAACTATCTAAACCAGTTCTACAATCCAACTTAAATTCCTTGTATTTATCCTCTCTTAAAAAGGATTCTTCTTCCCAGATTTGGCCAAACTTTTCCTCTTATTTTTGACTGAGTTTCTGAAAATGGACACTTAACCCCCTGACACAATGAAACACAGTCACAGAGATTGAGGAAATTATTACTAATTGTCTTGAATTAATTTGATAACCCTTAGCTTTTGAGTCGGTACTCTTTCCCCATGTTGAGTTAATTCTGTTTATCTCTTTTGGCTGTGATTTTTTTGTTATTTCAGATGAAGGATCAGTTCAATTTCAGCTTCTTGGTTTCAATATTTAATCACTTCCATATACAAATGGAAATAATCAGCTTGGTAACCACATATATGGACTGAAATAAGTATGATTAAAATATATTTTTTCCATCTCATAGTTTCTATTAAAGCCACTTCAGTGATGATAGGAAATATGCCTTTAGCACCACTTTTATGATCATGTTTATTATACATCTGAAAAGAGCTCTATGATGTGGTATTAGTAAGAAAATAAGATCACATAAAAATGAGAATATGAGAAGCATAAGCAGTGTCCTTAGCCACTCAGACCAATGCTTTATCCAGCCTAGCACTTTGGTGGAGGTTTGGATGATGCTATCTTAACATGTTTTATTGCATTCCTTAAAAAGGATGGAGTGCAAATTCTAATAAATAAATTGAAAAAAGAAAATCTTAAATTGCATTTAGAATTAGACTATATCAAAATCTTAACTCCCTCAGTGTTCTGCACACAGTAAGTGCTCAATAAATATCTTTAGCGTGATTGTAATATTGATGATGATTATCATGGTATTTGTTAAACACTTATGTGCCAGTCAGTCAATCATATTTATTGAGTGCTTTCTGTGTGCAGAGCACTGTACTAAGCACTTGGGAGAGTACAGTATAACAATAAACAGACACATTCCCTTCCCAAAACGAGCTTACGTTTGTATTAAGTACTCGGGTAGAATCAAGATATTCAGTTTGGACACAGTTCTTGTCCCACTTGGGCTCAGCCTGATATCAGGAGGGAGAATATATTCAATCCCCATTTTACAGATGAGAAACTGAAAGACGAGAGAAATTAAGTGAGAGAAATTAAGTGACCTGACCAGCGTGTCACAGCAGAAAAGTGGTGGAGCAGGTATTCAAATCCACGTCCTCTGACTCGGGCCCATTCAGTTTCTACCAGGCCACACTTCTCTTCAGTCAAGGGCAGATAAAGTGATTTAAATATTGAAAATATTGAACCTCAGCATTTAAATTTCTTCTGAATCAACCAGATCAACCAGGAAAACTATAGTTTCCAGTTCCTTACAGCTCTGACACAGAGCTTACAGAAAAGAGAAAATCTACAGCTGAAGCATTCCTTCCTTATGTGAAATAGTACAGCATTGTCCACCCAGAAATAGATAGTTCAGCTTATTGGTTGCCTGCCAACTTTATTTGCAGCTCTGCCTTAGCTTTCATTAGTGACCTTGATATGAGGGCTGAAAGGCTTGTAAGGTTACATATTGGTCAATATGCTAAGCTAGAAGAAAACCCATGTAAATTCATTTGTGTAGTATAAAAATTGTCATTTTAAGATATTGTTTGACTACAAAGGGTACATACTATATAAATTAGAAAGTTTTCGTATGGATATCGCTTAGTACAGTGCTCTGCACACAGTAAGTGCTCAATAAATACGATTGAGTGAATGAATATCAGAGTTTTCGGAAACTTTGGAAAATATCCACATCAGAAAAATAAATGAGAAAGCTTTTATTGATATTAAATTCAGGTTATTTTTCATATTCATTAATTCAGTAATATGTCATTCAGTCATATTGAGTGCTTACCATGTGCAGAGCACTGTATCAAGTGCTATAGTTGTATGCCAGACACTGTACTAAGCGCTGGGGTGGATGCATGCAAATCAGGTTGGACACAGTCTCTGTCCCCCATAGGACTCACAGTCTTATTCTCCATTTTATAGATGAGGTAACCGAGGCACAGAGAAGTGAAGTGACTTGCCTAAGGCCACACAGCAAACAAGTGGTGGAGCCGGGATTAGAATTCGTGACCTTCTGATTTCCAAGCCTGTGTTCTATCCACTACACCATTGCTTACTGTGTGAAGAGCACTGTACTAAGCACGCGGGAAAGTACAACACAATAATAAATAGTGACATTGCCTGCCCCAAACCAGAAATGTCCAGGCATCTTAGATATCAAATTTTTCCACTTAAAATAATTAGCATACAACATTTGCAATATTTTTGCAAGGTCTCAAACCAGCACATTTACTTACGTAATTTGTTTGCATTATCCACCTAATTTCTCCAGGTGGCAAAATCAGGTGGATAATTAAAAGGGATGCAACAGGGTGAAGGAAGGACATTGATTTTAGCTCCATGCAGTAGCCACGAAATTAGAGATATTAGTGATTCACAGAACCATAGACCCTTCATTCCCCAGGATTCTGGTGTGATGGAGAGAAAAGAACCTATTCGCTTGGATCTGAGACCTTTGGGCTTTTGATACTCACCCCAACCTCAACCCACAGCACTTATGCACATACTTTTAAATTACATATTATAAATTACTTATATTAAGGTTTGCCTCATCCTCTAGACTGTGTGTTGGTTGTGGGCAAAGAACATGTCTCCCAATTCTGTTGTATTGTACTCTCCCAAGTGCTTAATACAGCGCCCTGCACAGAGTAAGCACTCATTCGAGCCACTGATTGACTATTTTCTTGCTAATCTAAATGTCTTCTAGCTTCAGGCCACTGCTGCTCAGTTGAGGTGAAGCTCTGTTTCATGCTGGGAAAATGCCTCTTGCCATCAGTTGGTTCCTGATTGAAAATTTTCATCTAGCAATTTCCTTCAGAATGTGTGTGTTTTTCTACCCAGCTGTTGCAGTTGTGTATTTTTCTATCTAGTGGGATTTGTAAATTTACAAAACTGAAAGGAACATTCTTATTTACATCCATTTCCATAGTCTATTATTTAAACACCAGTGCAGTACTCTCTAGAAGATATCACTTTAGCAGACTGTTCATATTTATATGTGTCTGAGTGGGAGGTAAGTGGGAAATAATCCAGAAAGAAGGAATAGCACCCAGGAACTGCTCAATAAATGTTGTTGATTCAGTATCAGTTGGGATACCTTTGAAATTACAATTATAGTATTTTAAGTTAGTTAAATATAGAGTAATCCATTATTTGAGACTATCATACTATGAACAGAAAAAATAAATCCATTTGGCCAAGTGCAGATGAAGAGTCCAGTATTTGGTGGTGAACACGAATGTGAACTTGAATATGAAGACAAATCCTTGATTCATGAATGGGGTTTTCGCTTATAGGATGGGGCTACGTTCACTTTCTTTGTGAAGCTTTTTCTCCTTTCCTGATACCTTTTCCTTTACTGATATCAAAACAGTGTGGCCCGGGGCAGAGATCTGCCCGAGGACACCAAGATCTCCCAGTCAGACCAGTTCATTAGCCATCGGAACCACTACTTACCATCTGTCCAGCCACCAGGGCTCTAGGACAATTCCTTCCTGATCCACTGCAGCCGAGAAGCTACCATTTCCTCATTTCTTCATTTTCCCCCTTTCCCCTTTTGTGGAGGGGGGGGACCAGATCAGGGTTTGGCTGCCTAATCCCCAAGTGACAAAGGTCCAGATTCATACATTTTTACATAGTTTACATTTTACATTTTTACATAAGCAGCCATCAGGCTGCCTGCTTTCTCACCAACCCAGCTCCCGTGTTTTCTCCTACATTCACACCAACCCATTCACTGTTTTCTCCTCTTCACCTTCAAGGACCCAAGGACAATTCAACCATCTCCTCAGGATATCACCGGATTAAGTAATTAAGCTGTCTTGGGGAAGCAGCGTGGCTCAGTGGATAGAGCACGGGCTTGGGAGTCGGAGGTCATCGGTTCAAATCCCGGCTCTGCCACTTGTCAGCTGTGTGACTTTGGGCAAGTCACTTCACTTCTCTGGGCCTCAGTTACCTCATCTGTAAAATGGGGATTAAGACTGTGAGCCCCCCGTGGGACAACCTGATCACCTTGTAAACTCCCCAGTGCTTAGAACAGTGCTTTGCACATAGTAAGCACTTAATAAATGCCATTATTATTATTATTATTTTACCTCACCTACAACTTCACTCACCCCACTATGACCTTTAAATGGCCCCATCCAACCCCTCCCCACCTCTCCTACCGTCTCCTCCCCTAGAAGCCATGCCGCCACCGGCCCTAAGCTTCAACTGGGAGCCTCATGTGGGACAATCTGATTACCTTGTATCTACTCCAGTGCTTAGAACAGTGCTTGGCACATAGTAAGCGCTTAACAAATACCATCTTCGTCATCATCATCAACCAAGTGCTGCCTGTGAAACCCCCGGATCGATCACAAGAAAGCTCCCTTCATCCTTTACCTGTTCCTGACACTATCCCCACTTGCTACACTGAAACCTGGCCCTCCCCAGACAACACAGTTGTCTACAGTACACACTTGATGACCCTTCTGCTACCCGCCTTCTATCACTCCTCAGTTCCACTGACCTCTTGCTCCTCCCCACCTCTATACATCTTTCAAGTTTTGAGTTTCTCTGATAGACAATGATGTAACTTATGAGATATCAGAAAATTAAACACTGAGGGGACCCCAGGTGCTGTTCAGCAGAATTCAACTTCTGGCTCCCAATCATCTGCAAGGAAAGCTGGCAGGCAGTTCGAAGAGATTTAGAAATCAGATGAGAACATCTTTAACGTCGGTTTTAGGCAGAGGAGCTCTGCAGGTTTCTGGAAATCTAGAAACATTTCTAAAGTAGAGAAAAAGATGTCATAAAGTTCTATGTATGTTAAATTGAGTACTCAATTACAGAGATGTAAAAAACCCCGAAGCATTTTGAAAATGTTTGCGTATTTAAATGAATCAGCTACTTGGGCTCCAGGACTACTTCTATTTCTGCTCAATTAATGATTTTAGGACCCAAGTGACTGAAATGGGCAAGTGCCTGGCTAAAGACTGTTACCTTTAAGCCACTTATATAGGGAAGGAGATAATATAATAATGATAATAACAGTATTCCTTAGTGTTTACCATGTGCAAGCACTGAACTAAATGTTGAGGTAGATGCAGATGATCAGCTCCTACCTGGGGCTCATAGTATAAACAGGAGGGAGAACAGGTATTGAATCCTTGTTTTTCAACTGAAGGAACTGAGGCACAGAGAAATTACATGGTTAGCCTAGGTCACATTGCAGGCAGGCAGAGATGGGATTAGAATTTAGATGCTCTGACTCCCAGTTCCATGCTCTTTCCACTAGTCTACACTGCTTTTCACACCACTCCTTAGTTTGTCTGCAATGGTATCATAGTGATTATGAATTACATTGCTTTATATTATATTAATGAAGTCATAAAATACAGAAAGAGGTATTTCAAGTGGATCCCGTCTACTTCAGGATAGCGTTGGGATCTGAAGAGAGAGGACATCATCCTGGCAAATATAGTAGTTTACTTTTCTCCCTCAACACTCCTGGGAATACTTTTCTCACCTTAGATTTTCTGAACTGCTGTCAAAGCTAGGTTTTTACAGTTATTTACTTTTTTAATCATACATGGTAGAGACCCATTTTGTAAGCTTTGTGCAGATTTTCAGTTGAACAGTTATTGAAAAGTAAATGCCCAGTGCTCCATCATTGACAAATCAACTATTAGATATTCATTTTTCTGGAGTTCAGTTGACAGTGAAACCAGTCAGATCAGTAGAGTCTAATCTGCCTGAGAGAAGGGGCTGTTTGGAGGGACACAACTCCCTCCATTCAGTCATCTGAGCTGTTAATGTTTTTATGAGTTTTTTTAATCTTTTATTTAATTAAAGACATCGATGTTCCTTTTCCTCCAAAGAGTCCCTGCTTTTGCAAAAGAAAAATAGACATCCTAATCAGCAAAAGCCTTTGTGTCCCATGGGGTTGAAAATTTACCAAAGAGGAATCTGATATGCTGATTGGCCTGATTTAAGACTGGGACCCTGCAACAGCAAAAGGGTAATGACAGGCTTTTGAATAAAATGGAAAGGCAAAACCTATGCTTGAAAGTACGTGTTGTCGTGCAAGAAGATCAAATGCCAAAGGAATTGTTCTGATCAGAGAAGCAATTCCTTTTGAATGGATATGTGCAGCAGATGTACATTTCCAGATAAGTGTCAGTAATCTTTAAATGTCCTGTTAGTTTCAAATGGAACTTTCCCCTCGTCATTTGTGAAAATAATGCCTCGCCTCATAATGGAAGGCTGATGCTTAACTTAACTGTTAAATAAAGGTTAATACATACTTATCTGACTTTAAAAAAAGTGATATTGAAAGCAATCAGGCCTATTTTCTTTTATTTCAATTCAGAATAAAGGCAGCACAAATGATGGAATATAAAGGGACAAGGTAAAAAGGAAGGCCCAGTGGGAAAACATTTGCTGTTCTCCAGATGATGAGACTTCAGGTTGTTGCTAGAAATAAAAAGCCACATAAACCAAAAACAATTTTGTTCCAGTTCCTTCATTCTGAAGCAATGAGGTTTACCCAAATCATTTTTGGGACTACACATGAAGTTAGTAGCATGTATATAGCAGGAATGCTAGTGGTACATACAGTTCATGGTTTGATGCATGAAACAAATCTCAGCTGAAATATTTATTATACCATTTTCCTGACCTGTCCTGTGGCTGAGCATAGATTTTCAAGTATCAAATGGCTTTTAAGTTTTTACAGATATTTTGTACTCTGTTACTCTGCTGCTTGGATCATTTTTCTACAAAATCATTCAGGACATGTTTCTTCACTCCTCAAGAACTTCCACTGGTTACCCATCCACCTCCGCATCAAACAGAAAACATCTCACCACTGGCTTTAAAGCAATCTATCATCTTGCCCTCTCCAACCTCACTACTCTCTTACCACAACCCAGCCCACACATTTTGTTCTACTAATGCTGATGCTAACTGCTGCAGAGGTGGATGGGCAACCGCTGGAGGTTTTTTTAATGAGTAGGGTGACGTGTCCTGAACGTTTCTGTAGAAAATTGATCCAGGCAGAAGAGAGAAGTATGGACTGGAGTGGGGAGAGGCAGGAGTCTGGGAGGTCGTCAAGGAGGCTGATGCAGTAATCCAGGTGGGATAGGGTGAGGGATTGTATTAAACTGATTGTGGGTAGGGAATGTGTCTGTTATATTGTTATATTGTACTTGTACAATGCTCTGCACACAGTAAGCACTCAATACAAACAATTGACGAACTGACTGACTAGGCTAATACTTTGGAGGGAATACTATTTGGAAAAGACTATTCAAACCTGTTTTAGGCATTCATTTGTTTGGAGGAGTGTGATCCAACCAGATGATCTCTTCTCTCACTGCCTCTCCAACTCCAAGGATACACCAGTAAATCTCATCAGAGTTAGTCCAGGCTTATAATGACCGTATCAATATAAACATATTGATGATATGAGAACATTCCTTGGAGAACAAATCGAGCTGATGAATGTAAAAAGCTTGTGTTCCCTTATCTTGATCTGGATAATAGGAATAGTTTTGCTGTAACCGCTGTGGTTGTGGTTACACCTTAGTAGCTTCTTAGTTACTTAGCTTCAGTACACATTATGTGTATAAAACAAGGGAAGGAAAACCTATAACACCTAAGAGAAGGAAAATTCTAATATAGATTAAAGGATATTTCAAAACCAGATAACTTACTGAAATTTGAAAAGTATTTCCACTAGAAAATTTTGTGGCTGAAGTAAAGCTCTAGTCAGTTCAAATGTGCGTTCTGTTTTGGTGGTGTTTGAAAAGCAGAAGCATCTGAACATCCATTCTATTGGGCCAGTTTTCTAGCTAGAGCCACGTCCTACTGTACCTAATAATTATGTTGTAATTTTTAGGGAAGTTGAATTATGTGCTTTATGCTAATAAATTCACAGGTGTAAGTACACTTTCATTGAAACTATACAACTCTTTTAAGTTATGTTTCATGGAGATTATTTCCCACTGCATTAAGCAAAAACTCCTCACCACTGGTTTTATGACACTCAATCAGCTCTCTTCTTCCGTTACACTTCAGCTCATAGTCGTTCTTCTGCTCAAGCTAATTTACTTCCTGTGTCTCATCCTGGTCAGCCCTTGCACTGTCCATTGACTTCTTGCTCACACCCTCCACCCGTCAAGAAATATCTCTATCTTTGTATCCAACAGACCACTGATCGCCCATAATAATGGCGGTATTTGAGAAGCAGCTTGGCTCAATGGAAAGAGCACGGGCTTTGGAGTCAGAGGTCATGGGTTCAAATCTCAGCTCTGCCAATTGTCAGCTGTGTGACTTTGGGCAAATCACTTAACTTCTCTGTGCCTGTTACCTCATCTATAAATGGGGATTAAGACTGTGAGCCCCCCATGGGACAACCTGATCACCTTGTAACCTCCCTGGCGTTTAGAACAGGGCTTTGCACATAGTAAGTGCTTAATAAATGCCATTACTATTATTCTTATTTGTTAGTGCTTATGATATGCCAGGCACTGTGTTAAGCGCTGGGGTGGATACAAGCAAATCAGGTTGGACACAGTCCCTGTCCCATGTGGGGTTCACAGTCTCAATCCCCATTTTACAGATGAGGTAACTGAGGCACAGAGAAGTGCTTCACTTCAAGGTCACACTTTAGGACCAACGTCACACAGCAGACAAGTGGCAGGGCTAGGATTAGAACCCCTTACCTTATGACTCCCAATCCCGTGCTCTATCTACTAGGCCATGCTGCCTCTCATGTGATAGGTGTAGGTGAGAGATGGTAGGTAGCTCCTTAGCATCATGGAAGTTTATATAATGTAAATACATAATTTGTTTCAGAAAAGAATGATTATGAAAGCAGTCATTTGTCATTTAAATGCTCATATGCCCTAGTTAAAGTTTCTTCTGGAATGTCTAGATTACAGTGATTATTTTTTTAAATAATTTGGGAGAACAGTGTTTTTTGACTCACTCTGTAATAATAATAATGATGGTATTTGTTAAGCACTTACTATGTGCCCAGCACTGTTCTAAGCGCTAGAGTAGATAGCTAATCAGGTTGTCCCATGTGGGGCTCACAGTCTTAATCCCCATTTCACAGATGAGGTAACTGAGGCATAGAGAAGTGAAGTGGCTTGCCCAAGCTCACACAGCAGACAAGTGGCGGAGGCAGGATTAGAACCCACGTCCTCTGACTCCCAAGCCCGGGCTCTTGCCACTAAGCCACGTATTTGAAATTAACTCTGTCAGTTTCATTTGGAATCCTTAAAGAATAGCAAGGTTAATACAATTAGTCACTTCTAAAATGCTACATCTTATGCAAGATTCTATAAACAATTCTCTTTGAAATATCATTGTGTGTTCACATTTCTATGAAGAAAAGATCAGGAACGTTTTTGACAAAATATGAGTCGTCTATCTAACACAGATGTAGTCATAGGAACTTTATTGGCTAAGGAATTGATATTGACATTTTTAGGTGTAGGGGTGAAGAAGAATCCAATTTTCCATATTTTTGTTAAACCTTTTAGTGTCCTGACCCAAACTTGGAAAAAAGATGTGGGTGACAATTAGTTTGTGTTAGATAATTCAAAGGAGTGTAGAATAGAAAAACAGTTAAATTCCGGAATATTGACTGGAAAGCACTCTATCAGCATCTCTCATATTTGTCGGTTCTGTTCTGCTGCATCCCACCTCTCATTTGCTAGCTCATTTTCTCACTGTGCTTTGCCCCTGACTACAACCCCTGAATCATTCCTTCCCTTACTCCTGCCTGTAACATCCTACCCTTTTAATTCTGCCAGCCTTCCACTCTTCCTGTGTTCAAAATCCTTCCAGGAAGCTTTCCCTGATTCATCATTCTTCTCCTCAGGCCACATGATCCCACCTACCATATTCACACTTTACTGTTTTACTGCACTTTTATACTAACAACTCTTCGATGCCCTTTCCTGTTTGTTGATTTACATACTTTCCTATGTCAGCATCTATTCCTTCTATTTGTGCCTGCCTTCCCTGTTCGAACATAAGCTTCTTGGGGGGTAATAAATAAATAATGATGACATTTAGTAAGCGCTTACTATGTGCAAAGCACTGTTCTAAGTGCTGGGGAGGTTACAAAGTGATCAGGTTGTCCCACATGGGGCTCACAGTCTTTATCCCCATTTTACAGATGAGGTAACTGAGGCACAGAGAAGTGAAGTGACTTGCCCAAAGTCACACAGCTGACAATTGGCGGGTAGAAAGCGTCTTCTACTAACCTCTCCTAAGGCACAGTGTGCTCAATTAAAACTATCAATTCATTGATCAATTCATTTCAATTATGAAATTAATTATAATTATTGAGCACTTACTGTTTGTGAAACACTGTACTAAACACCATAACACAATATAACAGAGGTGGTAGACACATTCCCTGTCCACAACAAGCTTACAGGCTAGAGGAAAAGGTAAACATTAATAATATAAATGAATAAATTACAGATATGTACAGAAGTGCTATTAGGCAAAGGGCCGGGGGAATGGTGAATAAAGGATGCAAATCCAAGTGTGAGGGCAATGCAGAAGGGCTTGGGAGAAGAAACGATGAGGGTTTTGTTGGGGGAAGGCCTTTTGCAAGAGAAGAGCCTTTAATAAGGCCTTGAAAGTGGTGACAGTGTTTTTCCAGTTGATAGGAAGGGGAAGGGCATTCTAGGCCAGAGGCAGGATGAGAGGTCTACACAGAGATAGACAACATCAAGATAGAGTAAGGAGGTTTGCATTAGAGGAGTAAAGTGTGCAGGTTGGGTTGTAGTAGGAAAGCAGTGAGGTAAGGTAGAAAGGAGAAATGTGGTTTAGTGCTTTAAAGCAATGGCAAGGAGTTTTGTTTGATGCAGAAGTGAGTGACCACTGGAGATTCTTCAAGAGTGGAGAAACATGATTTGAATGGTTTTGTAGAAAAATGAACCTTGGAGCAGAGTGAGGTATGGACTGGAGTGAGGAGATACGGAAGACAAGAAGGTCTGCAAGGAGACTGACAGGTGATGGTAGCAGTTTGGATGGAGAGAATATGGTGTGGACTTTAGCAATGTGGAGACTGAACCAACAGGATTTAGTGTCAGATTGAATATGTGGGTTGAATGAGAGAGATGAGTCAAGTATAAATCCCAAGGTTACATACTTGTGAGACAGGAGGGATGGCAATGCTGTCTACAGTGAAAGGAAAGTCAAGAAAAGTCAGCTGTTGGGTGGGAAGATAAGGAATTCTGTTTTGAATATGTTTAATTCGGATTGTCGGCAGGGCATCCAAAGAGAGACTGCAGAGAATGAAAGAGATTAGGGCTGGAGATTTAGATTTGTAAATCACCTAGTTAGGGATAGTAGATGAAGCCATGGAAGTGCTATGTGTTCTCCAGAGGAGTGGGAGTAGATAAATGAAGAGGACCTAGAACTGAACCTTGAATTACCCCCACAGTTCCCTGTGGCTGGGAGGCAGAGAATGAACAGCCAGAGACATGAGGAGAACCAGGAGAAGACAGTGTCAGTGAAGGCAAGTTTGGATGATGTTTCCAGGAGAATGGGTTGTTTGACACTGTCTAAGGTTTAGGATGGAATAGAGGTTTGGCAAGAAGGAGATCATTGGTTGACCTTTGAGAGGGCAGTTTCTGTGGAATGATGGGGGCTGAAGCCAAACTGGAGGTGGTTAAGGAGAGAATTAGAAAAAAGGAAGTAGAGACGGTGCAGACAATTCACTCAGTGAGTTTGGAAAGGAATGGTAGAGAGGAAATAGAGTGACAACTGGAGGGAGTCATGGGGCAAAGGGAGGGTTTTTAAAACTGGTAATGTAAATTTGTAAAGTTTGAAACTACGGTATACACATATCAGATCTGCAGTCACCTAGAGTTAGGATTTGGCTGAGGAAGTGAGCTGAAACCCAAAAGGACTTCAATTCTTATTAGAAGTTATGAAAAGAAGGAAAGCTCCCTTGAAGTGAACAAAGAATTTAAGCTAACCATTTCTAAAGAAACATGTTTTGTAGTGGTCATTGTGTACTGTCAACTGATATGGAAGCTCTTTGAAACACGGAACATGGTATCTGGTACTGGCTTTCTTAAAATTGAATGGGTGTCAATCTCTCTGTAGCTACTTCCTTGATTTTATAAATATCCTTGTTTCTATTCAGCCCAGAAACCTTATCCCTCCTAAGACCTTATGGTATAGAGGGCTCAAACTGTTTCATGTAGAAAAGTGCTACCTGGTAACTATTCTTATGTTAGACTTGCCTTAGTGTTGGCATCCACGATACTTTTAACACTAGGTACAGCTTTAACCAACATCTTCATTTGCAGAGCAGTATTGTTTCAGAAACCCAGTTTTGTCTAAAGCTAGAAATAAAGTTATGCAAATAACAATTTTCGGGAAAAATCTACTAAGAAGCAAATAATGGGGCAATAAAGTTAAATGTCTAAGCAGCTAAACAGTTAATTATCTCTGAACACTCTCATTTAGTAGAAGGCAGTTTGGTGTGTGAGCTTGCTTAGCCTATAAACTGATGTTATTACATTTTGTGATTCAGCACAGCAACATGGAGCTTTTTGTACCAGTTTGCCCTATATTTAAAAGAATAATTACCACTCCATAAACCATGTATAAAGTGGAAAGGAGGTGGTAAGAAACATTTTAGGAAGTGTAAATATGAATGACATAGAACTTACAGTACACATTTCTAGTACTTTAACTTTAGCCCTGACTGGCTGCCAATATTCATGTTAAAATGAATCCTTTGGATCCAGCCTTCAAAATTCCTGGACTGATTCCACTTCAGTACGTACAACATCTTTCTCCTGTAGCAGAGCATATTATCTAAAGAAAAATTGATTTGGGAGGAAGAGGGTGCAAGAATTTACTATAATCCCCAAGAGAAAGCAAGGTAAAAAATACAACCAAGTACTCTGCAAAGTAACACAACTACACAACGCTAAATCATGGCCCTGTTGTTTGTTTTTTACAGTGAGTGGGGAAAAGTGTCAGAAACACAGTCTGAGGGTAGCTAAAGATTCTCTTCACATACTATGCTCTTCAACTGTCTAATGTTCTGCACTAGGATAATAAAATCCGAGAAAGGGAGAACCAGCCATCTTCCAGAGTTTACCGGATAAAACTCAAAGAAATCACCCTTATTAATTAATAAACAATTTTATTTGAGTGCTTACTTCATGCAGGGCACTGTACTGGTCACAGATGATAGGTTTAGTAGGCACTTCACTGAAGCAGTTTACAATCTGGAGGAGGAGACAGGAAGGGGCAAGCAGCAGCATTTAAAGACAAGTACCTTCGTGCTATCCATGGGGATAATGGCTGAATTCAGAAGTGCTAGCACGATTTGGAAATAATGAGGTGGCACTAGGGCGTGGGTAACGCTGAGAGAAAATAAGAGATTAATTGGAAGACATATGATTTCAGAGGGACTCTGAAGATGACAAGAGCTATGGTCTGAAGTATATTAAGAAGGGAGAGAGTTCCAGATAAGAAGGAGGGTGTGGGCAAGAAGTAGGTGTCAAGAAAGATGAAAAGGAATGGGAAGATTGGTTTGAAAGGAATTATCATGTGACTCGTGGTGTGACTGGAGGAAAAACACTTAATGATTTGTTAAGGTCACACAGCAGGCCAAGAGCAGAGCTGGGTATAAAACTTCTGACTCCCAGGCAGGTGTTCTTATATGCTTAGAAAAACTAAATTTGTTGAGGAAAAAGACAATAGGATTTCCGTAAGTGGAGTTAGCACTACACAAATCTCCAGAGTTCTTCAAACAATGAAAATGAACCAAGGGGACATGATAAATTTAGACTTTCCAAAGGCTTTGACATGGGTCTCCATCAAAGGTTTTAAAATAATTGAATATTCACATAACTAGAGGAAATATTTGTCATGGATAGACCACTCTTTAAGAATTAACAAGCACTTTTCTGAAAACTTCTTAGGGAATAGGTCTAAGAACAATTAATTCAACATTCTCATTAATGATCTGGAAGAGGGAGGGCACAGAGACAATTTCACATTTGTACGAACTTCTCAATCTCTCAACTGGTAAAATGTGCCAGTGGGATGAATTGCAGGAAGCTCTCATGAAGCTAAGTTACAGGACAGTCGTCAAATGGTAATGACGTTCAATGTGAGCTAGGGCAAATTAATGAATTTGACATCATTAACTTATCAATCACAGTTTAGCAAAGTAATCTCGGAATCATTGTTTTCTGTTCATTTGCATCTCTAATATTGAGTTATTCACAAAATGGGTCAATGAAATGTTTGAAGATATTTATAGGAAATACAGTGAATCATAAATTTCTAGCTTTAAGTTAAAATCATGGCATTTCCCAACTGATAATCTTCATGCAGTTCAGGCTGTTACATCTTGAAAGGACTAGGGAGATTCACCAAGATGATTACGTGAATGGAGAAACTTCTGTATGAAGAAGGTTGGGAAAGTTTAGGATATCTGTGTGGGAACCTGATTCAAGTTTTCCCAATCAGGAGGGCCATAAAAGGAGTTAACAAAGAATTATGTACCAAAACCCACAACAGAAGTGTATGGGGCATTCTGTGAAGTGCATTAATAATAATGGCATTTTTAAGTGCTTACTGTGTGCAAAGCACTGTTCTAAGCACTGGGGAGGTTACAAGGGATGAGGTTGTCCCACAGGGGGCTCACAATCTTAATCCCCATTTTCCAGATGAGATAACCGAGGCACAGAGAAGTTGTGACTTGCCCAAAGTCACACAGCTGACAATTGGCAGAGCCGGGATTTGAACCCATGACCTCCGACTCCAAAGCCCGGGCTCTTTCCACTGAGCCACAATGCTTCGCTACCATTAGTGGTATGAGGTCAGTGACAGGAGAAGGGGAGCTAGCGAGTTGAGTTCAGTGCAGAGGGGTAGAGTTGAGGATGTCAGTTTGGTCAACTAGTAAAGGCATATGGGAAAAGGACAGATTTGCAGGGAGCGAGTGTGTGGGAGAGAAGGCAGGTGAAGAGCCTGTGTTCAGATAATAATGATGTTATTTGTTAAGCGCTTACTATGTGTGAAGCACTGTTCTAAGCGCTGGGAGGGATACAAGGTTATCAGATTGTCCCACGTGGGGCTCACGGTCTTAATCCCCATTTTATAGATGAGGTCACTGGGCACCGAGAAGCTGAGTGACTTGCCCAAAGTCACACAGTTGACAAGTGGCAGAGCCAGGATTAGAATCCATGACCTATGACTCCCAAGCCCGGGCTCTTTCCATGAGCCATGGTGATTCTCTATATAAAGAGATAAAGAGATTTCAGAATTGGTGAGGGTAGAGATTGTACAGTGATGAGAGGTAAAGAGATCATGTGTCCAAGTTGGGGAGTGGGTGATGTGGGGTGTAGCAGGAGGTCAGTGGAGTTAAAGAATAATAGAAAGTGGGCAGTGGAAGGGTTGTCAGGAACATTCACTTGGATATTTTATTTCCCAAGGATGAATGTAGGAATGGAAAAAGAGAGAAGTAATGTGGGAAAGGCATTGAAATAGTTCATCAGGTTGGAGATAGGGCTCTTGAGGATGAAAGATGACTGTGACTACTATCTGGAGTGGGTAGTATGTTGCCATATGTTGCCAACTTGTACTTCCCAAGCGCTTAGTACAGTGCTCTGCACACAGTAAGCACTCAATAAATATGATTGATTGATAGTATGATATGGGATTCTGACAGAGGGGAAGATAGGGATGAGGGAGGTGGAATAGTGCTAAAGCCAACGCCTTCCCTTTCCCCAGTGAGTCTGGGGGAATGGGAGAAGATGAGACCCCTTCTAGAGAGAGCAGCAGCGGAGACAGTATCGTTTGGGAAGAGCCAATTTTCAGAGATGGCAAGGAAGAGCAGAGACTGGTCAGTAACAGTTCAGTAACAGTAACAGAAGCTTTGCTGCATTGAATGCAGGTCCTTGGGCCACTACACTGAAAAATCTTGAAAAACAATGTAATTATGTAGTAAAAGTTACTACTGGAAACAAGTATAATAAGTGCTGTGCTTTAAGTAATATTTTTTATGGGAAACGTAAACTAGTCACTCAAAGTTTCAGTGAGATTGGGATTATTTCATTGTATGGGAAAATATAAATTATTTTCATCATTCAGTTCTTTCAAAAAAGTCCCACTCTGTTTTTGTTATGAAGTCATTATATATAGCACACTCTATTGTGAATCCTACCAAAGATGAGGAAAAGGAATAAAAAACCTAATCTTATTAGCTATTGATCCCAAAATCAGTCACTGAATGGTATTTTTGGGTGCTTGCTATTTGCAGAGCACTGTACTTAGTGACTGTAATATTATAATACAACAGAGTTGGCAGACATGTTCCCTGCCCACTAAGAGCTAAGATTAAATGACTATTTTTATGGGGACGTGTTGTGCCCAGAAAAGGTATTTTTTGTGGGATTTTTTCTGAATTTGACTTGGTACTCATTCATCCTTTTTGCCATTAATTTACTTGTAAATGGGATTATTTCTGTTAAAGTTGGACCCATTCTTCAATTTCCTTGCCTTTCAGTTTCTTTCTCCTCATTTCCTTTGTATCTTTTAATGTTTTCCATGTTCAATTCTTTCTTGTGTAAACCACTTCCTTCCTCCATGATTCCATGTATCATCAGGAAAGTCACTGAAACTGAACCAGTGGTCACTGGTAATATTTTCAATCTGAAAGAAATGCAGGACCTTACCACATAGTGGCCACCATACTAGAAATATACTGGGGTTGAATTAGTTATAAATGCTTAAAACAGTGAGTTAGAGAAAATTGTGCTTAATATATTTATATATGTTTTCAAATGTTTTACTGAAACATTTATTTCAAAAACGTGGACTCGCTTTTGCGGAAGTTCTGAAGGGGGAAATAAAATTAATGAATTATTTAAAAACTTTACCTGCAATCCTTAATACTTTGAATTAAGTTTAAAGGATGCCACTTGGTTAGACTTATACAACAAAGGGTCCCAAAGGCCAAAGATGCAAGTCAGCATTTGTCATGAAAAACACAGTGCCTAGATGATAATAATAATAAGGATGATGATGGCATTTATTAAGTGCTTACTATGTGCAAAGCACTGTTCTAAGTGCTGGGGAGTTTACAAGGTGATCAGGTTGTCCCACGTGGGGCTCACAGTCTTAATCTCCATTTTACAGATGAGGTAACTGAGGCACAGAGAAGTTAAGTGACTTGCCCAAAGTCACACAGCTGACAAGTGGCAGAGCCGGGATTTGAACCGATGATCTCTGACTCCAAAGCCCGTGCTCTTTCCACTGAGCCACGCTGCTTCCCTTAGATGAATTAAGAGGTCATGAATACTTTCATTCATTCAATCGTATTTATTGAGTGCTTACTGTGTGCAGAGCATTTTGCGAAGCACTTGGAAAGTACATTTCGGCAACAGATAAAGATAATCCCTACTCAACAACGAGCTCACAGTCTAGAAAATTATGAGGTCCCTGAGAGATAGGGACTGCATATAATTTCCACCTGTGTAGTCTCTCCCAGTGTTTACCACAATGTTCTGCACACAGTAAGTGCTTAATAAATACTATTACTACTGCTGCGGCTCATCTAATGTTGGCTAAATCTGGAATGTGACTGAAAAATTACTACAATTTATTTATTATATCCATAATTTATTCATTATACCTGTAATTAATTTATTTTAAAGTCTGCCTTCCCCTTTAAAGTGTAAACTTATTGTGGGAGGGAATGTTGTCTGTTCATTATGTCATACTCGCCCAAATGCTTAGTACAGTGCTCTTTAGACAGTAAGCGCTCAAAAAATACAATTGACTGACTGACGATTGACCAAATGACTAGACATCTCCACTGGTTCCTGGAAATACCTAATGAAAAGAAGAAATTCTTAGTGTTTTGTATACTGTACCATTCCTGATACCTTGCCAAACTAAAATGTCAAACGTGCTGATAATCCCAAAACAAGTAGTATCTTAAATATGAGTACTGTTGCAACCTAAAAATAGTTGATTTGCAATATAGTTGTCAGACCCTGAGTACCTTGAATACTGAAACAATGTTGCAAATTTCCAGTGGAAAGACGATGTTTAGGGAGTCCCAAGGAGAACTTCATCAGTGCAACCATTGTGTAATTGCTTCCAATCTGGGCAGATTTGGTATCCTTGAGGAAAATGGGCCTAAAATCAGCAAAATTTAATGATATGAGTGTTCACAGTTTCACAAGGAAATACCAGCCAGCTGTTCCGTGCTTGCTGTAATGTTGCTGCAGAAGCAAATATAGAATGGAACTGCTGAAATGAATAAAAATAAATAGATAAAATGATTAGGAATTACTCCCAAGTGTCTTTTTCTTGCATTATAGTGGATCTCAGTATTAGGTCTTCCTTGCTTTTGACTTTTTTTTTTTATCTCCAAGAGAAAATACACGTGCCTTTCCTCTCCCCTGGGCTTTCCTTCCTCTTCCTACACGAGAGTCCCAGCAGTCCGGTCTAAGAAGGTCCAACAGAACTGGTGTCAGTCCTGGAATCCCCAGCCTCACCACCCTCACTTTCCCCAAGCAAAGCCGCTCCCAAACCACCCAAGATGTGACATACCTTTAGGCTCATTTTATAAAATGTTATTTCCAATACGGCAAGGCCAACATATAGTCCTGGCTATACCCCAAACTCCCATACTGCCTGACCACAGAATGCACCATTTCAGCCATAAATGATGGGTAAGGAGGAGGAGGAAGTGAAGGAGATTGGGTGACTTCCTCCTCTGTGATGCTGTGTTACTACCCTGGCTACCCCAGTAGTAGGCTGGTGGTGTTTCTTCTCACTGTTCCAGGCAAAGGTGGGGCCCATTGGTCTAGTGAGAGGTGGGGAAAAATCCCAGATTTCTTGACCATTGCACTGATCTCAGGACATCTGGGCATACTACTCTGGGAAGCAGGCTGCCTAGTGGAAAAGGAGAGCGACGCCTGGGAGTTAGAGGACATGGGTTTGAAATCCCAAATCAGCCACTACTTTGCTGAGTTATTTGGGGCAAGTTCTTTAACTTCTTTGTGCCTCCGTTTCCCCACTTGTAAAATAGGGATTCAATATCTACTTTCCTCCCATTTAATCTATGAACCCCTTGAAGGACAGGGACTGTGCCTGACTTTTTACCTTGTAATTAGTACAGTGCTTGACCCAAGTAATCACTTTACCAACACTACAGTTATTAGAACAGCTTACTCTTTTATCCATCCTGTTTTTAGGTAACTGTAGCGAGCACAGTAACAGTAAAGCAGATGGTTCTTATGTTTTCTTCATGACCCATGGTTTGATAGATATTCTATTAGTTTCATGGGAGAAATTTCTGTGGGGTGGGGGTTTTGAACAACTTTTCAGTTTTTACAAACGATAGTCATGAAAACATGAAAGTACTTTGCTCCCAGTAAGTGATACAAGTGAGAGTGATGTTCCACTTTTACCCCATAGTGGCCTGTCCTTCACAAAATGAATTGTAGCTTGGCTTTGGAATATTCATTACTTGTAAATGATGGCATCCCCACCCATTGGGATTGCTGGATATTAAGGAAACACACTTTATCAGTTTGGGATATGTTCTGATCCATGCTACTGGTGCTTTTTCTTTCTTCAGGTCAACATTTGGTCTAACCTGATTCCCTTACTCCAGTTAGCATCTGGACAAGAAGTTCTTACTATTTTAGAGGGGTACCTCAAATGAAAAAGACAATCTGGTGCACATTCGTTCATTCAGTTGTATTTATTTAGCACTTTCTGTGTGCAGAGCACTGTACTAAGTAAGCACTTGGGAAGTTGAAGTCGGCCACATATAGAGACGGTCCCTACCCAACAACAGACTCACAGTCTAGAAGGCATCACCTAGAAGATCATCAAAACCTAACCAGAAAAAGGTATTATCTCCATCTATTGAGATGTGAGTCCTGTGTGGGGCGGGGACTGTGTCTGACCTGATTATGTTGAATCATCCCAGTACTTATTATAGTGCTTTGCACAGAGTAAGCACTTTCAAATACTACAATTACTGTTATTTTATTAGCATTTATTTTAGACTAGACAGTCTACTGACATCAGAAGATGCCTGATATCAATTCAAATCTAGAAATGAATTTCATTTCTTAAAGTTGCTCTTTCTGGTGAATCGTGCTCATTTCTAATCTGAATCGGCAGTGTGCCTGCTAGGGTGAGATGCATAGATTAACCCAAATGGATTATAATCGAAATTGTGAAATGCTGTGTTTTACATACTATGTCACTTTTATTCTGAGAAGTTTAATAAAATCTTTCTACAGGATTTCATTATAACCTCGTAGTATGCATAGGAATTAGGTAAATATTTGTACATGCCAGGCTGATTTAATGATGCCTGCTACTACCTACCAGCAGATCTCCTCCTGGGCAGCAGTAAAATGCATCAGCATTCTAAGGTGCTGCACAAATTTAATAAATACGTTTACCATTTGTGCAGCGTGAATCTTGCTGGCCCCTGGTGAGTGGCTTGCATAAAACTGAAGTAAATAACAATTAGTATTTTAACAGTGGCATATAAAATCCTGAGAAGCAGTGAAAAATTTCAGTGGGCTAATGGTTGCTGTTTTCCTTTCTGTTTCCTTCTTTCTAAATTAATGAAAGGGTGTTGTGGCTAGAAGTGACTCTACAGTTATTTCACATTTTAAGCAGCACTAAAGTGAAAGAGAGCAGCATATATTTTGTTTGAGAGAATGAAATAGGATAGAAAAAGGAAATAATAAGCTCTGCTTTGAAAAATAAGCTAAGCAAGATAGCAGTAGTGAAAGAGTGGTTTTGCATACATCGATTAGTCAAAATTGCAGCACGTACATTAACATAGTCATTTCCAGAGTGTTACGTCTGCTTAAACACACCCTGACTCTCAACTAAACAGAGACATTTCACTACCAGACCTTTCAAACTGTGTGACCTGTAAATCAATAATACCACTGTCTAGGTCTTGGGATGAAAAAACCAGATGACACATTTCTCTCACTTTCCTCACCCTGGCATGTAGAGGCTCTTTGATGTGCCATTTTCACTGGTTTGAGTTATTCATGAACAGAAATTTTAACAGGTTTGGCGTAGAAGCTTTAGGATCAAGTGATGGGATGACTCTGTCAATTGAATTCTTTTCTTTGCCCTTTGAGTGTTTTCTGTTACAAAAGGCAATCCTTCTGCTTTGAACCGTTACATGGAGTTTAGCTCTCATATATGATCATAGACGATTTTCATCATTTGTTTATCAAATTATTTTTTATATAATTTATGTGGTTCTCTCTGTCCCCCTGCCCTAATCCCCTGTAATTATGGAGCAAGAAATGAGAATTAATGTTTACAGTAATGAATAAGTAATTTGAGGTGTAAATCTATTTTGGGGCTTATTTCCATGCTGGAGGGTTGATTTTCCTTCCATAATAGGGCCAGAAATTTCTTATAGAAACAGTGTTCTGCATCAAGGAGAAATTCACATTTCATATAACACAGCATTTTAATTTCATGAGTTGAAGAATTGGCTTCAACTTCCAGATTGCATTGAAAAAAGCAATCTTTTCAGAACTGCCAGCAAACATCAAAAGATAAATCTGTTGAATTAAATGAGACTTTCTTTACCTTTTACATTGCCTTTTCGTCCAACATAAGGTTTAATTAAACTCTTCAGTGCATTCTTCCACTCTGTGAAGCATTTTCTGGGTTTGTCAAGAAATGTGCACCAAGGGAAATGTGTGGCATCTGAGAACTGCTAAAAATGCACTCGGGCAGGGAGCATTTAGTAAGACAGAGTGAGAGGAAAAGCAAAGAAATATCTTCCTTTCTTACCCTTTCTGACTTAGGGACTTTGGCAACACCACTGAAATATCTATTTATTCTGTTTGATGTTTACAAGGACTGAGCCATAAAATATTACTAACCCTGTCACCAAATATTACTTGGTACATCTCAAATGAAACCACAGCAGCAATAATCTCTTGAACTCTCCAAGTTTTCCTCCTGCCTTGAATGGAGACTTGGGGAGAAATGCAAACTAGAGCTGCATATAGCTGTGTCTTTCAATACATAAACCCAATAAATACATAAAACCAATACAGTGGAATTCTGATGTAGCTCACAGAAGCGGTTAGCACCAAGGCGGGGATTTTAAGCTTAAGGAATTGTATTCTAACCTTTAAAGGAAATTGTGTCCCTGAACATCTGCTTCATTATTTTTGATTATGTCTATCTTATTTTCTCATTCTAGGAGAACACTTGCGCATCTGTCCTCAGGAATATACATGCTGCACCACAGAAATGGAGGACAAACTGAGCCAGCAAAGCAAATTGGAGTTTGAGAACCTCGTAGAAGAAACAAGCCATTTTGTGCGAACCACCTTCGTCTCCAGACACAAGAAGTTTGATGGTAGGTGGGATAGTTTTTACCTCATTCCTATGAATGTTGTCAAATGTTCTGTTTCAGCAGGTTCCCCAGATATTGGGATTAAAAGAAAAAAACTGAAAGAATGACATCAGATTTTCGGGTGGAGATAGGGAATACCCTTCATTTAGAAATTTGGTAGCAATACGTAATGATATATTTCCAGAAGTCATGATGGCTTTTACTGTGTAATACTTATTAAATGATGATTCAATTTTTCATGATTGCTTTTCAAGCAATTCACATTGTGGGGGGAAAGAAAAGAATGTTGAATGGCCACAGATGAATCATGGCCACAAGTAAATGCTGAGTAGGATGGCATTATTTTTCATTACTGTGGTAGTTTTGAATAACATCTGAAAGAATACCAGATATTTTGCTTGGTAGACTCTGTGTAAGTTCAGAAAAAAATTATCTTTTATAATATTTGTTAAGCACTTACTATGTGTCAACTACTATTTCTAAACACTGGGATAGGTTCAAGTTTATCAGGTTGGACAAAGCCCCTGCCTCACATGAGGCAAGCAATCCCTTTCCCAGTCCTCCTTTCCTTGCCTAATTCCTCTTTTCTCCATTAATATACCTATTCCAGCTTTACTTGCTAATGTACATAGACTCTATTTTATAATTAAAGTGCCAATAGTGTTATTTTCTTAAGGATTGAAAGACATGGATTTCAAGTAGATTGACAGCCACTTCTTGTGGCTATGATGTGGAGTTGGAATGGCAGCACAAGTTTGACTTTAGCGCTTAGTACAGTGCTCTGCACACAGTAAGCGCTCAATAAATACGATTGAAAGAATGAGTTGAATTATGCATAGCCAGTTAAGCCTTGTTAAGTGCTGCTGTTTTCTAGCTCTTGAAGACTTTGGAAAGTGTCATTTGTATATTTTGTTAGCAGTACAAAAAATGTGGCCTATTACAGTATCACAGAGGGGATGGTGTCTGGAATGTTCTTTTGAGGGTTGTCATGTTGGTTCTGGCTTTCCTATTTTCATCAATGTGAAGATCAACAGATAAGATGTATTTTAAAGCTAAATAACCTTTGTGTTATTGTATGTAGGCCTTTTCACAATTTTATAGTTAACATTTAGACTTCACTGTATCAGTTTTGGAATTCTGAAGAGTCAATTTTCTTTATAGCAAGCGTTCTTTAAATCATATTTAGAGCACTTACAGATACTGAGTCAGTCAATTTAATGGGCCATTGATTTTGCTCACCTTCAAGATTCAATTGGATATCGAGTGGGATGTGGTCTGTCTATTAGATCATCACATCAAAATCACGTTAGATTCAGGGCATAGTGGAGAGAGAGAAATTTAAAATTTTAAAGCCGTGGTATAAAATGGAATTTTTCGTTTAAATCTGCTCAGGTGAATTTTAATTATAGACTCCTTCAGCTACTCTTAAATGGCAGCTTCCCACAATGGAAGCTGGAAACTGCTTTAAAGAGTATTGAGGGACACAACCTAACCCATCGCTGAAGTGATCAAGTGAAAGCTCCCATTGCTGATTTATCAAACAGGTCAATCACCAAAGACAGCTATATCTTCACAAATAGAAGGCTCATTGGAAGATGAAGAGAAAAAGAAAGGCCATCAGAAGGAGCAAAATCGGGTGTAATGGGACACTAAATGGGCTATAATTCCAAACTTATAGTTAGGTCTTTCTGTGATAACCTCATTAACGAGCTAGCTAAGGAATCAGTGAGACCACTTGCTAATCATAGTGTAAAAGAGCCCTTGTAGATTAAAAATAGAAAGTTTTTTTATTAACGTATGCACACATATCATACATTTTATGTAGTATTTTAATTGTGATCAGACTACCTGCACTTGTATTTATTGTTTGCATGTCCAATGGGGCATTTTCTATCAAGGAAATACTTTCAAGGAAAGTATTAAGGGTTTTTTTATATTATATTCTTATTTCTTCAGTCATCTGAAAGTTATTTCACTAGAGAATTTAACGTTGTGGCACCAATCAATAAGTCATGGGCAGTGCTCAAAATCTTTGCAAATAGCTATATTGATCTCATTTTGGGATTAGTTAAATTTGTTCCAGACCTTCCATATGTTGGAGTTATTATTGTCTCTTACACTGATAGATGAGTGTCCTGGCAGATTGGACAGTCATTCCATTGAAAGTCTACAGTAGCCTATTTGATAAATTTCAGGTGCTTTCTCTTATGTGAGGGAAGTTTGCACCGAGTGAAAATGATGAGACTACTTTACACTGTACTAAACACTGGGACTACTTTAGTACAGTGTCTAGGCCAGTTAATGCATAGAGTGTATGAAATGAGGAAATGAACATTCAGCTCACATTTTAACTGGAAAGGGTTATTTAGTAAGAATTCATTCTAACTAGAAAATCATCAAGGCCGATTACCTGAAACTGACTCAGCTTAAATGAATACTCAAAGGAAATAGGAGATCATTGTCAATACTTCAAAACTTCTCATGATTGTTACGAAACAGAGAGCTATAAAAAACTTGTGATGGGATAGACAGCCCAAAATGAGGAACACGATTCCTGAAATTCCAAAGAGGAAGAGATTCAGGGATTGCTGACCATTGACAATCTGAAGACTCACGAATCACAAAAGAAGTTCCATGGCAATATATGTAACCCTATGACAACACTGTAGATTGTATATGTAACCACAATCCCTCACAAAAAGGAAAGAATCCTATATAGATGGAGAGAAAACATGAATTCCTTAACACATCTTCTACCAAGGTTCTTCCAGACTAACCGGTCGGTGTGTTGAGGCTTGTCCTCAGTACTGTCTTTGAAGAGGTAACTTCCATGATTAAAGCCATGAAAAATGGAAAAGCTCCCAAACATAATGATACTCCTGCAGAAATACCTAATCACTCGAGGGACATAATGCTCATATACCTGCATAAGCTTTTTTGTAGTGTATGGAGCACCAAGAATGCCACAAGACTTCAAAGATGCTAAAAAAAAAAATCACTCTTCTAAAAGAGTTAGGGGAGAACTGACTGTGGATACTCTTCACTTTCCATTACACGTAAAACATTACCCAGACTTCGGTACAGGTTATTGAAATTTGCTTACCAAATCATAATTTAGCTTCAGACCAAAGCCCAGCCCAGCAGATGGGATTCATTTGGCACAGAAGAAACAGGACAAGTACAGAGGGCAAGTCTTCCTATCTAACCTAACCTAATTTCCCCATACAACTCATCACTCCTCTAATGCCAACCTAACTGCCATACTTCTAACTTGTCTCTTTCTACCAACCCTTAGCTCATATCCTCCCTCTGACCTAAAACTCTCTCCTCCTTTATATTCAACAGACCATCACTGTCCCTATTTTAAAGGCTTCCTAAACTCATGTCTCCTCCAAGAAACCTTTTCTGACTAATCCCTCATTTCCCCACCCTATTCTCCCACCTTTCTTCTTAGCCTATGCATCTGAATCTACACCCCTGAAGAATTTTCACACTCACCCACCCACAGTCCCACAGCATTTTAGTGCATATCTTTATACTCTACTGCTTCCCCTCACTGTAAATTACCTTATCTATCACTCCCCTAGACTGTAAGAACCTTGAGGGTAGGGAGCATGCCTATCAGTTCTATTGGATTGTAATCTCCTAAATGTTTAATACAGTACTCTGCACATGGTGAGTGCCCAATAAATACCATTGATTGATTGACCTCCAAGACCTCTATGCCCTGTTTATTACCAACGCATTTGATCCTATCAACAGTCCAGTGTTCTGGAAAGTACTAACTAATTCTGGTCTACTGAAAATTCACCAAGATTCCTCTGATGAAATGATTGGTTGAGTCGAATTAATAATAATAATAATGATTGTGTTTGTTAAGCACTTACTATTTTCAAAGCACTGTTCTAAGCACTGGGGTGATACAGGGTTATCAGGTTGTCCCACGTGGGGCTCATAGTCTTAATCCCCATTTTACAGATGAGGTAACTGAGGCACAGAGAAGTGAAGTGACTTGCCCAAAGTCACACAGCCGATAAGTGGTGGAGCCGGGATTAGAACCCATGACCTCTGGCTCCCAAGCCTGTGCTCTTTCCACTGAGCCACGCTACTTCTGATAGGTGCCCAGTTTGATCCTTTTTCCATCACCAATGGAATGGAGCACTATTGTGTAGTAGGAATAATCCTGTTTTATGCTGTCCTGCTTAAAGATGGAGGTATTTGCTAGATCAAATCAAAATAGACTTCCAATCCACTGGGAACCTCTTCCAGATGAATATGTTCTGACCATCTTTAGAAGTCTTTAAAGACAGTGATTTAGGGACTTCTTTTTTGCAGTTGGCTGTGCTCTAGAGGCATTCACACTGGAATAGTTGGATGGATCCCAGCCGGTCTCTTGGGCAAAAGCCGTGTGTTCTCAAACTCTAGTCTAACAAGAGAACTTAGTGAAGGAAAGAAAAAAAAAACCCTAAACACTGCAAAACCTAGAAGCAAACGTTTTTGTTTGCAAATGTTTCCTGGAGGCCACTGGGGCCTTCTGGGAGGAGTTTATCTTCATTTCCAGGGGTGAAAAACTGAACCCATTATTGGAGTGGAACTGTGGCAGAGCTATTACCTAGAGGTACAAGCTCTTGTGCCCATCTAGCAGCCCACCTCTGCCAACTGCTTTTTTGCTTGCTACTCTCTGCTGGCCATCTATTCCCGCCTGCCCTAGAAAATGAAATGTCTGTGGTGTAGATTCTGTCTGGAAATATACTGAGGTTTTCTCTTCCTTTCCACCCAAACTGATGGTCTTGCCTTAAATAGATTACTTAATTACTGATTAGCTGCTTTACCCCAGTCTTTTTCCCCTTGACGATCTATATGCTGCCTGCTGCTGCACAGATCATTGGGTGCGTTGGAGTGCATTGGGTAGAAGAGGGTTATATTATTCCTTGTCCAGTGTAGGTCAGTAAGGCAACCACAGTCTCACAAATCATGAGAGAGGCTATTAAGATAGCAAATTATTAGAGTTACTATGCAGATTCAGCAGCGCTCAATAAGCTGACAATAAACTAGAAGAAAAAGAAAGTCAACACAAACCCTTTTTTCAGCAACAATACAGAACATTCGTTGTCACCCAATTTTGCTACCATGTCAGTGCACTGTTTGGTGATAGAAAACTAAATAAGTTGTTTCTTTTGGCAGGCTGTGAGAGAATACAGTGATAATAGGGCAGAAATCTCCATAGCAATTGAAGTCCTTGAAAGTTATTTTGGCACCCAATCTCTGATTTGCTTGGGAAACCATGACCTAAGACAGAAAATACATTCAGCTTTACTTACACTCCTGCCACATCCATACTCAATATTAAGTGGCAGAACAAGATTACCTACAATAAAGTCCTTGAATTCAGTCAGCTCACCAGCGTTGAAATTGTCACGGCAACATAGCTCCACTGGACAGGTAACACAGTTCAAGTATTCTGCTGTATTGTGTTGTCATTCATGAGAGGAGAACAGACAATGGCAGGATACCAAACAGCTGATGTCTGGTAAACTGAAAGTGGGGGAACATACAAACCAGGAAGGCGAAAAAAAATATCATTGGCATACTGAAGCATAGTTTCAAACAAGGTAGAATAACAATAAACTGGGTAACATCCCTGCAAGTGAGCTCTCTGGCCTATAGAGAAATGATATTTGAACTAAAGCTTCACAGAGATTTTTGGGACAAACGCATTAGGTAAGAATCTTTAGTGCAAATAATGCAGCAGGGTATGTCAGTGGGTGCTGAAATGAAGAATGCGAAACATCTCCTAGTTAGATTTTTCCTTTGACAAGCCCACTTAAAATAAGCAGGCAAGATAATAATCACCAGATTGTACAGACGGCCCATCTCATTCTAATTCTTAATCCACTTACAGCACACCTCAAAGCAGCTTAAAATATATTTTGCTCCCAGACTAGTTGTAATATTATCTTATTATCACCAATTCCCTTGAATGGTGGTTTTGCTGAACAGCTGTTTCACAGAGAAGCCAATTTCTTTTAAGTATTGCTCTATCAGCAGCCAAAACCAATCCTACTAGTAGGATTCTCTGTCGTGAATGTTAACGAGCAAAAAAGAATCTGCTCGGAAACACTGTCTCAACCCTTAGAGTGACTATAGGCAGAGTACGGAAAATGTTATTTCAATTAAACAAATATGCTAATGCTTAGAGAGAGTTGACATTCATTCAGTACTCTGTACAGCCTCAGGGATGGTGTAAACACGTTCACAGAGAGAATTGTACACATGTAATCAGTTTTGAACAAGATGTCAGTAGATTTAGTTTTCGTCTTGGGCCCGTGACCCCTATTAATTCCACCCCACAAACATTTCTCACCACTTCTTCTCTCTCTCAGACCCAAATTCTGAGCCTATAATCAATCAATCAGTGGTATACACTATGTAGATCACAGAACTAAGGGCTTGGGAGAATAGACAGTCTCAGATGATAAATTACATGTAGGGGGTAAGCAATAGAATTTAAAGGTATGTACATAAATGCTGTGGGAATGGGAGTTGGGTGATTGCATAAGTGTCTCCAGGCTGAGGACTCAAATACAAAGGTGATTTAGAAGGTAAGGAAATAAGATGGGGAGAATCTACTGGTCTGCCCTTGTCCTCTAGCATTTGAAACGAACTGAGCTCTCACTCACAAACTCAATTACAAGTGAGGAGAGGCAGCAAGCTTTGAATGACTCACTGGCTTTTACTCTTCCCCGACACTCAGCACCTCTACAGTCTACTCAGTTGGACACCCATTTCCATCCAACCCCATGAGGGAAGTAAAGGATAGGATGCCCATTGTGGCTTCTAAAAAAACAGGGGGTTGGAGAAAACACACTGGATCTTATCATTCATTGTCATATTTATTGAGTGCTTTCTGTGTGCAGAGCACTGTACTATCCTGCACCCCATCAATGCTTACCCCACCACAATTCTGACCTGAAAAAAATAAACTAATGAGAAGTAGAGGGGCCTAAGTGTCAGAAGGACCTGGGTTCTAGTCCTGTCTCCACTACTTGTCTGCTGTTTCACTTTGGACAAGTCAGTTAACTTCTCAGTGGAAAGAGCACGGGCTTGGGAGTCAGAGGTTATGGGTTCTATTCCCGGCTCCGCCGCACCTGCTGTGTGACCTTATGCAAGTCACTTAACTTCTCTGAGCCTGTTACCTCATCTGTAAAATGGGGATTAAAACTGTGAGCCCCACGTGGGACAACCTGATCACCTTGTATCCCCCCCAGCGCTTAGAACAGTGCTTCGCACATAGTAAGTGCTTAATAAATGCTGTAATTATTTATTACTATTATTATCCATCTGTAAAAATGGGGATTAAAACTGCAAGTCTGATGTGCAACAGGGACTGTGTCCAACCAGATAGCGTTGTATCTATCCTAGCTATTAGGGCAGTGTCTGGCACGTAGTAATAATAATGGTATTTGTCAAGTGCTTATTATGTGCCAAGCACTGTTCTAAGCCCTGGGATAAGTACAAGTGATCAGATTGTCCCATGTGGGGCTCACAGTTTCAATCGCCATTTTACAGATGAGGTAACTGAGGCACAGAGAAGTTAAGTGACTTGCCCGAGGTCATGCAGTAGACAAGTGGTGGAACTGGGTTAGAATCCACGATCTCTGACTCTCAGCCCCCTGCTCTTGCCACTAGTCCACTCTGCTTCACAAATACTAGGGGGTAGGGAAGGGTAAATATGGGATGGGGCTCAGAGGAGAATGACAGATTTGTCCATCTGAGTTGTTGGGTGCTGACTTGAAAAGGCCTGGAGGATCCTCTCCATATTTCCTCTCCTTTCCGCACCATTCAGAGAGAGAGAGATTTGACAGTAGGTAGCACCTTTAGTTTTAGATTGAGGAGACAGATTGGGAGTCAAACTGGTCTGTGAGGCTTGAAGAGAAACACAACATAGAAGGGAGAAATCGTGGAGTTTTTGCTCTTCGAACATGACTGACCTCAAATCTCCAGGTTTGGGAAGAGAACACGTACCAGAAGAGATATGGGCAGATGATGTTCTCCTGGGTCCTGGTTTCCAGGTGGCCCTCTTTAAGCAGTACCTTTGGTCTTGCTCAGTAGGCTCAGATGTCCAGGACTTAGAGGAAAATTTAGTTGATGATGATGATGACATTTATTAAGAGCTTACTATGTGCAAAGCACTGTTCTAAGCACTGGGGTGGTTACAAGGTGATTGGGTTGTCCCATGGGCTGCTCACAGTCTTAATCCCCATTTTCCAGGTGAGGTAACTGAGGCCCAGAGAAGTGAAGTGACTCGCCCAAAGTCCCACAGCTAAGTGGCGGAGCGGGATTAGAACCTATGACCTCTGACTCCAAAGCCCAGGCTCTTTCCACTGAGCCATGCTGCTTCTCTCATAATAATGATAATAATGGTATCTGTTAAGTGCTTACTTTGTGATGGGCACGGATATTGGTGTTTTTATTTTAGCTCTCAGTAGGAAATTTTGTCAAAACATTGTGAGAACAGTAGGACACTTTATGGAATCATTTCTCAAAAGCATAAAGGTATTTTTTCATTTCAGATGTGAAAGCATGGAGCATGACACACTTTTTTTATGGTATTTGTTAAGCACTTACTATATGTCAGGCACTGTACTAAGTGATGGGGCTCACGGTCCTAATCCCCATTTTACAGATGAGATAACTGAGGCACAGAGAAGTTACGTGATTTGCCCCAAGTCACACAGCAGACATGTGGCAGAACCAGCATTAGAACCGAGGCCCACCCGACTACCAGGCAATTGTTCCATCCACTAGTCCAGGCTGCTTCTCAGGTTCTTCCCATTATATCTACTTTTCACCTCTATTTCACCTCTGTGCTCAAATACTAAACAAAAATAGTGCAGGTTGAAGATGGCACTGGTAAAATGTCAGCCTTAACATTCTTAGTACTTACTAAGAAGTCTTGGCTCCTGACTTTAACTGTTGTTCTTCCAAAAAACCGAATCTATGTGGACTAACTTAGAATGGTATAAAAATGGCCACATTACTATGTCTATTTTCTCAGAGACCTCAGAATATCTAAATATGAGAATCAGCATGGCTCCAGAGAAATGAGAAGAAACTCGATATCGTGGCTAGATATATATTTAGCACCCATTTTGCTATGTGCTCACCCTTCTGAAAATTTTTATAGAGTTTCTACCATGTATCGGGGAGCATTGAAATAACAGAATTAAAAATCTACAAGAGCTTTTCAGTCCTTGAAAGACCACCAAGCTGTCACGTGCCTCTGGGCAGGTGAATTATTAAATCACCCAGGAGAACTGTTTGTGTCTTTTCTTTTCTTAAAGATTTTAGGGTATAGAACCCCTACAGAACTTCCTTGGGAGCGTCTTTGGGTCAGTTTTGCTCAGGCTCTTTAGCTGGTTCTACCTCTGCCTCCCTTTCCAACTATGGGCATCCTTTAAGGTTCTCTTCTGGGTTCCTTTCTTTCCTCAATTTACACTTGCTTTTGGAAGCTCAAATGCTCCCATTAATTTAAAAAGTACCGCTGAGTAGTATTTAAATCCCACATCTACTTAACTAGCCCTGACATCTTTCTTTCTCTGAAAACTTGCACTTTTTTCAGCATACAGGACATCTCTTCACAGATGTCCCATGGACACCTCTAATTTAATATTTCTGAAATTCAACATAGAGTCTATGTTCTCAAATCCTCTCCCTTCCTAACATTCCTATCGCAGCTGACCACACCACCATCCTCCCCACCTCTCAAATCTGTAACTTGGTATTATCCTTGATGGCTTCCTCTCTTTCAGACTTCAAATTCAGTTTTTTACCAAGTGGTGATAAAAATGACGACTGTATTTAAGTACTTGAAGTGGGCCGTGCACCAGCCTAAATGCTGAAGTAGGTACAAGATAATTGGGTCGGACACAGTCCCTGTCCCACAGGCTAAGTAGAAGGGAAACCGGTGCGTAATACCTATTGTAAGGATGTGGAAACTGGCAGAAGAGAAATAAAATTGCCCAAGCTCACACAGCACGTAAGTGGCAGAGCTACCTGAGAAACATCACGGCATAGTGGCTAGAGAATGGGCTTGGGAGTCAGAAGGACCTAAATTCTAATCCCAGCTCCATCACATGTCTGCAATGTGACTTTGGGGAAGGCAATTAACTTCTTTGTGACTTAATTACTTCATCTGCAAAAAAGGAATTAGGACTGTGAGCCCCACGTGGGACATGGACTACGAGCAACCTGATTAGCTTGTATCTAGCACAGTGCTTAGTCTATCTAGTGCCTGGCACATAGTGCTTAACGAAAACCATTTAAAAAAACAGGATTAGAACTCGGATCCTCCGCCTCCTAGGCTCATAATCCTTCCACTAGGCCATGATGCTTCTCAAATCCTGTCAGCTCTTCCTTCACAACATTTCAGAAACTGCCCCTTCCTCGCTATCCATGACGGTCCAGTTTGTCATATCCCAGTTTGACTAATTCATCAACTTTCTCTGTGGTCTCACTAATCCTAGTATCTGTCATCACCAGTCTGTACTTTTACTCTGATGCCTAGGTCATTTTTTTTTCTGACCTTGTCTACTAGCTTCTCAAAATCCTCCAGTTCCTTTCTGCATTAAACAAAGTCTCCTGACCATTGACCTCCGGGAATAAGCTGTGCTCTCTCCAACTTGTTCACTCTCTTCTCCTGCTACTCTTACTCTTCATTCCTCTCAAACTAACAACTCACCGTATTTCACATTTGTCTGGTCTACTGCTGATGTCTTGCTTATGCCCTGTCTTCTTCCCAGAACTCCCTTCCCCTGTACGTCTGATGGACGATTGCTCTTTCCATATTCTAAAACCATCTAAATCACATCTTCAAGGGTCCTTCCTGAATTATTTTTAATCTCCCTACTTAATATACCACAATTTAATTCTATTATAACTTTCTCCAATCTGTAATTTATTTTGGTTCCTGTCTCCCTTGATATATGGCTAACTGCTTTTAGGGAAGGCATCTTTACTATTAATTCATTGTACCCTCCCAAGCATCTACTACAATATCTTCACCCAGTAAGGGCTGAATAAATGCTATCGATTGTTTAATCTGCTTGACAGATAGATAAATTCTTCCTTCTGACAATTCAAGCACTCTCCTATTTTAAGTTAAGCCTATTTCACTTGTTCAGTTCTCAGTAGACATGGTGAATAACTGGAGAGCATCTTGCTCATATACTTGAAGTCAGTTATTAAATCACCCTTTAACCTTTTCTCCAGGCTAAGCAACCCCAATTCCTTGAACCTGTCCTCATCGGACCTATCTTCCATCCCTTCAATCATTTTTATCACTTTTCTCTAATCCGTGTTAGGAGTGAAATATGGATTGCTATCATGAGGTCTTCTTTGTGTAACTAAACAGATAGCCTTCTATTCAGCGAAAGGTCAAAGAAGGCAATTCTCACAGTCTCTACTATCTGTGCTTCCAGTTTCTCCCTATCATTGACTCATAGGAGTGTTGTTCTATGCAACATGCTAGGCTCAAAATAGAACAGGTTGTCATTAGAAATTGGAGAACAGGAGTCAGATCAAAGAATGGTGATGCTATCAATCAATCGTATTTATTGAGTGCTTACTGTGTGCAGAGCACTGTACTAAGCGCTTGGGAAGTACAAGTTGGCAACATATAGAGACGGTTCCTACCCAACAGTGGGCTCACAGTCTCGAAGGGGGAGACAGAGAACAAAACAAAACATATTAACACTGTATGATTTCAAAAATCAAACAACCCAAAATTAAAACAAACACATTTTTGTTCCTACTTCTGAGGGTCTCTTTAAATAGCTCATTATGCTCACTGATGGACAAATATTACTTTTGAAATTAACCTCCTTAGTAATAATAATAATGATGATAATGATATTTTTAAGTGCTCATTTGCCAGGCACTGATCTAAGTGGTGTGGTAGATACAAGCTAATCAATTTGACACAGTCCGTGTCCCACATGGAGTCACAGTCTTAGTCCCCATTTTACAGATGAGGTAACTACGGCACAGAGAAATGTCTTGGCCAAGGTCACATAGCAGACAAGTGACAGAGCTAGAATTAGATCCCAGCACCTTCTGACTTCTAGGCCCTACTCTGCCCATCTTATGTTCTTATTATTGTGTCCTTCTGTAGTTGTAAATTAAAAAAAAATTAAAATAGGAAATGCTGAATAAGGCCCCAATTCATAAATATTGAAATATAACGAAAAATTTCCACACTGCTCTCATTCTGAATAATCGATTTCCAGTGTGTCTGGGTTCCTTTTCAAAACAGTATTACACAAGGCTTTCCACCTTTGTTTCAGGCCTCACTGTGTCACTTAGATATTTCTAAAGTAGCATCTCCGATGTAAAGGTCATCGTAGTTCACACTGTGGGAACTCAGAATCTCTGGAATGTTAGAACACTGGGAAGACTGCAAAAGTGTGAAGCCAAGGATTGTGTCTGGAGTGGGAAAGATTTGCCCGACTGCCCTTCCAAGGAACATTAGTAGAGGTGCAGTGGGCAAAGTAGATAGAGGGGGTAATTAAGTATAGACACAGGCAAAACAGAGGAGGCAGGTAGCCAGCAAAGGAGCTGAATGTCATAGGAGGTAGAAGAAGAGTGACAAGTAGGTAAATATAGTGAGAGAGTAAGGGAAAGTAGGCCAAGAGTAAGGTGCAAAGACAGTCGTGGCTACCTTGGGAAAAGCACAAGCCCCAGATTTGGGATCTTTGCCTTGCCCATTATGTCTGTTTTCCCCTCTAGAATGTAAGTTCCTTGTGGACAGGTAAAGTGTCTGTCAGTTCTGTTGTACCGTACTATGTGCTCTGCACACAGTAAGCATTCATTAAACTATTGATCAGTCAATCAATGGTTTAATGAATAGTTTAGAGACGCAGCGTGGCTCAGTGGAAAGAGCCCTGGCTTGGAAGCCAGAGGTCGTGGGTTCTATTCCCAGCTCTGCCACGTATCTGTTGTGTGACCTTGGACAAGTCTTCTCTTAACTTCTCTGAGCCTCAGTTACCTCATCTGTAAAATGGGGATTAAGATTGAGAGCCCCACATGGGACAACCTGATCACCTTTTATCCCCACCAGTGCTTTGCACACAGTAAGCGCTTAACAAATGCCATCATAATTATTGTTATTATTATTAATGGCCCAGGAGAGTTGGGTTCTAGTCCTGTAACTGGCTTGATGGGTGAAAGGAGCACTCATACTTCTCAATGTATGGTGTCCCTGACCGCCTACTCATCTGTTGCATTCTCTGCCACAGTGGAAATGTGACTGACAAGGGCCAAGGAGTGCAAGTGGAGCTTTATAAGACACTCTGACTATAATCAATTCCTCTGTGCACGTTCTCAGCCTAAAATTTCAGGACCGAGGCTCATCCACTATTCCTGACAGCCTCTAACCCAAATGTAGTTTCGCAGCTCGTGAGGTGATTGAAGGGGATGTTTTTGGAAGCTTATGAATAAGCAAATAATAAAGTGCTTTTTGAAGCACTGACATTGAAGTGTGTTGATGATTGCACTTTATAAGTTTAGTTTAAGATGATTTGTTGTTTTCTTATGTGTTAGATTCCATGGAAAAATGTGCAGTAGTGGCCCTAAATTTGGAAGGGGTCATGGAAAAAAATGGGAAAAGAATCCTTGCTGGGACAGGGATGGAGAAAGACCAAAATAGCAGTACAGACACGCTAGAGTACACACATACACACACACAAATCCCAACAAAAAATGCACAAAACACATCCGCACTAAAATGTCCTGTAAAGCTATTTTCATACCTTGAGGGAGGGCTCTGATTGTTTCAAGTAACTGCCAGTGGCAGAGCAAAAATGTGACTCCTTCACCATGTGTTCTTGAGCTCCATGATGATTCTATGCCTCCAATGTCCAAGGATGCAAATACATATAGGATTTAATGCCAGTATAAAGTTGCAGTGGGTAGAGAAGCAAATTCAGAAATTGCAACAATTTTAGATTTATCTGTCAGGTATATTTTAGATTTTTATGTTGTGAATCACATCCAAGATTTACAAAACTGGATGCTCCGTGTAACCATAAATATCACTGTGTCATCCAAACCTTTATTCCTTAAATTTTAGTTTGTGACCAGACTAGGTAGATCAGTTATTTGCACTGAGATGGTACTTGGATTTGAAATTCCATTACTTCTGTCTAGTCCTCGTGAATGAGCAAACGGTTACAAAAATGTATCTCTGTTTGTAAATTTTTTAATTTATAACACTTTTAAAAAAAAAATTCAACTTAAATGTTAAGAACTATCCATTTGAAAATGGCCATTTCTGACTTATTTTACTGAGCAAGAGAGATGATTTGTCTACAGATCAGGGTAAATGAAAATAATTCATTGTTGTAAACAAGTTTCTTTCCATGATACTTCACTCCGTTGCCTAGATTATCTTTCTATAGAAATGCTCTAGGCATGTCTCCCCCACCTCAAAAAATCTCCAGTGGTTGACTATCAACCTTCATATAAAGCAAAATCACCTCACTATTGACTTCAGAAGTCTTCATCATCTTGCCCCCTCCTACCTCGCCTCCTTTCTCTCCTTCTACAGCCCAGTCCACACACTCTACTCCTCTGCCACTAACCTCCTCACTGGGCTTCATTCTTCCCTGCCCCGCTGTCTACCCCTGGCCCACCTCCTACCTCTGACCTGGAATGCCTTCCCTCTCACATCTGCCAAATTAGCTTCTTCCTCCCTTCAAAGCCAGTACTGAGAGTTCACCTCCTCCAGGAGGTCTTCCCAAGCTGAGCCCCCCTTTTCCTCCGCTCCTTCTCTCCTCCCCATCGCCCTTCCTCCCTCCCTCTGCTCTACCCCCTTCTTCCTCCCCACAGCACTTGTAAATATTTGTACATATTTATTATTCTATTTATTTTATTAATGATGTATATATATATCTATAATTCTATTTATTTTTATGATATTGATTCCTGCCTACTTGTTTTGTTGTCTGTCTCCCCTTTCTAGACTGTGAGTTCTCCCCTTTCTAGACTGTGAGTCTGATGTTGGGTAGGGATTGTCTCTATTTGTTGCCAAATTGAACTTTCCAAGCGCGTAGTACAGTGCTCTGCACACAGTAAGCGCTCAATAAATATGATTGATTGAATGAATGAATGAATGAATAATTGCCATGCAGTATACACAGTTAATGATGGCATTTATTAAACGCTTACTATGTGCAAAGCACTGTTCTAAGCGCTGGGGAGTTTACAAGATGATCAGGTTGTCCCACGTGGGGCTCACAGTCTTAATCCCATTCTACAGATGAGGGAACTGAGGCACAGAGAAGTCAAGTGCCCTGCCCAAAGTCACGCAGCTGACAAGTGGCGGAGCCGGGATTTGAACCGATGACCTCTGACTCCAAATCCCAGGCTCTTTCCACTGAGCCATGCTGTTTACCAGTCAGTCTTGAGTTATTTAAGTTTCATGTATTTATATAGTCACTCGTTCCGTATATATGTTAACAATGACTTGATACAGTGATTGACTATCTTTCAGATATGGTAAAAATAAATCTTCAGTCCACTTTGTGTAGTTAGGTAATCTCAAAAATTTGAGATTATCAATGTTAGGTGCTACTTGAAAAGAGGCTTGTGAAAAGTGATTTTCCTAGTTTCTGGGGAATCCTCTCGAGAGATTGTCATGGAAGCTAAAACTGCATATCTTTTGCAAGGTTTAACTAATGTAGTGATAATGCAGCTCTGGAGATGATTGTGATGTCGCAGGGGATTGAGATTTATTGGGAAGGATAATTAGAGGTTACACATTATAAATAGAGTCTCCTGTGGAATGAAGATTTAATTTACATGGTGTGGTGGAAGTTCTTGTAGTTAAAAACAAGAAGAGAAAAATATATATATTCTACAGAAGATTGTTTCTCAGAAAACAAAAATATATGACAAGGCCCCAGTTTCACCTTTTAGTTACCTTTTCTAAAATGTTTCTCTTTCCCTGTTTCATGGGCTGTTTGCCTGTCTTTAGACTGAAAACATGGGACAGGTTCATTTTCTGATCTGACTGTCTTGTTTCTATTCCAGCACTTAGTACAGTTCTGAAAACAGAGTAAGCATTTAACAAATACCATAATGAGCTTTTAGTGCAGGTTTTATAGTGCTGCAAGCCAGAGGTTGGGTACCAATTCCAATTCCACCAATTCCAATTCCACCCTTGAGGAGTTAGAACGTCCAAAGTGTGAAGTTCTAGTTCCATTCCCATTTTCCGACTGGGATTCTTCTAGACTGCGCTGGCGAGGAGCCAGAGTGAACTAACAGGGCCTAAAAAGCCTAATAAGGTGAGTGAGTTCCTATCACCAAGAGCTCCTCTCACCATCCATCCAAAATGAACTCCAGATTATCTCTGAGCATCGGTCTCTCAGAGAGGTGGCAGTTTGAAAGACTGAAGAGGATGGAATGTTTCCAAGAAGGAAAACCATCTCTCCCTGTTATTTGGTGTAGCCCTGATCTCCAGTCAGCTCCGCTTTTACCCTCCAACAAGGAGCTGGGAGGAAGCCATTTCAGTTTTCTGTCCTCCTTCTCTTTGTCCAGGGTGGTGGTGGAGGTCTGGGTTTATGGAAGGGAATTACAGTTTATGCAGAGACATTGGCTGTGGCAGGGGAAGTCGGGTAGGGGCTTATGGAGATGAATTGCAGCCACAATCACCAAGCACAGTGCCAGGACAGTTCCTCTTAGCAAGTTTCTGTGTATTCTTAAAGGTCCTTAATTTTATATGAGCATAGTTTCAACGCAATTTTTCTTCGGAAATAATAAGCCTCCCTACAAGCTCTCAAACTCAAGGATTGCTGAAACAAAGCATATTGACATATAAATACCTCCATTTCATCCCAGGAGAGGCATATGCTGGAAAGCAGACCCTGTCCCTTCCTGTCTATACCATATACCCGAGATCCAGACTCCCCCAATTCTGTGTCAGATTTGTACCCAGATCCAGGACTCTCTATTGGATCAGGAGTCAAGTTTGCCATCAAGCAATCCTCTTAACAGGTAAAAGTATATTCAAAGAAGGTTGCCTGGGAGCACTCGGGAAATAATCACGCATAGTTTAGCAAAGGATCCAAAAGACACACAAATGATGTAATATATATAAACTCACATACTTAATGTACTTTTTCTATATACTATTGTACAAAAATAATCCAGATTAATCATCACACAGTCTCCATAGAAAGAAATACGTACCTAAATATTTTGAAATCAAGTGAACAACTTCATCATCATGATCACTAGTTAATATTGATTTGCAGTTTTTAACCTGATACTCCATTATGGTTTTTCATTAATTTACTTCACACTTAGGAAAGGGATTTTGGTGTCTCTAATTCAACTTCCATGTAAACCCAGTTTCAATTTTTTAATCGATCTAGTTTTAACATGTTACTGATTAGACAGCTGTGTGGTCATTTTGAATGGAAATATCATGTATAGTGCATTATGGGAAAGCTTAATCTGTATTTTTTACAGTATTTTGGTTCTAAACATCCTTTTATATGTCTATCCATGTTAATAGTGTCTTGATTGGGTTAGTTAACTGTAGTGCCGAGGCAGTGTGCGCTAGCATAACAGTAGGTGGCCATCTGGGAAACTGCTCTGAGTATTTATCTGTAGGCACTGTTTGTGGAATTTGCCATCACTGCAGAACTATATAATCATTCCATTGACCGCACATATTAAATTGATGTTGTTCTATCTTTAGAACAGCACCTGGCCCATGTTGGTACTTAATAAATGCCTTTGGATGATCATGAAATATAGCAAGTAAATAATTTCCAGTAAACCTCATCATAAAAATCTCGCATTCTATGAAATATCAGGTTTGCTTCTAACTGTATATGAGTAGCACACCAAGTCTCTCTCCTAGAAAGGCATAATTTGGAAATTTATTTTATAGTGCATGGAGCAGATCACATAGGAAACGAATCTGAGTAACTGCAGTCAGTCAGTCAATTGATTTAAACCCTTATTCTCTGCAGAACACCATTATGAGACCTCAGGAGGGTACAATAGAGGTACTAGACATAATTCCTGCAGTGGTTGTTAGAGAAAATCAGGACAAGTTTGAGGAGCCGTGAGAGTGGATGGGGGATTTAAAAGGAGCGGAGGGAGTGGCACTGGGGCAACTGGAGATGGAAAAGAGTGTATCCAATAAGCTATGGAGGATTGTGGTAGGACAGGCCACTAGAGAAAGAAGGAATTATGGAGCGGCATAATGAAATGCACTGGAGTCCCAGGGCAGGAAGCCATAGACAGCAGAGTAGATGGCAGCTGTGCAAATCCAATAAAGTTGGTGCAGTTCAATAAGCTTCTGGATAACCTTCTTCTTCGTAGCCTATTAATTAACAAAATTTTTTTCATGGTTTGTCCATAAGCTGTTCCTCTGGTTTCATAGGCAGGATCTGATTGGCAGGAACATCTGCCATTATGTCTGTTCACATTCAATTTCTAGCTCTGATTTATTATGCTTGGGGCAGGGCACAGACAATATACCACTGGTGGGCACAAATGACTGCTGAAATGAAACGTTAGTACCCGACTCAGATTATAGGAGTTTGGGGAGAAGGCAGTTTAGAGACAGTGGTAAAGGGAAGCCTCTTCTGGGGTCTTTCTGCCTGCCTCTCCCTTTCGGCCATGGTCATAACTGTTCCCAGATCCTTTGCCACTTCTCCTTGAAACTTCCCAGGACCAAATCTTTCCCAGTAGGGAGGCTTATTGGACAGCTATTCCTGCCTGTTGGCACTAGTTTCTGAAAATTAATTGATACCTTTGCTGCAGTAATGCAGCAGATTTAAACAGGAGTTGAATTCCTGTTACGATAGACAGCTGTGGGACAGTATGCTGTCCTTTCTCAGCTGGAGTGTGTATTTGAACTATAGTCGAGTTTATGCTTCTTTTTCTGATCCTCTGAGATTTAATGTAAAAAGAGTTCAATAAGTATATGACACTAGGCAGAGTTTATTACTATTTATTTCAATAGTCATTTTTTCTTAACACTAAATCCTTGCTTGAGACATTTAATTTTAAAGGGCTGTACACTCTCAAACAGTAGACATATATTTGGATCAGTTCAGATACTACATATTTCATTCACCTGGAATAATTAATCGGTCAATCACATCTATTGAGCACTTACTGTGTGCTGTACTAGTGCTTAGGAGAGTAATAATAATAGTAGCATTTGTTAAGCGCTTACTATGTGCCAAGCACTGTTCTAAGCACGGGGCGGGGATACAAGGTAATGAGGTTGTTCCACATGGGGCTCACAGTCTTAATCCCCGTATTACAGATGAGGTAACTGAGGCCCAGAGAAGTTGTGACTTGCCCAAAGTCACACAGCAGGCAAGTAGCGGAGCGGAATTGGAACCCATGACCTCTGACTCCCAAGCCTGTGCTCTTTCCACTGAGCCACACTGCTTCTCTAGCACCGGCACCTTCCCTGCCTACAACGAGAAGCATTACTAAATATGCAGTATTATTTTGATATCTTTAGGTTCTCTGACAGTGATTTAACTTGGTCCTAGTTAATTTGTTCTGGGTCCTTCAAGGGCCAAGTTTTAAAAATTCCTCAGATAGGGCATTGGCCATGCAAACTGAAAATCCTGAAAGACCGAATAGATTGCTTGCCATAGACTTTCGATGTGAAAATGTTTTTGTGCTCCCCAGTAAAGCCTGTTCTCCTTTGAGATTACAGAGATTTTCCTGACTGCAGTCATTCATTAGTTCATCAACATGAACGCATTCCAGGACTTCTGCCCCTCCTGTGTTTTATCGTCACTGGGGGCATTACAACCAGGCACTATGTGGCTTGTTGAGGAAAAAAATAAATTGCTCTAATTATTGATTTCCTTCATTGCTTCAGATTTTGTCTGTAACAGTGTACTGGGCATGTTGGCACTTACTATTGAGAATAATACTGAAAGCCAAGCTGTTAATTACTACCTTAATATTTGATGAGTTAAATTCAGTAGCAGTCTAGTGAGCTGTGTTCTCTGGCTTTTTGTCTCTTTAAATAAATTGGGGAGCAATCAGTTAATAGTATTTACTGAGTACCGTCTCTGTGCAGAACACTCAACTACCTGTTTGGGAGATAATGAAGTTAGTAGGTGTTATCCCTGCCCTCAAGGAATTTATATTCTTGTGGGTCGTTAAAATAGCATTGTTTTGAAATGTAATCTTATACAGTCTTACCCATTCTGCAGCTCAGAGGTCTCTCAATAAAAATAATAATAATAATTGTAGTACTTATTAAATGCTTACTATGTGCTATGCACTGGGATGGATACAAGCCAATCGATTTGGACACAGTCCCTGTCCTGTGAGGCTCATAATCTCAACCCCCAATTTACAGATAACTGAGGTGCAGAGAAATGAAGTGATTTGCCCAAGGTTACATAGCAGACAAGTGGTAAAGCTAGAATTAGAACCCATGACCTCCTAACTCCCAGCTCCTTGATCTGTCCACTAGGCCATTCTGCTTCTCTTTTAGAAGGAATACATTTCAGTAACCTGTAGTAATAATAATAATAATAATAATGATGATGATGATGACATTTATTAAGCACTTACTATGTGCAAAGCACTGTTCTGAGTGCTGGGGAGGTTACAAGGTGATCAGGGTATTCCACGGGGGGCTCACAATCTTCATCCCCATTTTACAGATGAGGTAACTGAGGCCCAGAGAAATTAAGTGACTTTCCCAAAGTCACACAGCTGACAATTGGTGGAGTCAGGATTTGAACCCATGACCTCTGATTCTGAAGCCTGAGCTCTTTCCACTGAGCCATTCTGCTTCTCTGATATTTAGAATAATCTCTGTAGGAGATTGCAGGAGATCCAGGGCTGATTTCTCGTGGCAATAATCTTGAATCTTAAGACATAAAGTAGATGGAAGGTAGGGATGCTCCATAAGGATTTTAAAATGGATTGAGTTTTTCCAAGTATAGAATGTTAACCAAATCATTATTATTATTTAAGATAAAAGATGTAAGGTAAGGGGAAAAGCTTCGGGAAATTAGGGTGAAAACTTCCGAAAAAATGTTTTAGATGAGTTATTTTTACATATTTATAGCAGTTGATTGTACATGTATACATGGGTATACCGAATGTAAGGTCAATGTAAAGTTGATAGAAATCCACACATGGATAATTGTATCCATGTGGTTCCTGTTTTCTCACGAAGCACCTATAATTCTGTGGCCACTGTCAGGTTAAATATTTAATTGATCCTGAATTGCATTGCAGGCTCTTATTGTTCTTGTGACAAACTGGCCTTAGGTGAAAATGAAAGCCTTGTAGCTCATTTTAACATCTTTTAAAAGCCCTTAATAGGATCCCTAATTGCAATTGCTCTCAATCTCAGATTTCCTAATAGACTGTTTATGGACAATTGTGGCAAGCTTTGTAACAGCTAAAAGGTTTTCTCTTCAGCCTTTGTTTGTACAAGATGCCTGGACTAATGGAGTATCATATTTGTGGTGCACACAACTAGGTCATGCTGTGTGTTTATTAGATAACAGTGAAGGATGTCAATCTTGCTTCCTCCACGATTTTCTTTTTTCTAATGGGAGAAAATTGCATGTTTCCCCAATTTAAATTCTCATTAAATTCCAGCTGGTAACTTTAACTTCTTGCATTCCATTAAGAGGTAGAGGTCACAGTCTCCTGCATTAGCACCTTTGAAAAAAGGAAATGTCATTTACCCCCTGGAGGGTTGATGTCTTTGAGTAACCAAGAAAGACTGTAAGAGAAAATTGAGGTGGGAGGGAGAGCAAGGAAACATTCTGTGTATTTACTGTTGTCTTTGTGGTCCAGATGTTGCTACTTCTGTCACTCTGTGGATTGGAATCCCACTGCAGTTGCTGTTCCTCTGTAGCTTGAATTTCTGAAATTTTGGATTTAATAGTATAAGAGCTCCCAGTCACAGAAAGTCTTGAAGAATTTCTGCATTTTCTGAGCTGATTTACTTTGATCCTGTTACCACAAGTCAGTGTGTATAACCTGATTTTTCCATTGAAATGCATGTTCCTCTCTAGACTGTAAGCCCGTCATTTGGTGCCGTGTTCTGCACACAATAAGAGCTCAATAGAGATCATTGATTGATATAACTTTTTTTGCCTACGCTTTGGGCAAAAATGTCTTTTTCCCAACAGAGCATAATTAAAAGTGAAGAAATTTCCAAGTATGAGGTCGAATTAGTGAAATGATAGTAACCTATGGAGAGCTACCTGAACAACTATCCAATTTGGGAAGCACAGGCACAGACACTAAAATGGAAGTCCAGGAGTATAGAGCCAGTCCCCTTTGGGAAGGAGATATTAAGGCCAGAAGACACTCCTACAGAAAGGAAAATAAAATACAGTCAGTGCTGGGAGAGCTAGCAGGGTAATCCAGTACCAGTTGCTTCATCTTTTAAACCCTTTTAGGAAATGATGCTGGACTGAATTCCATGCCTGGATCCTGAGTTCCACTTCAGGAATTCAGAACAGGGACCAGAGACCAGAGTTTCTTCTCAGCTCCTTTTAAAATGTCAGTCAGTCAGCCAATCACATTTATTGAGCACTTACAGTGTGCAGAGCACTGTACTAAGTGCTTGTGAGAGTAAAATACATTAAACAGACACATTCCCTGCCCCCAGCTAGCTTATAGTCTAGAGGGCACAGTTCCTTGATATGTTCCCTGACCACCCTTATAAAGTCAGAGAGCATTTGCAAATTCTAAACTCCAGTTTTGAGGCTTATTTCCCTAAAATATTTGTGTATGTGTTCCTGGTAAATTCAGTTTTTAGAATAAAAAGAGACACATACATGTGAGATTCTCAATTACACAAAATGAACATGACTACACAAATATTACCTAGTTGCGATAAAGCAATTAAACAAAGCACTTCATTTGCCTTATTATTTACACATAGTTGAAAAGTAATTATGTTCATATCTAATTCAAAGGTAAAGCATCTATTCCAGAAGTACTTGGTCAAATTTGGCTAACACATCCCCACAACAGTCCTCCCCTTCTCTCCACCTTTCCAGAGTGTTTTGAATAATCTCGGGGAGAACATGTCAGCTCCGCTCCATCCTTAGGGGTAGGGAGATCAATACATTTTCAACATGTACAGCATGTCACCCAGCAGACAAGTGGTAGAGCTGGAAATATAACCAAGGTCCCTCTGACTCCCAAGCCCATGGTATATCCACTTGGCTATGTATAACAAATTGTTTTTGCGTAACAAAATGTAGCAAAGTCCATATACCTCTATCTAGACTGTAAACTTGTCCTCTAGATTAAAAATTTGTGGTGGGCAGGGATCATGTACTTCCCCAAGTGCTTAGAACAGTGCTGTGCACGCAGTAAGCACTCTATAAGAATGATTGAATAATTGATTGAAAGCCACCTGTATTTTAAAATAATCACTTTTGAGAGCATTTTCCTTGAACCAGGTGATGATGACCCTAAGCATTTTTCACTGTGTGCTACCACTGGGTTAGTTCAGAAATATTTAACCATTGCAACTATTCTTGTCACGAAACATTTAGTTCTTGTGATTCCTTTCGTAGCTCTCATTATGCAAAATTCATGCACCTTTCATTTGTAACTAGTTGGCCCAAAGTTCAACCTTTCTCAGAACTGCCAAGTAAATAGTACATTCTTATAAGGTTATAGCATTTAATGACTTATTTTTATATTTTCTTATCTCTGAATACTATTTGAAATGTTTTAAATGATCATACTTGTCAATCTTGTCTTGGCTTTCTCTGTTACAGTTTTCCTAAATAACTTTCTGAGTTGTTTTTAGCTACTATCTAATTGTAAATAATGCAGGCCTGGCAGTCAGGGAACCTGGGTTCTAAGTACCAGCTCTGTCAGTTGTTCGCTGTGTGACCTTGGGCAAGTTACTTAACTTCTCTGTGCCTCAGTTATATCGTATGTAAATTTAGAATTAAAACCTCCTTCCTATAATTTAGACTCTAAGCTTCAGGTGAGACAGGAACCGTGTCCAGCTGCACAAATTTCTATCTCCCCTAGTACTTAGAACAGTACTTGACACAAAGTCAGCACATAACAAATACTACTTAAAAAAGGCATTTAACCTTTGTGCCTCATCTTTGAAATGAGCATTAAATATTAAATTAAATTCAATACATTTACTCTTCATTTTAATTTTTAAATTACATTACATTAAATTAAAATTTTAAATTCAAAAGAAGCAGCGTGGCTCAATGGGAAGAGCATGGGCTTTGGAGTCCGAGGTCATAGGTTCAAACCCCGGCTCCACCAACCGTCAGCTGTGTGACTTTGGGCAAGTCACTTAACTTCTCTGTGCCTCAGTTCCCTCATCTGTAAAATGGGCACTGACTGTGAGCACCCCTTGGGACAACCCGATCACCTTGTAACCTCCACAGCGCTTAGAACGGTGCTTTGCACATAGTAAGCACTTAATAAATGCCATCATTATGATTATTATTATTAAGTTAAATTTAATATTTAACAGTTTTAAATATAGGTTTTTCCCTCCCAAGTGGGCAGGAACTATGACTAACCTGATTATGTTGTATCTGTCCCAGCACGCTTTGAACACAGTGAGAGCTCAACCAGTAGCACCATTATGTCTCTCTAATATTGTTACAGTTCCCTGATTAGATTGCAAATACCTGTGGCCTTAAAATATGTATCTGTTGTTTCTCCCAAGTGCTTAGATTAGTACTATGAAGTAAATATTATAAATCATGTATTCCTATTAATGTCTGTCTCCCCCTCGAGACTGTCAGCTCATTGTGGGCAGAGAACCAACTCTGTTGTACTGTACTCTTCCAAACACTTAATACACTAACACTGTAAGCACTCGATAAATGCCATTGATGATGAGAATGCTTTGTATTTATTAGGGACTCAATAAATAACATTGATTGACTTAGTTTATCCACATCACTAGGTCTTTAGCTAACCGAATCACTTGAGAGAGTTGTTTACCCCCGCTGCCTTCAATTCCTCTCCTCCAGTTTTCTTCTTGATTCCATCCAATCTGTCTTCCACCCCCTTCACTCCACAGAAACTATGCCCTCAGTGGTTTCTAATGTTCTCCTTCTCACCAAATCCAGAGGCCTCTCTCTATTCAATCCTAACCCTCTCCTGATTCTCCTCCTGTCTCTCTGGCTGCTTATTCTCAGTCTCATTTGTAGTCGCCTTCCTGCCTCCCACTCCCTAACTGTGAGGTTCCTTCAAGGCTAAATTCTGGTTCCTATTTAATTCATCTTACCCACTCCCTCGGAGAACTCATTCATTACTATGGCTTCAACTGCCATCTCTGTGTGTATGATTCCAGACTGTGAGCCCATTTCTAGATTGTGAGCCCGTTGTTGGGTAGAGACGGTCTCTATATGTTACTAAATTGTACTTTCCAAGCGCTTAGTACAGTACTCTGCACACAGTAAGCACTCAATAAAAGCGATTGAATGAATGAATGATTCCTAACTCTTATGTCTCTGGTCCTGATCTCTCTCCTTCAGGATAATCTGACCTGGGATACACTGGTACAGATCCAAGTGCATAGGCAATGCAGAAGGAAGGGAGAGTCAGATAATTAATGGCCTAGCTGGAGAAGACCTCTTGAAAGAGATGTAATTTTATAGGGAGGCTTCTGAAGTAGAGGAGTTCGGTTGGTCTCTTAAATATGAAGGGAGTGGGAACTCCAGTTGAGAGGGAGGATTTGAACAAGGGGTCAATAGCGGGATGGATGAGAATGAAGCACAGTGAACAAACTGATACTAGAAGAGTAAAGTGTGCAGCCTGAGTTGTAGAAGCAGCGTGGCTCAGTGGAAAGAGCCCGGGCTTTGGAGTCCGAGGTCATGGGTTCATATCCCGGCTCTGCCAATTGCCAGCTGTGTGACTTTGGGCAAGTCACTTCACTTCCCTGGGCCTCAGTTCCCTCATCTGTAAAATGGGGATGGACTGTGAGCCCCCCGTGGGACAACCTGATCACCTTGTAACCTCCCCAGCACTTAGAACAGTGCTTTGCACATAGTAAGTACTTAATAAATGCTATCATTTTTATTAGTAGTAGTAGGAGATTATTGAAGTGAGGTACAAAGGAGAGAGCTGAAGTGTGCAAAGTGGTTTAATGATATTCCACTTACACTTTGTCTATCAATAAGCCAGAAGTAATGGAATGCTACTACACTAGTACCTTATGTGAACCGAGTTGGTAGGCTCCTGTCTGATTCCTATCGAAAAGTGTGCATGTCTCAGCTAACAGTGTCAGTATTTCTCATTAACCATCTCTTCAACCCAGAGAATAAAATGGAAAAGAAGCTGAACCCTCATCTCTGTTATGAAACTGATGTTTAATCTGTATTTTTACTTTAGAAACCCAGAAAGCCTCTGTTTCCAGGGATGTTATTTAGCATTTCTCTAAGGCATTAAGAAAACAGAAAACATATTTTGTTGTTGCTGTTGTTAGGAGGAGGAGGAGTTGCCGTTAGAATAGTAGAAGTGTTAACAATATTGATAACAGTGAATTTATATGGTATTAAATTGTTTTCAGGTACTTTCATCATTATCTTATTTTGTGTCACAATATCTCCGTAAGGTTAAGAGAAGTAAGTATTAAGTGTCTCCATTTTACAGATAAGAAATTGAGGTGCAGAGAACTGATTTGGCTGATCTCTTAAAAGGCTAGTAGCAAAGCTGGCACTATAGCCCAGATCCCCTGACTCCCAATCTGGTCTCTTTCCACTAGACCACAGAAATATTGTTTTACAAATCTCCTTTCACATGATCAACGAGTAATAGGCATACTTGTTTTATGGTGATAAACAATCAGTGATATTTATAGATACAATATGGCAGTGTTAGTAGATAATTATAATGGTATTTCTTAAGCACTTACTATGTGCCAAGCACTGTTCTAAGCGCTGGGGTAGATATAAGGTGATCAGGTTGCCCCACATGGGGCTCATAGTCTTCATCCCCATTTTACAGATGAGGGAACTGAGGCACAGAGAAGTTAGGTGACTTGCCCCAAGTCACACAGCTGACAAGTAGCGAAGCCGGGATTAGAACCCACCATCTCTGACTCCCAAACTCTTGCTCTTTTCACTAAGCGGTGCTGCTTCTCTGGATGTGATCCCTACCCACAAGGAATTTATCGTGTACTGTAGTTCATTTATTTTGATTCCCGGAGAGAAATGTGATTTGAAGAACTGTTAAACTGAGACGTGGGAGCTTCCCGGGTTATATTAGTTATTGCCAAATATTGGCTAGGATCTGTACTTCCATTTCAGCTGTTCCCAGAAGAATGGTGTTTAGTAGGGCCTGCAGCTCTAACCAGATCATTACAGTTTCCATCAATTCATTGCTGGAAGAAGGAGCCCATGGGATCTGATTATTGCAGTTACTTCTCTAACAGAGTTGCTCTTGCAGAATGCTGTATATGATATTGGTAGGGATCTTTAGGGAGGCCTGAATTCAAAGACATGGTTTTCCCACCTTATTTCTGAATTTAGGTTTCAGACTCAAGTCCTCGTATATTTGAAAATGCAGTCTTTTTGGCAGGCAGAAACTTGGTTGTACTTGCATTGTTCTTCAACTGAAATAATCCTGAACTTGGGATCTCAACCTCTGTCACTGAAGGGGAAAAAAATAAAAAAAAACCACTTGAACTCTTCTTTTAATAATAGTGATAATGGCATTTAACACTGGGGAGGTTACAAGGTGATCAGGTTGTCCCACGGGTGGCTCACAGTCTTAATCCCCATTTTACAGATGAGGGAACTGAGGCACAGAGAAGTGAAGTGGCTTGCCCAAAGTCACACAGCTAGCAATTGGCAGAGTGGGATTTGAACCCATGACCTCGGACTCCAAAGCCCGTGCTCTTTCCACTGAGCAACACTTTTAAAAACATTTTTAGTTTAGAATTGGAGATGCAATTGCAAAATTTACGTGTGAGATGGCAATTCCTGTGTTTTGAGGCTTAAAAATCAGTCGACAGGTTTAGAAGTGCCATCACCATTCAATCTAATGGTGATGGCACTTTAATTACTATCATGGCACTTGTTAAATGCTAATTGTTTGTCAAGCACTGCTCCAAGGGCTGGGGTAGATACAAGTTAATCAGGTGCCAGTGTACACAATATCTTAACGACCCCACCCTACATAGTGCTAAACCTTAAACTAAAGTCTTCCTCTCTAGATTGTAGATTGAGTGTTCACTATGGGCAGGGAATGTGTCCGTTTATTATGACGTTCATTCATTCATTCAATCATATTTATTGAGCGCTTACTGTATGCAGAGCACTGTACTAAGCACTTGGGAATAATAATGATGGCATTTATTAAGCGCTTACTATGTGCAAAGCACTGTTCTAAGCGTTGGAGAGGTTACAAGGTGATCAGGTTGTCCCACGGGGGGCTCACAGTCTTCATCCCCATTTTACAGATGAGGGAACTGAGGCACAGGGAAGTTAAGTGACTTGCCCAAAGTCACACAGCTGACAATTGGCATTGCTGGGATTTGAACCCATGACCTCTGACTCCAAAGCCCCTGCTCTTTCCACTGAGCCACGCTGCTTCTCTTGGGAAGTACAAGTCAGCAACATATAGAGACAGTCCCTACCCACGGGCTACGTTGAAATAATAATAATGATTATGGTGTTTGCTGTGTGTCAGGTACCGCATGGCTCAGTGGAAAGAGCCCGGGCTTGGGAGTCAGAGGTCATGGGTTCTAATCCCGGCCCCACCACATTTCTGCTGTGTGACCTTGGGTAAGTCACTTAATTTCTCTTTGCCTCAGTTACCTCATCTGTAAAATGGGGATTAAGACGGTGAGCCCCACGTGGGACAACTTGATCACTTTGTATGCCCCCAGTGCTTAGAACGGTGCTTGGCACATAGCGCTTAACAAATACCATCATTATAGAGAAGCAGCGTGGCTCAGTGGAAAGAGCCTGGGCTTGGGAGTCAGAGGTCATGGGTTCTAATCCCAGCTCCGCCACATGTCTGCTGTGTGACCTTGGGCAAGTCACTTAACTTCTCTGAGCCTCAGTTACCTCATCTGTAAAATGAGGATTAAGACTCATTAAGTGGATCAACCTGATCACCTTGTATCCCCGCCTGCGCTTAGAACAGTGCTTTGCACATAGTAAGCGCTTAACAAATGCCATTATTATTATTATTATTATTATTATTATTATTATTATTACTAAGCAAAGGGGTGGATACAAGCAAATTGGGTTGGATACAGTCCCTGTCCCATGTGGAGCTCACAGTTCTCAATCCCCATTTAACAGATGAGGTAAGAGAGGTTCAGGGAAGTCAAGTGACCAAGACTACATGGCAGACAGGCGGTCAAGCCAAGATTAGAACCCATGATCTTCATACTCCCAGGCCGAAGCTCCAGCCACAGTACCATGCTGCTTCGCTTTCCCAAGTGCTTCGTATATACCACAAGCCTAAACACAGTTAATTTATAATTAAAACTAAAGATCTCAAATGCTAACTTATTTCCTTCATTGTTCAAGTTTCCAGGCAAGGAAAGAAAAAAGCAGAAAATGAAATTGCCTTTTGTATATGTAAATTACCTGCTTTGTAACAGTGTTTTTGGATTACAGATGTATATTATTCAGACATATGGTCCTTATTTTCCCATGAATTCCCCTGTAAGAATTAGTAGGATTTTAGTCATGTTTTTTTCTATGTATTTGTTGTCTTTTCTACCGGTGGGCTTTTAAATGACTGTTTTCCTTAGTTGATTTACACTATTCAAAAGGACAGAGTAAGAACAGGATAATTCGAACTAAGACTGGAATATGATGCAAACAAGGTGCGCAAAGAATGAATTAGAATATTTTGATGGTGGACAAGATGAGAAACTATTTAGTGAATAGCATCTATTCACCAAAGATTTTAATGCTAGAAAATCTGACACATTTATAATCACTGTTATGCCTTATAAACTTATAACTTCCAGAAATTGTCAATCCTCCACTGTCAATTTCAGAATGATATTTCTTTGTCATGTATAATATCATTATAAAAGCCCAGGTAATTGTGTTTTCATTTAATCCCAGCATTTAGAAAAATGTAACATGTTTTTTTCTGCAAAATGTTGCCAGTTGCAACTTTCTGATTTGGCCACAGCTGCTAAAAGCCAACATTGGGGTTTTTTTTGTTTTTTTTTTTGCTTTTTATGCTTTTTAGAGCCAGAAACACTTCTGAGGTAGTAAGAGTATTAATTAAGTGGAAAGAACAGTGGTCTGTCAGCTGTGAAGTGGGAACGAGTTCCAGGCCAGAGGCAGGATGTGGACAGGGGGGTCAGCAGTGATAGGTTGGCATTGCGAATTGTGAAGGCAGGGATGTAATAGAAGATCAGTGAGCGAAGTAAGAGGAGAGAGCTGATTGAGAGCCTTAATGGCAACGGTAAGGAGTTTTGGCTTGATGTGGCGCTGGATGAGCAACCAGAGGAAATTTCTGAGGAAGACATGGATTGATCATTTGTTTTAGAAAAGTGGTCCAGGCGACAACGATAAGTATGGACTTGAGAGGGAAGAGACCAAAGGCGGAAAGGTGAACAAGAAGGCAGATGCAGTTCACTCCTCCAGGAGGCCTTCCCAGACTGAGCTCCCTCTCCCCCACCTCCCCCTCCCCATCCCCCCGCCTTACCTCCTTCCCCTCCCCACAACGCCTATATATATATATGTATATATTTATTACTCTATTTTACTTGTACACATTTATTCTATTTATTTTATTTTGTTAATATGTTTGGTTTTGTTGTCTGTCTCCCCCTTCTAGACTGTGAACCCACTGTTGGGTAGGGACCGTCTCTATATGTTGCCAATTGTACTTCCCAAGCGCTTAGTACAGTGCTCTGCACACAGTAAGCGCTCAATAAATACGAATGAATGAATGAATGCAGTCTTCCAGGCAGGATATGATTAGCTCTTGAATCAGCACTGTATTTCCCATCACCATAGACAGTACCACTATGCTTCCTATCTCACAAGTCCATAACCTTGGTGTCCTCAACTCATCAGCGTGGCTCAGTGGAAAGAGCCCGGGCTTTGGAGTCAGAGGTCATGGGTTCAAATCCCGGCTCTGCCACATGTCTGCTGTGTGACCTTGGGCAAATCACTTCACTTCTATGAGCCTCAGTTACCTCATCTGGAAAATGGGGATTAAGACCGTGAGCCCCACGTGGGACAACTTGATCACCTTGTATTCCCCCCCCAGTATTTCATTTTGTTAGTATGTTTGGTTTTGTTCTCTGTCTCCCCCTTTTAGACTGTGAGCCCACTGTTGGGTAGGGACTGTCTCTATATGTTGCCAACTTGTACTTCCCAAGCGCTTAGTACAGTGCTCTGCACACAGTAAGCGCTCAATAAATACGATTGATGATGATGATGCTTAGAATAGTGCTCTGCACATAATAAGCGCTTAACAAATGCCAACATCATTATTATTATTATTATTATCATCTCACTTATTGTACTACATATTCAGTGTCACCAAATGCTATCCATTCTTCCTTCACAAGATCGCTAAAATCTGCCCTTTCCTCTCCATCTAAACTGCTATCATGCTGATCCAAGCATTTATCCTATCCCGCCTTAACGACTACATCTGTCTTCTCACTGACCTTCTTGCCTCCTGTCTCTCGCCACTGCAGCCCATACTGCACTCTATTGCATGGATCATTCTTCTAAAAAAAGGTTCAGTCCCTGTCTCCCCACTCCTCAAGAACTTCTAATGGCTGCCCATCCACCTCTGTATCAAATAGAAGAAACTCCTTCCCATTGATTTTAAGGTATTCAATCAGCCGGCCCCATCCCATCTCACCTCACTGATCTCCAACTACAGTTAACCTAACACTCCACTCCTCTAGCACCAGTTTACTCACTGTATCATCTATCTCATCACTGAACACTTTCCCATATCTTGCCCCTAGCTTCGAACTCCCTCCCCCTCCATATACACATGGCATAGAGGATGGATAATGGGCCTTGGAGTCAGAAGTTCATATGTTCTAATCCCAGCTCTGCCATTTGTCTGCTGTGTGATCTTGGGCAAGTCCTTTCACTTCTCTGGGCCTCAGTTATCTCATCTCTAAAATGGGGATTGAGACAGTGAGCCCCATGTGGGAAAGGGACTGTGTTGATTTGCTGGTAACCACCTCATTGCTTAATACAGTGTCTGACACATAGTAAGCGCTTGACAATACCATTAATACCATCGTCACTCTCCCCACCTTCCAAACCTTTTTCCAAGAGGCCTTCCCCAATTAAGACCTCTTTTCCCTGGCTCCCTCTCCCTTCTGTATTGTCAGTGCACTTGGATCTCTGTGACATGTGGGCATTTGATAATTGTCTCACTCTCAATCCCATAGTATTTATGTACTTATCTTTGTTATATATTATAAATTATTTATATTAATGTCTGTTTCCCCCTATATACTGTAAACTCGTTGTGGACAGGGATGGTGTCTGCTAAACCTGTTTTATAGTACTCTCCCAAGCACTTAGCTAGTGCTCTGCACATAGTAAGCACTCAATAAGTATCACTGATGGATTGACTGATCAGCATGGTAGCAGTATAAATGGAGGCAAAAGGGTGAATTCTAGAGGTGTTGTTAAGATAGAACTGGCAAGATTTTGTGACAGATCGATGGGTTGAATGAGAGAGATGGGTTGAAAATAATGCTAAGATTATGAGACTTTTTAAACATAGAGGATGGTGATGCTTTCAACATTTTGGTATCTTCAGGGGTGAGGACAGAGTCTAGATGGGAAATTGAAGAATTGACTCGCACAGGTTTAGTTTGAGGTGTTGACAGTACATCCTAATGGAAATGTTCTAAAGGCAAGAGAAAATTGCAAGAGGAATTGCAGAAGAGGAGGGAGGTCAGAGCAGTGGAAAAAACAGGATGAGGCCCAGTGTCATGGGAAGATGATGGCTGCAAAATGTCTTTCTGGCTGCAAGTCTCTTGTTCTGTTATTCATTCATTCAGTAGTATTTATCGAGCACTTACTGTGTGCAGAGCACTGTACTAAGTGCTTGTTATTGGCAGCAGCCCAGCCTCATGAAAAGAGCACAAGGTTGGGAATCAGATGAGCTGGGTTCTAATCCCAACCCCACCGCCGTCATCTGCTGTGTCAATGTGGGAAAGTCACTTAACTTCTCTGTGCCTCAGTTTCCTCATCTATGAAATGAGGATTCAGTACTTCTTCTTCTTACTTAGACTTTCATTGCAATGTGGTACAGGGATTGAGTCTGACCTGATTATCTTTACCCCAGCATTTACCCCAGCATTGCTTGCCACAAAGTATGCATATAACAAAAACTAATATTATTATTACTATTAATTACTATACTATGATTCAGTGGAGAAAGTAGGATGGGATCCAGTGTCATGAGGGATTGACCACTGTGACACATCTTTTAGTCTGGGAAACATGTGGGGCTCACAATGTGACTTGTCTTGAGCCCACTGTTGGGTAGGGACCGTCTCTATATGTTGCCAACTTGTACTTCCCAAGCGCTTAGTACAGTGCTCTGCACACAGTAAGCGCTCAATAAATACGATTGATTGATTGATTCACCCTCCTATTGTGGAGTAGTTTTTATTTTCCCTTGTGAAGACACCTAACACCTGAAATGCTGGCATTTTTTAATGTTGTATATCTATAATAAAATAGCTGTGTTTACACATCCAAATAGTCCCTCTCAAATTAAAACAGGAAGAATCATGTAATAAGTTTAATCATGGATAAAATCCATCACAGAAAATCAAAATTTTTAATTTCTTCTAAGTAAAAGATGATTGAAACAAAGAATGAAGGGAGAAATGAAATGTTTCTTCCCATCTTGGTTAGGCATTTGACTGTTGTAGAGTAGCATGCCTAAATCAATGAGAGGAATAAGAAAGGCATTGGGATATGGTATTTATTATATGCTTGTATTCTGATTTTGTTTTTCCACTGATATTTTCTGAAAATATTGAAAGTTCTTACTTTTTTTTGAGAATTTAATGGGAGAAATGGAGAAAACCAATCGTCCCCATCCCAGTTGTTGAAGAACTGACTCATGGGCACTGACAGAAAATATCTGACAGATCCTCTCTTTCTATTTTGTGAGGTCTTGGCAAAGTTGGAAGAAGTACTTATGTAGGTCCAATGACCTACATCATTTTTGTTATTACCCACGCATAACCCTCGAATCTTATAACCTTCCTGAACTTTCCTAGTACTTCAATGTGGAACCTACTACACATGAATCATTCTAAATCTTTCTTCAAATTATTGATAATTCTGCTTACAAACTTTAAAGTAACAATGTATTTCCTATTATGACCACACACCGTGTGAAGTAATGTCCTCTTCCGTTAGCCTTAAATCGACCATCTTGAATGGGTTCTCTCTTGCCACCGCTGTGGGATTTGGTGAACAACCATTCTGTGATACTGCGTCCCACAGCCTTTGTGATCTTGTGAACTTCAATCATGTCTTCTCTTAATCTTCATCCACCCAGCCTGAAAAACCTGATCTTTTCAGTATATCCTCATACACCAGCTGTTCCATACCCCTGAGCTGTCTGCTATGAGACATCCAAATATATCGAGTAGAAAATGTGTGGCTGCTTTCTTCTGTTCATCCTCTTCACACATAGATAGCCCTGACTGACAGTATCAGGGTCTTCTTATTTCCATTTCCATCCATTTTTGACTGCTTTTTCCAGTGTGTTATAGCAAGTTAAAGAGATTACCTGCTCTTAACCAAGAGTACATTTTAGCTCAAGTTGAGCTTATCAAGGTTAAAGTTGTGATAGTTATCTTACTTGCCTTCAGTAAAATATGAAGCCACCAAGTACCCTTGGGTTTCAGATAAAGTTCAAATATCAGCCAGCTTAATATCACCCACGGACCACTTTCCTTCTCTTGCCTGTGATTATATCCTGGTCTATTGTACTGTTGTCTCAGGCTGCGTAAGCAGCAGAATGATGCTATTGAGGCTTGTTTCACAACAGCCGTAATTATTTCAGAAAAGGTCCAGAATGATTGGTGATCGTGCTACTAGGGAAAATCACCCCAGCCTATTATTATGGGCGATTTATTGTTACTATCATTGCTGTTCTCCCTATGTATTGTGTTTGTGCTAAGGAATTGCTAGATCATATATTTTGTGGTTCAGTTTATAAGATGACTTAGCCAGCAGCTCAATCCTTTTGTCATATCTTATCTCAGTGGTTATTATTGATGGTGATACGATTCATTCCATTTTCTGAGAGGAGTGTTCTTCAATGTAATACAACATGCCAAATGAACCACATTATATTCAAATGAGATCCTTAACATTTATATTTCCCTTTTGGGAAAGAGTTCGGAAGTTTCCATTCAATTATCTAGTTCAGAAGCAGTGGGCTCCAGTGGATAGAACGTGGGATTGGGAGTCAGAAGGACCTGGGTTCTAACCCCGACTTTTCCACTCGTCTGCTGTGTGACCTTGGTCAAGTCACTTCATTTCTCTGAGTCTGTTACCTCATCTGTAAAATGGGGATGAAGACTGTGAGTCCCATGTGGGACAGTGACTGTATAGGTTAGCTTATATCTATCCCAGTACTTAGAACAGTGCTTGACACATAGTAAGTGCTTAAAAAATACCATTATTATTACTATTATTTGATCAACAATTGTTAAACTCTAACAAGGCACAACCTTACCATTTATGAATCTCCAAGTAGGTTAGTCAAACTCAGCTGTGAAAGACCCAAAGCAATGGCTTTCCTACTGTTAATAATAATAATAACAGTGGCATTTATTAAGTGGTTACTATGTGCAAAGCACTGTTCAAAATACTGGGGAGGTTACAAGGTGCTCAGGTTGTCCCACGAGTGCCTCACAGCCTTAATCCCCATTTTACAGATGAGGTAATTGAGGCACAGAGAAGGGTTTTTTGATGGTATTTATTAAGCGCTTACTATGTGCCAAGCACTGTTCTAAGCACTGGGGAGGTTACAAGGTGATCAGGTTGTCCCACGGGGGTCTCACAGTCAATCCTCATTTTACAGATGAGGGAACCGAGACCCAGAGAAGTGAAGTGACTTGCCCAAAGTCACACAGCTGACAATTGGCGGAGCTGGGATTTGAACCCATGACCTCTGACTCCAAAGCCTGTGCTCTTTCCACTGAGCCATGCTGCGTCTCTTAAGTGACTTGTCCAAAGTCATGCAGCTGGCAATTGGCAGAGCTGGGATTTGAACCCATGACCTCTCTTTCCACTGAGCCACGCTGCTTCCACTGTTCAACCGGCTATAGCAACATTTGAAGTTGGCAGAGAGTTTGGAAGACACCACTAATGAGAAGGGGATTTCTCTTTCCTGCTGGTGGAGTCCAACTCTGGATCTTTTGGTGGCTAGATAGAAATTGTATTTTCCAAGTGCTTAGTAAGGTGCTATGCACACAGTAAACTCTCAATAAATACGATGGAATGAATGAATGAACCCCCAAATTGGTAACCGGCAAGGCAAATATGATATAGGCTGTCGTGCTGGAAACCTCTGAGAATGATTCCAGCAGGAATACCAGTCTTACTTGAGCTGACCTCACTACCTGACCTCTGACACTCCCACTCTGATTTGGGCCAAGGCCCAGTCTATAGCTGCTTCTAGGGTAGGATCATATAGAAGAAAATCAGGGTTTTTTTTTTTTTCCCAGAATGGTTGTGGGTTTTTTTAGGGGCTTTTATGGAGGTGGTTAAGAAGAGAACGGTAGGGGACTGTTAAGATAAATCACATATAACCGTCTCCATTCCTCCTGTACCTTTCATAATTCATTTTTGTAGTAATGATTATCCTATTTGTGTTTTTCCAGTAGTGTTCCAGTGAGTTAGTGATCGATGTCTATACTCACAAGGAATTCACTTGACTAGAAAGCGTATCCTGAAAGTTCTCAAAGAGATGTAATATATTAATATAAAGTTAAAAATATGTAAAAGTATGTTTCATTCTTTTTAAGAAGTAATGTGGCATAGTGGAAAGAGCGTAGGGCTGGGAGTCAGATGATCTGGGTTGTCATTTTGGCTCCGCTGCTTGTCTGCTGTTTGATCTTGGACAAGTCACTTAACTTCTCTGTGCCGGTTTCATCATCTGTAAAAATGGAGATTCAAGGCCCTTTTTCTCCCTACTACTTAGATTGTCAGACATGTGTGGGACGGAGACTGTGTCTTACCTGGTTATCTTGTATCTACACTAGTGCTTAATACGGTGCTTGTCATGCTAACAAGTGGAGTTATTAATAACTTGAAGGTGGCAAACATAAAAAAATCAAATAATCAAAATATCAAATAATGAAATCATATAACCCTGAACTTCATTTTATAGATTTCAAATCCTAAAGTAAATACAAAAAATAACTCAGAAACTGTTTTAATAATTTGTAGGTTATATTTACTATTTAAAGATTTCCTTTAGTTTAATGACACACCAGTTAAGTTTATAATCTACAGAAGAATGCTGTAGTTACTCTATTCCTACAACCTATTTCTACTCACCTTATCAGTCAAAGAATTGAGAACATTTTTCTAAAATAAGATAATGACAGAAAATGACAAAGTCTCTTTGTGTGGGAAATGTCAGGTTCTAACTTACCTGAGTCCTGTTACTTTGGTACCGTCCACCCTTCTCCTTCCCACGAACGGTGTCAGCTTTTTATTTTGAGTGCAGACATACTTCTAGGTCTTCACATAGGGTGTTCGTGGGCCGTGGATAGGAAGGATCCAATGGAAGAAGAGTTTGAGGCAGAGAAGTTCTCGAGAGCTGACCGTCTTCTCAAAAGGAGGCACGACGGACTTAAAAATAAAATCTATCAGTATGTATTAAGGGCAACAAGGGTAGCAAACTGTTTTTTTGAATTGAGAAACCTGAAGGGCAAATGAGAATGCTAGGTTAGTTAAGAAAATTTTAGTAGCAAACTATGATTACATAGGAACGAGATTTTTAAAAACTACAGATAGAAAGGAACCGTAAAGGAAATGTAGTGTTAAATGAAATGTTAGCAAACATCAATCAGTCAGTGGTATTTCACCATGATTATTCTGTATCTACCCCAGCACTTGGTACAGTGATTGGGACATAATAAGCACTTAACAAATACCACAGATGCTGTAATTACTGTTTATTTAGTGCTTACTGTGTGCAGAACACTAGGCACTGAGGAGATAAAATACAATAGTGTATATTCTCTCCCACCACTTAATATAGAAAGAACTTAAATACTACTGTTACTATTACTACTATAGTTGGTAGGCATGATTGTACCCTCAAGGAGTTTGCACTTTAATCAGGAAGACAGACATTAAAATAAGTGACAGATACAACAAAAGTCTTTCCAGTTTATTTTACCAAAGATGACATCTTGGGAAAGTGCTCTCCTTGGAAAGCCAGATATACCCCTGAGTATTGGGAAATGGCACATGTTTTACAGATTGGGATGTTGTAAGTTGCAGGCTGGTAAACTTCACATTGGCGCATAATTAGCACATTAATACCTAAAGCAAATTATGAAAAAAAAATTTCATCAGATTGTTGAGAAGAGATTCAAGAAAGAAATCAGCTTAGTATTTGAAAAGCAAATTATGACAGATACCTTAATTTCCTTCTGTGAGAGTGCCAGACCATTTAGTCAGTTGAGAAACAATTTATCCAAAAAGCCGGATCAGATGATACCAAAAGTATTCTGTGAGGTCTATACTTAAATTTTGTGTAACAATTAACTCTTCCCATTTGATTTGTTTGTTCTTCCCCAAACTAAGAGTATTTTCAGAGAAACAGCGTTGCCTAGTGGAAATGGCATGGGGCTGGGAGTCAGAGGATCTGGGTTCTAATCCTGACTCTGCCACTTATCTGCTCTGTGACCTTGGGCAAGTCACTTAACTTATCTTTGCCTCAGTTACCTCCTCTGTAAAATGGGGATTAAATCCCACTCCCTCCCACTTCAACTGAGCCACAAGTGGGACAGGGAGGATATCTGTCCTGATTGACATGTGTCTACCCCAGAGCTCAGAACAATACTTGATAGCTTGTGCCTAAGAAGGCTTCTCTTATGCCGTTGAGTCATTTCTGAGCCATAGCGACGCCGTGGACACATCTCTCCCCAAACGCCCCATCTCCATTTGCAATCATTTCAGTAGTGTATCCCTGCATAGGAAAGTGGTTTACCATTCATTGTCTTCTTCCATGCAGTAAACTTGAGTCTCTGTCCTCAACTCTCTCCCATGCTGTTGCTGCTGCTGCCCAGCACAGGTGAGTTTTGACTTGTAGCAGATTGCCTTCCACTCACTAATCGTTGCCCAAGCTAGGAATGGAATGGGTGTGCCTCTGCATGACTCTCCCTCCCTTAGCCACGACTAGTAGATATTGGAAACTACTCTCCAGGTGAGATCCTGAGAGGGGGCCTAAGAAGGACCATAATTATTATTATTGTTGTTATGCAAGGTTCATCATAAATTGTGAGCTCCTTCTGGGGAGGGAATTTGTCTGTTAGTTGTTATATTGAGCTCTCCAAAGCATGTAGTACAGTGATTTGCACACAGTAAGCGCTCAATAAATAAGATTGAATATCTGAATCATACTGCATATTCTCAGGGCTATTCTATTCTTCAAATTGAAATATAGTCTCTTATATGGTCTCTTAATTTTGAATTCTTAATCCTCTCCCCCTCTTTCCCCTTTCCATCCCCCCCCCCGCCTTACCTCCTTCCCTTCCCCACAGCACCTGTATATATGTATATATGTTTGTACATATTTATTACTCTATCTTGTACATATCTATTCTATTTATTTTATTTTGTTAATATGTTTTGTTTTGTTCTCTGTCTCCCCCTTCTAGACTGTGAGCCCACTGTTGGGTAGGGACCGTCTCTATGTTGGCAACTTGTACTTCCCAAGCGCTTAGTACAGTGCTCTGCACACAGTAAGCACTCAATAAATATGATTGATTGATTGATTGATTGAAGAACATGAGACCAGTCTAGGTTTGGCCAGGGTGAGATATGAGGAAGGAAACAGTAGACCTCTCTCTGGTCTTTTTGGATCCATCCCACTCTATATCCCATTCCTGGCTGTGGTGGCCATCTCAGGACAGCTTCTGAGGCTAGCATTGGCAGGGGGAACCTGTGGTCAAACTAAGCAAGGTAATGGGGGAGAAAAGACATAGGGATCATTGCCCTTTCTGAAAGTAAGCACATGAAAAATAACAACAATGAATGCATGCAACACTGAAGTTGATTCACTTTTTATCTGTATAATATTATCTTATTAAAGATTTATATTTCAACTCTAAATATTGAATTCCACACATTGCATCTCACACATACGGTTTAAATAGAAGTTGTCTTAAAGATTGATAGTGTAATAAGCACGGTGAATTGCGTGCTTTGGAAATGAGGTACTTTAGCACCTAGTTTGAGTTTTCTGAGTAAGCGCTTAGTACAATGATCTGCACACAGTAAGCACTCAATAGATACAATTGAATGAATGAATGAATGAGTAGTCTCTTGTCAAGAGTGGTTTACTAGGCACAGCTTCCTCATGATTTCCCTGGATAGTCCCTGATTTTGTGTTGATTTTTGTACTTACTGTACACGCACATGGTAGTCAACAGTTACTTTGTTTGCTTTCCTTTAAAATGAATCGTGATGGCATCATGTGGAGATAGTTAGCTAGAACATTTAAAGGGATAAAACACTTATGCCTTAAGGGTTCTTTGATTCAGACTCATTTCTACAAACTATTTGCTGCCTTCTTCAGTGAAATGGATTCTTGCTGTTACTAATGTAAAAACCTGCTGTTAAATGCTTAGATTGAACGTATTAGCCAGCTGGTGGTTGAATTCTTACCACTGAACAGCCCAGAATTGGAATAATTAATTTTCCTAGAGCAAGTACATTGTGTTGTACCTTTTTGAATTTGTCACTATAATCTGTAATCACCAGGGAGTTTGTGGATTTGCAATTAAACTCGAGTTGGCAATTTATAGTAAAGATAGGTACTTGCTAAATACAGACTGCATTGCTGTGAGTTTTCCATTAATATGTTTCTGATCCTTTTTATAACACTCAGGTTGCTAGTAGTGAAACAGTTAGCTCAGTAGTGTGTTCATGTTAATCTTATCTAGTGAAAACAGGCCCTCATGAATTTACTGTCTGAGTTTTCTCTTTTCCTCCCAAAATGCTCTCCATTCATTTGTAGAGGGCATCTTGTCTTAACAATGTAGGTTTTTAACAATGGTATTTAGAAGTATACGTATGCAAAGTCATACACCTGATTATGAACGTTTTTCTGAATCTACATCTACCCATTAAACTGAAAAAAGATTGAGATCATTTTCCAACCTTTTTATTTTTGTCTCAGGCTTGAACAAAATTATTCATCAATGACAAGGGCTTCATTCATTCATTTATTCATTCAATTGCATTTATTGAGCATTTACCATGTGGAAAGCACTGTACTAAGCACTTGGGAGAGTACAATATAATAATAAACAGCCACATTCCCTGCCCACAATGAACTTACAGTCTAGAAGGCTTAAATATTTTCACTCCATTCTGCTATTTTATGGAGAGGGTCCAATAATGAAAGGATAGACAGAGCAGTACAAAAGTGAATTAGAATGACTAACATATTGTTTTCTGGCAGAACATGACATGTTTCAGATGAAACTGTAGATTCATGGAATATCTTTAGTGTCCCACCTGGATTTGCCAGGGAAACCATGTCTTATCCTAGAAGAGTTCCATCAATATCACCTATGTGCTAACATGTTTCAGACAAAACTGTAGATTCATAGAATATCTTTAGTGTCCCACCTGGATTTGCCAGGGAAACCATGTCTTATCCTAGAAGAGTTACATCAATATCACCTATGTGCTATATGTAACATCAAATAAGCAGGATCATGAATGATGAACTCTTGGAATAAGGACACAACTATTGAAGGAATGCTTATCACATTGGCAGGACAAGTCAAAAGAGTAATTGACAACAGGATATCCAAATAATAGTATGGTATTGGGTGTCAAAAATATTCGAGATATTCAATATTCAGTATTCTTATCTTATCCTAAGAGACTTATTCATATCTCAAGTCCACCTAATAGATACAATAGAAACCTTCTGGAAGAAAATAGTCATAAAAAAGAACACCTCATAAATGTATACTCCAAAATACAAGTCTAAGATAATGATGACACTGGAAAATGTTGGCATCTCTGGCATTATCCTTCTTGCATGTGTCTCATTCAAGTTCACGTATTCAATCTGTCCCCCAAATCCTGTAGCTAAATGTAGCTAAAATCTGCCCTTTCCTCTCCAAACAGCTACTGTGCTAATCTGAGATTGATTTATCATAAGCCATCTTGACAACTGCATCAGCCTCCTCACTGAACTCCGTTTCCCGTTCCTCCCCTCCAGTTCTTACTGAGCACTACTTCCCTTGTCATTTTCTAAAAAAAATTAATCCTATGACTCTTCTCTCCTCAAGAGTCTCCAAATGGTTGCCCATCCCCTTCCTCAACAAACTCCTTATGTCCAGCTTTAAAGCACTTAACTCACTGACTTTCTACTACAACCCAACCCAAGCTTCATTCCTCTAACTCCAGTTTACACATGGTACCTTGATCTTCTCTATCTCTGTGTTGTCAGATTTTTAAAACGGTATTTGTTAAGCACTTACAGTATGCAAGGTACTGCACTAAGCACTGGGGTAGATACAACCTAATCAGGTTGGACACAGGGCATGTCCCTCAACGGGGCTCACCAATCTTAATCCCATTTTACAGATGAGGGAACTGAGGCACAGAGAAATAAAGTGACTCGCCCAAGGTCACACAGTAGACATGCAGAGGAGATGGGTTAGAACCTAGGTCCTCTAACTCCTACCTAAGCCTGAGCTGTCTCTTTCCACTAGGCCACACTGCTTTTTGCTGCCAACCCTCTGCCCCTTTCCCACAGTGGCTTGAAACTTCTTATCCCTCCTTCCATCCTTTCCGTCTTGACACCATTATTAAAAATCACATCTCGTCCAAGGAGCTTTTCCAGATTGAGTCCTCTTCCACTACTCTCTCCTTTCTTTGTCACCTGTGCACTTGGACCTTTCCCTTTTAAGCACTTGATTTCATCCCACCTCTGGCCCCAATACACTTATATACTTATCCATAAGGTATTTATTTTACTGTCTGTTTTTTCTGTAGCCTAGCTGCAAGTAAGCTGCTTGCCAGCAGAGAAACAAGTCTACCAAGTCCGTTGTATTGTACTCTCCCAAGGGCGTAGTATGTTGTTCTGCACACAATAAGCATTTAAAAAATACTATTGATTGACTGATTGATATAGCCAACAGTGGAAAAATTAGGATGGATTTGCATATAGACAAGTCAATCAGGGGAATCAAATCATTAATGAAAACCTAACCAAATTATTATTTATTTTATTTGGAGGTGAGTTTAACTCCAACTTAAAAAAAAAATCATTGCGTTAGAAATTCTGTAAAGTTGGGTAAAACCTAAATGTTTGTTTCTCTTTCTTTCTGGAAAAAGTTACTGGCTGTGAACTTTTTTGTTTCACGTCTTCTTAGGCATTGTATTAACCTCATTTTTACATTTGAAATTGAGAATTATTCAATAAAAAAATTAAACTTGCATGATTAAATGTAATATTCCTTGGCACTAAAAACTCCTTAAAAATGCACTCATATCTGATACTTCATTAATAATATTTTATTTAGCTTCAATTAGGTTTCACTTGTATTTCAAATAATATGTCAAGTCAGGAGGGAATTTGGGTTTTTTAAAGAGTGTGAACATATGTTATATAACATATAATCTTGCTGAGATATTTTGGAAGGTCAAATGCAAGTGTTTGCTCTAAAGCTGATAGAGAAGTATTTTTAGTGTAAATAAAGCTGTTCAGGCAAGCATGAAATTGAGAGAATTCTGAATTCCAGTGGGAATAGAAAATACTAGTGTTATGGCTCTTTTGACACTCTGTGTTTGGTGATTTGTCTAAAAAATGGAGAAGAGGAAAAGGAAATCAAGAAATGGCTATGATATAGACCTTTTCAAGTTCTCTGAATGTTGCTGAAACGACTTGTGAAATATAGGGTCAAAGACATGTTGATGAGGCAGAAATCACTGTTGCAGAAAAATGTTGCAGTCATGTGGACAGAATCTAGAAAATGCTTCCAAAAGGTTTTTCTTGAGTGATAAAAATGAAAATGTCAGGATGACCAGTGGTTTTAATTAACAATTTAAGCTTATTCAGCAATCCTATTACCTCCGTTCCATTTTATGAGAATTAAGAATAAGAATAGAGGGGAAAACTAACCCTTTTCAAATTGTCACATGCCAAATGGACTCCATCCTCTATGGAAGCTATTTATTGTCTTCTGAAAATGTCAAAAGTTCTGTAAAAAAAAATAAATAATTTTAGAAATGCCACCATTCATTCATTCAGTCATATCTATTGAACATTTACTGTGTACAGAGCACTTGGGAGAGTGCAATATCACAATCCCTGCCCATAACAAACTTACCACAAAGCCTAACCTTGTGGGAGGAAGTAATACAGGATAAATATTTGGTAGACAAAATTGTTTAGGGTTCTTTTTGTGTACCATTTCTGTTCATTTATGGAAATCTCTAAATTACTAGATAAAGGGGACAAAGATGAATGAGGAGCAGGCTTGGGAGTCAAAGGACCTGGATTTTAATCCCAGCTCTGCCAGTTGCTTGCTGTGACATTGGGCAAGGCATTTAACATCTCTGTGCCTCAGTTTCCTCATCTCTTAAATGAGGATTTAATGCCTGTTTCCTTCTTACTTAGACTGTAAGCCCCTGAGTCCGTTGCTGGGTAGGGACCATCTCTATATGTTGCCGACTTGTACTTCCCAAGCGCTTAGTACAGTGCTCTGCACACAGTAAGCACTCAATAAGTACGATTGAATGAATGTGTGACAGGGACTATGGCTAATCCTATTAACTTGCATCTACCCCGGTGCTTTGAATACTGCTTGACATAGTAAGTGCCTAACAAATAAAATAATAATAATGACTGCAGACTATGAGGTTTTTCTGCTTTCATTCCACACACCTTCCATTTCCCTCCATAATAGCCAAATCCATGTTTCCTATCCCCACAAAAAGAGCTATTTCATCAGAAATTGCCTATCTCCTCTATCAGTTTAAGCCCTATGTACTACTTTTTGTAAATATACTTCACTCTGTTTTCCCTACAGAGAGAAATGCTTTGTGAGCAGACATTGGGTTTTGAAAATTTTTTGTATTTTCTCAAGTACTATGAATTGCACCCAATAGGCCCTCAAGAAATACCAGTTCTGCCAGTACTGCTTCTGTGATTAGCAGTACTAATACTGGTACTACTACAGAATGGCAACATGAACCTGAGATTCTGACCTTGGGCTAATTCAATTTAAAAGTAATAGTAATAATAATGATAATTATGGTATTTGTTGTGGTGGACTCCATGCTGAACTTTGAAATATTTTTCTCTCTTTTACAAGTTTAGAGATAGTAGTGGATGGGGAGTTGGAAAATCTCAGCAAGTTACAGCCATTATGAACTTTTCTTAGAATGAAATGCAACACTGATGATTTTTAAATTTTTTTCATTTGGAATAAAATGCACAATGAAAGGATTTTTTTCCCCAAGAGCCATTAGGAATCAATTAAATCCTGTTTATAGCCTCCTATTTGAGGAAAAAATATACTGTTCAGGGTGAATGATTCCAAATGCTGAGACAAAACTACTCTTTTACAACATACAAAGCTTCACATCAGCTATGAAGAACAGCTTTAAATGTTCTTCATCAGAATCTAGCCAATAGTAGTTTACATCTGAGCTGCAAAAATTGAATTGAGCATGAGGAAGCTGCAGCTGAACTTAACTGAATCATAAAAATCAAAATGACAGACTTGTTATTTGATTGTGTTCTTTGCTTCTTTTTAATGTCACACCTTTCAAATGAACTATAATAAGCCATAATGTTTGTGTTCATGTATTCTACCTAAAAATCTTCCCTTTTATGTAATATTTGCACTATATGTGCTATTTCATGCTATCTCATTTTAGAGGACTTGTGTTAATGAGAAAAAGAGGAAAAATAGCTTTCAGTTGATTGAAATGAAATGTCAGTATAATAATAATGGTAACGATGGTATTTTTAAGTGCTTACTATGTGTCAATCACTAGTCTAAGTACTAGGATAGATGTGAGGCATTCAGGTTGGACTCAGTCCCTATCCCACATGGGGCTCACAGTGTTAAAGCCTATTGTACAGATGAGGAACTGAGACCCAGAGAGGTGAAGTGACTAGCCCAACAACACACAGCAGGCGAGTGGCGGAACTGGGATTAAAACCCTAGGTCCTCCTGACTCCCAGAAGATCAAGCTGCTTGAAGCATGCTGGATTTTATTCCTCTTCAATGCCAGATCAACTAAGAAATATTAGGACATGCTATTTAAGTGGTATACCTCAGTCATTTTCCTGCTTATTTCTGGTAGCTGTCAATATTCTTGCTCTAGAGTTCCATGTGGACTAACTCCTAAGGTTCTCTGGACTCCCGCAATTCCACTCTGCCCACCTATGCCTTTGATCCTGTAGAAAGTGTGTAGTTGTGTCATGACAGTAAGGAATGCAGGCCCATAGCTAGGAGGGTCAAATGCATCCCTGAGCCAGGAGAAATAATGGAGCTCTTTCACAAGCATAAAAAGCTGTCAATCCAGACCTGACCTGCACCTTTTCCCTGTTTCTGTTGAACCCTCCACAGAATTGTTTCAGAAACCCAAATGTGATTTTTTCAACGTTTCATTCTATTCACTTCGGTTGCTTAGGTACACAGTGATCCCAGAAGTCATAAAATAAGTGAACATGCCTCTTAGTTAATCTGGGAAGATATTGAGTCATCGGATGAAACTCCAGTTCATTAAATTGGAAATTATTGTTTTAACATTCCTAATGCAATGTATCAATTTGGCATACAACCTAGCCTGTGGTCGTTTCTTCTCTGATGTAACATCCAAACTGTGCCTCAAATTTCTTTCTCTGTGTCATCCTCTCTTCTTTCTATTTTTCTCCTTCCTCTTCTTCCGATCTTCTCCCTTCTCCTTCCATTTCCCCTCTTTTCCCTTCTGTCTCTGTCTCTCTTGACTTTACCGTCTTTCACCATTCATCATTCTTTCTCCACATTTAGGACACTTTCCTGCCCCCAAATATGTGAAGCCATGTACCTCCCATCTTTCAAAATTCTCCTGAAATGTCACCCATTCCAGAAGGTGTTCCCTGATTAACCCGCACCACCTCATTAGTCACCTTAACACTCCAGTATCTACTTTTGTTGTTAGTTCCTCTGTGGGTACACTCTGGTGTCTTTTTATAAGTTCAATATTTGTATATTTAGTTAGCTTAAATGTTGGTAGTTTTCTGAAGAGACCCCTGGCTAACAGGTATGCATAGTATACCACTGAATATACTTTCCTTTATTGAATGGAGTCATTTCCAAGCCTTTTAAAGCAGTAGTGTTTCAGAAATGAATATTCTTTCTTTTGAGAAGACTATTGAGAAGGGATATATCTTTTAAAGACTGATTTTTCCTACTGCTTTTTCTTATTCCTATTTCCTGTGTCCATAGTCATGGACAATAAATATTTATTGCATCGAAAAATGAGGTGGAAAGTATCTGCATGTAATGAATAACATGAGACAGCTACCTCTGGCTCCACAAAGAAAATCAAGGTCCAACTCTTGGTAATTCTCATCTTTCTCTCATGTCAATGGATTATGACATTCATAGTTTCATCTTTCCTGACTCCTCTCCATTTCTCTCAGAGATATAAGTTGCCCTTAGCTTCTGGTACTGTGGCTCTCCTGACTTCAGAACTGTTCTGAGGTCTCTGTTATTCATGGTCCCTCTGGAGCTTTCCAAGTTTGGAATGCTTGGAACAAATGCCTCATCATATCATCATATGTTACCTACTTCCCGCGATCTTCATGGCCAAAGGAGGCATCAGAGTTAATTGTCTGAACTTTAGTTCTTACAATGCCATCACCACTTAATTCCCTCCCTACTCCACCCCCACGAAAGATCAGTCTATAGAATTTTTACTTACTTCTCATTTTTGGTTTTCTACTGAGCAGCAACATGTGAACTTCATACAAAATTTAATATGGAAGGTCAGATCCTTGGTCTTAAGAAACTTCCCATTCAAAAAAGAGTGCTAGAATAAAGCTGGAGGTCAACAGCACGGTCTTATAAGTTCTGAAAGAATTAACACTCCTTGCAAACTTTGTAAACATAATCACTAGAAGATGAATATGCTCTCCTTGTTCCAAAAGGAATCATGCCTATTTTTCTGATAATAGAATTTGATAAAATATTCTATAAGTTTCTATGTGTAAAGTTCAGCTTGTACCTATGGATACTATAGATTCCCATCTGCCTTTACTGATTTGTTACCAAATAGACTTTACTCCTGAAATGAAACTGTCATTGCAAATTATTGCAGGATGCTATGATTTTGTCAAATGTAATCAGCTGGAACTTTAATCGTTCTTTTGCACCTTAAAATCTGAAATGCATGCAAGTCAGAGACACATGTGGCAGTGAACAGATCTTGTTAGAGTTTAAAACAAAATGACAGATGTACCTAAAAATAGAGTTACAGGTGCACCTGAAGGAAAATTATTACTTGGTATCAGACTATGTCCAGAGACAGCTGGTGCTATTTGGAATCTTTTCAAATGAGAATCAACATTTTCATTTTTTTTCATATTTGAAAACATTAACTAAAATGAATATAGACTCACTGGAAATTGCCTACAAAGAAAATATGTGGCTTGGTAACATTTTAAAAAAATCTTTGTGGGTACTTAGATCCTGAGAATAGTTAGAAGGATAACAAAAGGAATATTCACTATGGAAGGGAATGCGTCAGTTATATGGTATTCTTCCAAGCGCTTAGTACAGTGCTGTGTATGTAGTAAGCACTCAATAAACACAACTGATCCCCCATCCCCCCGGCACTTCCTCCTTCCCCTCCCCACAGCACCTGTATAAAGTTTTGTACAGATTTATTACACTATTTATTTTACTTGTACATATTTACTATTCCATTTATTTTGTCAATGATGTGCATCTAGCTTTACTTCTATTTATTCTGATGACTTGACACCTGACCACATGTTTTGTTGTGTTGTCTGTCTCCCCCTTCTAGACTGTGAGCCCGTTGTTGGGTAGGGAGCGTCTCTATATGTTGCCAACTTGTACTGCCTAAGTGCTCTGCACACAGTAAGTGCTCAATAAATACGATTGAATGAATGAACTGACAGACTAATACACTGCTCTGCACAGGGTAAGTGCTCAATAAATACAATTGATTGATTTTTTTTGACTGATTGAGTGATCATTAGTATTATTTTCCCAAGCATCTAGTATAATGTTTTGCATTTAATAGGGGATCAGTAAATACTGATGATGATGATAGTTATGATTCAGGGTCCAAAATCTAGGTTTAGCAGTGTTTTGTAATGACTCCTTATTCAGAGATTGAGGGCACCCAGTCTGTCTTACCTGGGCTGCACTAGAGGACTTCAGGACAAGGACTACTCCATCCGCAGATCCTCTGAGAAGATGTGGCACAGGCTGGGCTAGTTTGCTGCCCAGAGGACTCATTCAGCGCAGGTTGATGATGATGATGGCATTTATTAAGCGCTTACTATGTGCAAAGCACTGTTCTAAGCGCTGGAAAAAAAACACTGTTCTAAGTGCTGGAGAGGCTACAAAGCGATCAGGTTGTCCCACAGGGGGCTCACAGTCAATCCCCATTTTACAGATGAGGTAACTGAGGCCCAGAGAAATGAAGTGACTCTCCCAAAGTCACAAAGCTGACAAGTGGCGGAGCCAGGATTTGAACCCATGACCTCTGACTCCCAAGCCCGGGCTCTTTCCACTGAGCCACGCTGCTTCATCTCTGTGGGCAGAATGGTAACAGATAGCACTTCCAACTCCTTGAAAAGTGGGATGACAAAGAACAAAGTCCAAGAATGAAGTTGGTCTCCTAGAAATTAAGCTATACTTAACACACATGCACTGAGGGAACAGATGAAGAGAATAGACAATAGCAGTATATTCCTTCAGCTGTTGTGTGGTAGGCTAAAGTTTGAAAGTCAAATGCTAAATTTACCAAGATCGTCCTAAGTTAAGGAAGGCTCCTACACTGTAGCAATGAAGCTCCGTTAAATCCTTGCTAGGGCTGTCCATAGTCTTGTCTTCTGCCGTCGAGTCATTTCCAACCCGTAGCGACACCACAGACACATCTCCCCCAGAACTCCCCTAGCTCTCCATCTGCAATTGTTCTGGTAGTGTATCCATAGAGTTTTCTTGGTAAAAGTATGAAAGTGCTTTACCACTGCCACCATCCGCGCGGTAAACGAGAGTCTCCACTCTCAATTCTCTCCTATGCCGCCGATACCCAGCGTGGGTGAGTTTTGACCTGTAGCAGATTGCCTTCCACTTGCTAGCCACTACCTAAGCTAGGAATGGAATGGGTAGGCCCCTGCTTGACTTTCCCTAACGTAGCTGAGACTGGTAGAGTATTGGAAACTCTCCAGGTGTGACCCTGAGAGGAGCTATCCATAGTAACAAATAGATAATAGGTAGATTATCGATAAATGGACATTTCGGTTTTGAGGATGGAACTCCCAATGGTGGGACCCGAGCAATACTCAATTTTTTCTACAGTATGGACATGGAAAGATATATGGATTTGTCCCATACAGGGCCTGTTTCTGTTTTGAGCTTACTTCTTAATATCTTGATCTTTCTGAAACCTCAAATCAAGGAAATCATCTACTCTCAAGATTGCTTCCCTCCATCTGCTGCATTAGGTTTCTAACATTCCACTACATCATTGCGTGGTTTACATATTCTCATTTTCATTTTAATGCATAGCAGTTGCTTGGGTATCCATTTTCCTTTATTTCAACCCAGTCAAGTTGTGTGGCTGTGAGCATTGCTGCTGACAACATTCCTGGTCCATACTATTGTTTATCTTGTCCTGTCACTGAGTTTTTAGTATGATTTGTAGGTGATGTTTAAGGAACTGTACAAAGGGATGTGTCTTTAGTAGATCCCTCAACCATCTGGAGTATTGGACAACATTCTGGTCTTTAGCTTGATATGGAATTTAATTCCCTGTTTTTGCCACATACTGAGTCAATTTGCTAACAGTTACTGGTCTTCCATTTTCTGTTTTTTACTTCCATTTTTATGTACATTCGTTATTGAATAGATGCCTTGTTCTTAATTTTTCCCAGTTCACTGAGTGTGGATGAGAAATATGAACCTAAGGAGTTGATGGAAAAGATCTTTACGTATTTGTATTAGGATGTGCTACTAAATAAGGCGATTCTGGCCAAATAGTTCAGACATTTTGCTGACTGGAAACTAAAAAAACGAACACAGGATCTTTATTGATGTTCCTGGTATCTTAATCAGAACTATTCCTAGAATATATGCAGAGAAGATAAATAATTATGGGGATCGGGAAGAGGAGGTGAAACAAATGTGGAAATTGAAGTACCAAAAAGTCAATCAATTTATCATCTCAGTTCTTAGAGTGATTCCATGTGTCCTTTTGGAACGTATTAAGGGATATTTTGAACGTGATTTGAATTTAGAATATTGGTATTAGTCAACGAAATTACAATTACCTATCATGTTATGGTTGGTGGGGAGAATCTACTTGATATACATAACTAGGAGTTTCATGTTGAATGTTTAATTATACTTTGGCAAAGGCCCATATTTTTACAAAATGTAAGATAATTCTAATTTGAGAACTGAAGTAAAATTAAAACCAAAATCATAAATGCCTTAAGTTTCTATAGACTCTTTCAACTTTCCTTTAATCTCACAATGTCACTCTGAAATAGGAGCTGCTGCTGACTGAGTTTACAGAGCTTTTGCATAAGCAATAAAAATTGAAATTGTTTTTTGGATGAAAAAGTTATGTAAAAATATTCATACAGTACTAAAGAATACTGGGGGAATGTTCATCTAGAAAGAAGATGTTGCAACTCTTTTCATGTCTTGGGTTATTTGTGCCATAAAAAGATACATAATGTTCTTTCTCAGGAATAATGATGTCATGGCTGGAATAATGTGCTTTGATTAAATCTTAGCCCACACTGCCACGAATACATACACTAGACAGACATCAATGTGGTAGTCCTTTGATGTAAAACAGATTGCTATAGTTTCAAGATCTGCTTGGACTGCCGTCTTCATAAACTAGGAATCCAAAATCCTTTTGTTGCTGCTACTGCAGTGAGAGCCAAAATTGTGAAGGTACTTTTACACAATAAAGGAATCAAAATATATGTGTATGAACTTTCTGGATGTACCTAAAACAGTGGTTTTTATTGTCAGACACTTTTGTCAGCCTTTGTTTACCAGTGTGATAAATCTCAAGCTTCCAAGGCATTAGAGCTGTGAAAGGGAACGATCATTCAGAAATACCGGGAAGCAATTTCTGCTATAAAATAGGGTGGCCTGAAAATTTTAAACATTACAGCCTTTGAGTCATACAATGTGGTTTATCGAACTTCCTACTAAACTGTGTACATAATATTGGTTTAATGAATTGAGTGATCCAGCAGGGCTCAGAAGTTTTTCTCAAATTAAACTTTGCCATTTTAGAGATTTAGAGATGCAAGTTTAAGTCACAATGAAGTTTACCGGTGAATTTTTTTGTGTGGTTGGGAAGCCATAGGCATGTCCAGATAATTTCTTTTGTCCCTTGTTTCATTTCTTTTTGTAGTTGGAGACCACATTTCTCTGGGAAATTTCATCAGTGTCACCACCAACGTTAGTCATTGTTCTTGATATCCCCAGTTAGACACTGATGAAAGATTTAAAATGACAACAATAAGATTCAAGTTCTTACCTTTGTATCCTGTTTGAGTCGCTCAGTCACTCCAAATGTAGGCTTTTAGCTTTCATTTTTCTCAACTTTTTTTAAAGGTAGACAAGACAAATACTTTGAAAATCAGAGCTGCATTGTCAATTCTCAGTAGGCTCACCAAATTACATTTCAGAATCTCTTTACCCTCCTTCCCCTCCAAATAATGACCTGCCATGGAGCAGTGCTTACCTGGTACAAACAACAATACTGTTATTAATATTTAGCCTAAGAATCCAACCGGAAATATAGTAGAGATGGTGGTTTATGATTTTTTTGTATCGCGTTATAGTTCAACAAAAACTGTTTTGCGTGCTTACCGGAAGTGGGCAGAAGAAGAGTACTAACCCAATTTATGATACTGCTGAATTTTTCTTGGAAAAATGTGATTTAGTTTCTTCCAGGCCTACAAGTGATATGTAGGATCTTAAATTTTCCATGACTCTTCTAACTTTATCCTTAGAGTTATTAATTATCAGTGCCAGTGAATTCGTATTAATGCTTTAAATATGGTTGCTGTGATCAGGAAAGTACTGACTAAACTTTTAGCGGAGTCTAGTTTAGAAATGTTTTGAGGTAGGCATTAAAAGAGAATGTCAAATGATGCTAAATTACAAATGTGTACCTTTTCCCCTGATTGCCTGATTGTGGATTGACTACTCATTGGAAGTTAATTGCTACTTAATGCTTATGTATTGTAATTGTTCGTGTCACTTATATCGGCTAAGAATTATGGTAGGAATTTCAGATAATCTGGAATCAAGCTGTTGTGTATCAAGCTGTTGTACATCAAGCACTTGGATGCAAACATAGCACTGAGTCATGGTACGGTTAAATCTTTCCTATGTGGAAAGCAGCAGGATGCTACTTACTGAAAAATTTTTGTTAACTAAAAGCAGGGATAAAAGCCCAGGGTTACGTAGGTGAACCACTCCTAGGAAGGCCTTTGCAATGAGGTCAGAAGCCTAAGGAGAGCACACTGTTAGAGACAAAGTTCCATCCGCAGCCTGTTAGGTGAATTCTGGCCATTCTGGACAAGAAACTCTAGGCATTCACCAGGGCTGAAACTGGTGTTAGCGGAATACTTAGTCCTCTTGTCTCCCCAACCCAGCATATGTTAGCCTGGGTAGGCCTTTCTATTCATTCATTCATTCAATCGTATTTATTGAGCACTTACTGTGTGCAGAGCACTCTGCTAAGCACTTGGGAAGTACAAGTTGGCAACATATAGAGATGGTCCCTACCCAACAATGGGCTCACAATCTAGAAGGGGGAGACAGACAGCAAAACAAAACATGTGGTCAGGTGTCAAGTCATCAGAAAAATATGGAATGCTTCACGAATTTGCATGTCATCTTTGTGCAGGGGCCATGTTAATCTTCTCTGTATTATTCCAATTTTAGTATATATGCTGCTGAAATGAGCACAGGGAGTCCTTTCACTCAAGGCTACAGGACACCTACACACAGTTCAATTGTATCAGCCTCTTCTCTACATCAGCCTAATTCTGAACATGATAAAGGCCCTTATTTTCACCTACCCACTCTCTCCTTGTCATTGACTATGCATTTGTCTTGGTGTCCATAAACACTTTGATACTCATTCCACCCCAACAGTACTTCTGTACATATTCCTTACACTCTGTTATTTCCCCTATCTGCAATTTGTTTTCATGTCTGTCTCCCCAGATTGTACAATGTCTACAGATGATGAGATCTAGTGTGTGTTCAAATTGGTGAGTCAGCAAGGGGAGGTGGAGCAGGATATCAATGCAGTGGAGTTGAGGAGTGATAAAAAAAACTCTAGACTGTGAGCACGTTGTTGGGTAGGCACCGATTGTATATGTTGCAGATTTGTACTTCCCAAGCACTTAATATAGTGCTCTGCACAGAGTAAGCACTCAATAAACACGATTGAATGAATAAATGAATGAATGGACAGTGGGAGGAACATCTATGTGTATACTGAAGTCCCCAAGGACCAATGTTGGGATGGAGTAAGAGAGAAGAAATGTGAGAAAGGGATAAAAATTACTCAAGTTTGAGGTGGGGTCTGGGGGAGGGTGCTAGACGACCATGACTGGTATCTGGAGTGGGTTTGGTAGAAGTGGCTAATATGGGCTTCAAAGGAAGGTAAAGAGAGCGTTGGGGGAAGGGAGAATAGAGTGAAAGCAGCCCTGGAGATTGAGAAAGGAGCCAAGTCTTCCCCCCCTTTTGCCAGTGAGTCTGGGGAAGTAGGTGAAGATGAGGCTCTCTCTCGAAAGAGCATTAGGGGACACAGTGTCAGCTGGGAGTTTCAGTGATGGTGAGAAAGAGCAGTAACTGGGTCAGGAACAGATTAAACTCTGCCCTTCCACTTATTTTCCCATCACTGTTGATGGCACCACCATCCTTCCTGTCTCACAAACCGATAACCTTGGCATTATCCTTGCCTCCTCTCTTTCGTTCCACCCACGTATTAATACCATCACTAAATCTTGTCAGTTCTACCTTCATAACATCGCCCAAAACTATCCCTCCCTTTCTGTCCAAACTGCTACCACATTAATGGAAGCACTTATCCTATCCTGCCTTGGATATTGTATCAGCATCCTTGCTGACCTCCCTGATTATTTCAATTTTACTGATAAATTAGGTGGCCAGTTCCTTGGGGGACGAATATAGGAAGAATGGGACAGAAGGTCTGAAGAGGGGAGTTAAAAGTCTCAAACTACTGATGAGGGCTGTGGGCATGGGAGTCAATAGGAATAGAGAAATAATGTTTCCAGGAGTCAAAGAGGGCAGAGTTAAAACAGGCAAGGATGAAATTCAAGTAACAGTGGTAGCCCAATATCTTGATTTTCACCCGCGGTGCTCCATGACTTGTGCACAGGTGCAAAGGAAGCCGGCTGTGGGGAAGTGGTATAGATTGGCCAAAGGATAGAGTGAATGAGTTGAGTTCATTAGAGAGAGGGTGTTGAGGGCATGCATCAATTATGCATCAAGAAGAGCAGTTTTGTGTATGGAGACTGTGTGACATGATGACTTCAGAAAATTGGAGGTCTCTGTGAGGGAACACAGACTTGCAGGAAGCGGGTGTGTGTAGAGAAGGTGAGGAGGTTGTCGTTGGATAGTGGGATTTCAGAGTTGGTGAGGATAGAAATTATACAGTGATTAGAGATGATGAAATTCAGTGTGTGTCCAGGTTGGTGAGTGGGTGAGGTGGGTGGAGTTTAGGAGTAAGATGAAATGAGCAACGAAAGTGTTGTCAGAAACATCCACATAGATATTGAAGTCCCCGAGGATCAGTGTAGGGATAGAAAAAAAGAAAAGAAATGTGATAATGGCATCTAAATGGGTTGGAAAGTCAGAGGTGCAGTGCAGGGGCAGTGGATGACCGTGACTCATAATGGTCAAATTCTTCCAATTCTGGCATGACCCACCATATCACTGTATCATAATATTGATAAATGATTAGGGTCTACAGTGGTTCAAATGCTTTTGCAAAGCTTATGAGTAACATATAAGAGGTCTTTTTAATTAGTTTCTACACATTGAAATGCAGCAAGCCCTATGTTTGCCTGATGCCACTGGGATTTTAATACATATAGCAATCATAACAGTAATAATGTGGATTTGTTAAGCTCTTATTATGCACAAAACAATGTACGAAGCACACAGTAGATCCGAACAGTCCCTTGTTTCACATGGGAATCGCAGTCTAAAAGGGAGGGAAAACAGGCATTTGAATCAGATCATGTAATTGAGGCACAGAGAAGTGATTTGCCCAAGGCCACACAGCAGGCAAGTAGCAGAGCTGGAATTAGAACCCAGTTCCTCTAATTCCCAAGCCTGTGCTCCTTCCACTAGGCTATACCACTTCTCACATTGAGAGCCTGGGAACTCATGGATAGGAATGTTTCTCATAACTGAATTTATGTGCAGAAAATTATACTTAAGTGCTTGGGAGAGTACAATACCACAGAGTTAGTAGGCATGTTCCCTGCCTCAGTGATCTTACAGTCTGTATGACATTGTTCAGGAAGACCCTGGCTAGGACTTGCCAGAAATTAATAAGATCCTACTACAGTTTATGCAAGTACTCTTTCAACCTTTTACCTTGAAGATAGTGATTACAGTAGTATCTTACAAACTCTGCTAATAATAATAATAATAATAATGGCATTTATTAAGGGCTTACTATGTGCAAAGCACTGTTCTAAGCACTGGAGAGGTTACAAGATGATCAGGTTGTCCCACGGCGGGGGGCTCACAGTCTTCATCCCCATTTTACAGATGAGGTAACTGAGGCCCAGAGAAGTCAAGTGACTTAAGTCACACAGCTCATTGGCGGAGGTGGGATTTGAACCCATGACCTCTGACTCCAAAGCCCGTGCTCTTTTCCACTGAGCCATGCTGCTTCTCTAATATCTGGAACACTGAAGATTTGAAGATTATTGTTGCTACTTTTATAAAACCAGTAGTCTCATCTACTTTTATAGGATGGACAATTCAGGTAGGAAACGTACTAAGATTCACTGCATGATTCAGAGACTATTTTCGACTTTTCTTATTTAATTTAACAAAATGCATCGAGCCCTAGGTTGGTCATGTTTTAATTTATTTTCTTTCTTTTTATACTTTGTCAGTTGTTTTCTGAAAGGAAGTTACTGATGTGAACATTTTCCTCTCAGCCTTGTGGTGTTCACATTATTTTTCAAGTTAACTTTTTGCGGGTGGGAAAAAGAGAGGATGTTTTCTTTCTGTTGAATTTACTTTCAAGTTAAATGCCTTGGAAGACACCCCAGCAGATCCAAGATAGTATAAAGTGCTCAAAATCTGGCAAAAGAAAAAACTGCTTTTCCAAATGAAAATATTTTTCAGCACCAGTAAGGAGAAACATATTTAAAATGCAATTTAAAAGGAAATTCTCCATCTCCTCCTAAGAAATTATTTGAGAGCTTTCACATGTCCTAAGGACAAGTTACTGGATTTTGCCTTAGCCCATCCAATGACAGCAATTAGCAATATCGGTAGAGTTGGTAGATAATTTCAAAATTGCTGATATCTTTCCATTGCTGAGCCTTTGGGGAGATTTTCATATTGGAGCTTTTGTAAAACAAAATGATTGAAGGTGAGTGATCTTGGTATTCTCTCTCCTCAGCTGGAACCATACAGGGCATTAAAAACCAATGCTCCTTGGTTTACTATAAGAAGTGTTTGGTTTCTGTTTTCAATGTTGCTCTCTAGTGTCATGGAAGCTGAAAGCAAAAATTAGCAATAATATGGGGAACCTCTCTCCTCCCCTCATAGTTAAGATCCAGAAAGGCTCACCTGTTTCACCAAGATTGTATCAATCAATTGGTATTAATTGAGCACTTACTATGTGCAGAGCACTGTGCAATACAAGAGAAGTAGCAGGCATGTTCCTTGCCACAGTTAATGAAACTACTTGGCTCAGTGTAGATACAATGTTTCTGAAAGACTTGCCTCAGCAGTTATATAAGCTTAGAAATATGCCATTCCCAGGAAATTATAAACTAAAGACCTTAACCTCATAGTCTTTTGAAGCAAAGCAGTGGACATTATTGTAAGTGTCCAAGTACAGTGAATCATAGAAGAGTTTAGGTGTGGGAAAGGGGCAAACAGATTTGCAGTGGCACCTATTAAAATAGTGAGGATCTTTTAGTAAAGTCCATTTAATTCAATCTAACTCAGAAACATGTATAGAAAATTACTGGGAATTCACCACATGTATGTCAACTAAACGCACTGGTGCAGGTGAATTTTTGGAGCCAAGATTGAGAAATATTTTGCTTGTAAAAGAATGATCTGAATTTGAGTGAGAATTTAAGGATTGCTATTCAGTGGAGTAAGGCTTGCCCAAGGTGACTGAGACACAAGCCTATGAGGGAGGAAGAGAGTGAGGGAAGGAGGGAATAGTCTAGTGTGGGACAGAGGAACCAGCACTAGAAGTTGAATCACTATACAATAAGGGTACATGTGCCTGGAACACAGTAAGCACTTAACAAATACCACAAGTATTATTATTATAATCTCGTTACTTTACACAATGAACAGAAATCTACTGATTATTCAAAGGATGATTTTGTGGGAGGTTTGAATAGCGAGGAAGATCAAAGTGACATTATGGGCAGTCAGGTTTTCTAATCAGTAATAATAATAATGGTATTTGTTAAGCACTTACTATGTGCAAATAACTGTGCTGGGGGGATACAAGGTGATCAGGTTGTCCCATGTGGGGCTCACAGTCTTAATCTCCATTTTACAGATGTGGGAACTGAGGCACAGAGAAGTTAAGTGACTTGCCCAAAGTCACACAGCTGACAAGTGGCGGAGCCGGGATTAGAACCCATGACCTCTGACTCCCAAACTCGTGCTCTTTCCACTGAGCCATGCTGCTTCTCTAGTCAGAAAGATTCTAGTAAACGGTACTCACACAGACACACTGGCAAACAGTGTGATGCAGTGGAAAGCTCACGGAACTGTGAGTTAGAGGATCTGGGTTCTAATCCCAGACCTGCCACTTGTCTGCTATGTGATCTTGTTCAATTTTTTGGTGCCTCAGTTCCCTCATCTGCAAAATGGGGATTCAATATCTGTTCTCCCTCTTACACTGTGAGCCCCAGGTAAAAAATTATCTTGCATTTATCCCAGTGCTTGGTATACAGTAAGCACTTAACAAATATCAGAATTAAAATACGTCTGGTCACGTGCATCTCCTTGTTCTTAATTTCACAACCATTTAAAGAAAAAAAAGCACAATTTAAAAAATGAGACAGTAGGAGAATGGTTACCGAAACTGCTGTTTACTTTTACCAGTGTCAGTTTCTGTGTTTTTGGTAATAAACATACAGTGACTATTTTCTGGATTTTCAGTAATCTGCAATCATTTTGGAAGTCACAGCATTCTAAATCTCCTGCCAGTTTCTCAGCATACATATTTGGAATGGAGTCTGGTTTCCAGCACACAGCTTCAAATATTTGAGCTGCTAATGCTGGACCAAAAATGGACTTAATGGTAATTGGAAGCATCTTTTTCAATAAATGAAAACACAATCCTCCCATTTACTTTCAAAAGACCTCTTGTGACTCAGACTATCACAGGTGGAGTTTAGAATATTTTCTAGATATGGGAATAGAACCTGAATGGGAAACAAGATACAAGGAAATGAACAAGATACAAGGAAGGAAATGAACTGATATGAATTAAATTGTGAAATTATTTCCACTGTAAATTATATCAGCAATAGCTGTTTCATATGTATCTTTTCTTGATTTAGTGCCAACTAAGACCATTGAATTATCTTAAGTAAATTACGAATCAGCCATATGTTACAGTGAGAACCATGTGGTAATCAGTGAACACTGGCTCCGTAGTGAGACATAAAATAGTTGGTTTATAGCTTGCTAGAAACTTGGTTGTGTAAAATAGAAGAATATGAAGACAATTCATCTTGGTATAGGAAATCTTATTAACTGTTTTGTGAAATTTCAGTAACCTATATAGCCTGGCAATATAGAACACTCTGCATAAAAATGAAGGGTTTAAAGAGCTATTAAGACTTTCAGAATGGCCTGATAATGTAAGTCAGCAGTTTAGGAAATTTGGAAATGATGAAGTTATCACTTTTTATGTGAGAATAAACTTGTCTCCTGATAATAACCTGCTCTATCTCCTGGATCTATATAAACAATTTGAAATATTTTATATGAATATTTAATCTACAGTCAAACTTTGGAGCTGTCGCTGTATCATTCTGAAAAATAAGGATATTGTCAGATTCCATTTTAGGAACACAAATAGTGTAATCTCATTGTATGTATGCCAATACATACTACTAGTAAGAAATGGATGCTAATGGAGTTAATTGTATATATACTGAGAATCCTAGTTAGGCCAAGGATCTTTACAGAATCCACAAAAATTGCATCTGCAAGTAGGCCTTTGGAGACATGACCCAACATGTACATAAAACTATCTGTTTTCTATGTGTGGCAGGGGGATGATTTGGGGATGATCATTAGATTAATGTTGGTGTTTGGTGAATTGGGTTCTTTCCTTGACACCAATTTGATTTTGAGAGCTTTGAACGAGAGAAAGAAGATGGTTTCCTGGATAGGAATTGGAAGGTTGTTTCATGTGTAATGTTTCATTATTATTCATTATTCATCATGCTTCATGGGGAAGCAGTGTGGCTCAGTGGAAAGAGCACAGACTTTGGAGTCAGAGGTCATGGGTTCACATCCCGGCTCCGCCAATTGTCAGCTGTGTGACTTTGGGCAAGTCACTTCACTTCTCTGTGCCTTGGTTACCTCATCTGTAAAATGGGGATGAAGACTGTGAGCTCCCTGTGGGACAACCTCATCACCTTGTAACCCTCCCAGCCTTAGAACAGTGCTTTGCACATAGTAAAAGTGCTTAATAAATGCCATCATTATGATTATTATTATTATTCTGTTACTGAAAATGGATTCTTCACTGGAAACAATTAAAGAGCTCTCACAAATTATTGTAATTTGGTTTAAATGTTTTATGTCATTTAAATCAGATTACAGCCATATCTAAATTCAAAAAAGACAGAGAAACAATAAGCCTTTCCTTGGTTTAGCTGTTAGCAATTAGAACATAGATTTTAAGGTACAATTGTCCTTGAAAATTGCAATTTTTTTGTCCAAGCACTGTTAATTGGAACCAACTGACTCCTAAGAATGATGTTAGAAATATGTTGAATGGATTCCTTCACCCTATTTGCACAGTTATCCAGCATTTCTGTATTCATTTAATTATAGATGCAAAATATACCCACATTAATGGCTTTATTTTGAGTCAGAAGATTCTACAGTGAATTAGCGCTCATTTACTTCATCAGAAGTAAAATCCATATGTTGTCCTCCTCCGGTTACTTGAGCCCCCTACCACATCTCCCACTTAAATGCTCCCCAACATTTGCTAAGCCTTCTCCCCTTCTGTATCATTGCAGTTTTTAAAAGTATTCTCTTATCTGCAGCTCCTTGCGCCTTTCTTCCCATACCAGTACCCTGGAAAAATAGTGCCATTAAGGAGGCTAGTGTGGTAAGATCAAAACTGATGTATTGTAAAGTTAAGACAGCAAGTACATTTAGAAACATTTCAAGTGCCATTCATCATACCTCAAAATGTTTTTAGTCTGTATTTTATTACCTTTATATTTTCATGTGTGGGAAGATAGGTAATCCTTCTTAGATTTTATTGTCTGCAGAATACAAATTGATGTATTAATAGGTAGTTTGTTAACATCTAATTTCAAGAAAAAGGGCTAGAAGTGCTTTCCATTAAAATTAAACTCCTAGATATGTATAAGACACCCAAATGGGTAGAAAAGAGGAAGTAAAATATATATGCAATTAAAAATAATCTGGAACTGAGAAGCGGCTTGGACCTGAGTCACAGAACTTGAGTTCTAATCGCAGTTTGCCACTTACCTGCTGTGTGAGCTTGAGCAAGTTGCTTAGCTTTCCTGGGCCTCAGTTGCCTCATCTGTAAAATGGGAATTGACTCCCTTTTCCTCTGACAGCCTGTGAGCCCTATATAGGACATGACTGTGTCCCAAATATTTACCTCAGTGCTTAGTACAGCACGTCAGAGAGTAAGCACTTAAAAATGCCACTAAAAAGTGACTGAATTATTTGAATGCCCTATTCATATTCATTGTTGGCTGTGTTAAATTCTTCCCCCTGAGGTTAGTCTAATGTTATGACCTGAGCTCTTTTCTGGACTCCACAGAACCATCTGAGGTATTCCATAAAGTGGACTAGTCTAGCAGGAATCCTGAAAAATAGCTGGTTATTATGGTTTAAAGGCAACCTGTTGGGTTATGGTACAGTGTCACAACATTGGCTCTATCCTGTGTATACTTGTATTTTTTAACACTATTTCTGCACTTAGCTCAGGGCAGGACTGGATAGATTCTACTGCAGTCGATCAATTGATCAATTATATTTACTGAGTGCTTACATGCCCAGCCCTCAACAAGCTTACATTCTAGAAGGGGAGCATACATTTCCACATTGTGGACATTCAAATGCCCAAAGGCCACTTAAAAAGAATGAAACAATTTTGAAGCTATAAACTGTGTTTAATGGAACAGTACTAGATGATACAAAGCAGCCCATATGAACCGTAAACAATATTACTTAAATAAGGACTAATTATTTTGTATCTTACAGAGATAATACAATCTAGAATTACAGTTTATTTTTAAAAATTTTATCTGTAAGACAAAAATTTAACAAATCTATAGAGGTGATTAAAATATGCAAACTATGTTAAATCTGTCAAATATTTTTAAGATTAAAGCTTACTTGTGAGTGTTGCCAACTATACATTTCTAAGTCAGCATAGCCAAAGTATAATTGGAGAAATTTAGGTTTACTAATGCTCCTTGAACATAAGCTCTTGCTTTAAAGCCTGATCTTTGCCTCTATAATTACACCGTACATTAGAGAATATCCACCACTATCCCTTAAGCCCCTGAAAAATGCTGGCCAATTCTTGACCTGCAAAGTGAGAAAGTGTGTTTATGAGTGTAGGTTGATTTCCATCCCAGGGTATACATATACATATTTAATTTATGTATAATTTAAAATACCCTTTTAGAATCTTCAACCTTTCTGTACATGAGCCTTAATCCTTACACATTAGTAAGATGAAAAAATGGAAAGCAGTGTTTCATTTAATTCTTAATAGAAACAAAAGGTTAGCATTACAACATTACTTAAAAGGAAAATATGTTTATAGGTTTTATATAAAATAGCAGACTAAACAATTGAAAGTGTACCCAGAGTTGGACATGAAATCAGATTGTCTTTATAAACCCATAAAGAAAAGAATTCCTTATTTTCCACATGGGGAATGTATACTTTCACGTACCCAGATACTAACTTTCAGACTGACAGGTATAGGAATATCAAGAACTAGCTAGTGTATCCATCGTTTTAACTTAACTCATAGTTCAAGGACTATCAAGAACTAGCTACAGTATCCGTTGTTTTAACTTAACTCATAGTTCACATCTATTGTTTATAGGTGATAGACTTGATCACTCATAAAAACAACCTGGGATTCTTGCTATTGATTTATAATTTAGATCTCATCTCTCTGACTGCGATCCATCATTGTTTGTGAACTTTTGGTGGCTCCACTCAGTAAAAGAACAATAAAAAAAAAATGACAGTTTAGAAGATCTGGTAATGTTTCTCTACAGACATATACCCAGAGTCACACAAATCACAGAAAATCTGATCACTGCTCAGGGATGTGCTCACCTGGGCATAACCGATTACAAGGCTGAAGTATATGAAAACATTAAATATTTCAAGGATCCTTGTATGGCTGCCTCTATACACTTGGGAACAGAGTGTGCCTTAGGAATAGATTGTGAATGCTGCCATTTTAGAGAAGTAGCGTGCTTAGTGGAAAGAGCCCGGGCTTGGGAGTCAGAAGTTGTGGGTTCTAATTCCGACTCCGCCACTTGTCAGCTGTGTGACTTTGGTTAAGTCTCTTCACTTCTCTGGGCCTCAGTTACCTCATCTGGAAAATGGGGATTAAGTCTGTGAGCCCCACCTGGGACAACCTAATAACCTTGTACCTCCCCCAGGGCTTAGAACAGTGCTTGGCATATAGTGAGCACCTAATACCATCATTATTACTTTATTGATGGGACTATCGACCCAGACTACTTATGTCTTGAGTCTGAACCTGAACAAAAGAAGGACTACTGCGGAAAATACCTAAAGGTCCTCCCTTCCCAACCCTACACATCTGCAATGACAGTAAAATAATAGAAAATAGAAAAAGGGCTAGAAAATTGGGGTAGAAATTTTAGGTTGTTTGATGTCTAATGATAGAGTTCTTAGGATCTGTGCCAATCACACAATCAGTGTGGTGTTTATTGCCCATTTACTGTGTGCAAAGCACTGTACTAAATGCTTGGGTTAGTGCCCACAGTGAGCTTAGGGTCTAGAGAAAATTAATGGAAATCAATGAGTATCTTTGCATGTAAAAATAATCCAAATATCTTGGACTCCAAATATGCTCAATCGTCTTGAGCCAGGTCCCTAAATGCATTGAATTCTCCACATATTTTACAAGGAAATACATTTTAGGAAGATTTATCCAGTTAATGGAGCTCAGTATTCTTTAGGTCTCAAATATCTCTTTTTCAAGTGAAAATCTTTTTCTCCTTCTATGAGTGGTATTTTTAAGTGCTTACATAGTGCAAAACATTGTACTAAGCACTTGGAAAAGTAGTTTTCAATTCAGTTGTATTGAGCGCTTACTATGTGTGGAGCACTGTACTAAGTGCTTGGGGACATATAATATAGTAATAGACACAGTCCTTGCCCACAACAAGCTCACACTCTAGAGCAGGGGAGATAGCAATACAAGTAAACAGACATCAATATAAATAAAATTACAGGTATATGCATAAGTGGTGAGCACCAGAGGAGCAAAGTGTGCATACTGGATTGAAGAAGGAGAGAAATGAGGTGAGGTAGGAGGGGGCAAGGTGGTGGAGATCTTTAAAGCCAGTGGTGAGGAGTTTTTATTTGATACGGAGGCAGATAGGCAACCACTGGAGACTTTTGAGGAGGGGAGTGACATGCCCTGAACATTTCTATCGGAAGATAATCTGGGCAGCAGAGTGAAGTATGGACTGGAGTGGGGAGAGGCAGGAGGTTGGGAGGTCAGAAAGGAGGCTGATGCAGTAATCTAGTATAAAATAGAGTTAGTAGACATGATCCCTTCCTATAAGGAATTTGGAGTCTAGTAGGCAAAGACATTAAAAGAAATTACAGATAAGAGAAAAGAGAAACAGCAGAGTGTAAGGGTATGTTTATAAGCACTGCAGAGTAGAGTGGAGGTGAGTATCAAAGTGTTAAAGGGGAACAAATTCAAATGTAGGAAAGCAGGGCAAATAGACTGCAGAGATGACAGGTTAGGGAAGGCTTTTTGGAGGAAATACGATTTGGTAGGGATTGAAGATGGGTAGCATGTGGGTCTATAGGATTCATTCATTCAATCATATTTATTGAGCACTTGGGAAGTACAAGTTGGCAACATATAGAGACGGTCCCTACCCAACAGTGGGCTCACAGTCTAGAAGGATATAAAGGAGGAGGACGTTCCAGGTTAGAGGGAGGACATAAGTTAATTGTGGTATTTGTTAAGCACTTCATCATCATCAATCGTATTTATTGAGCGCTTACTATGTGCAGAGCACTGTACTAAGCGCTTGGGAAGTACAAATTGGCAACATATAGAGACAGTCCCTACCCAACAGTGGGCTCAGTCTAAAAGGGGGAGGACTTACTATGTACCAAGCACTGTATTGAGTGCTGGGCTGGATACGAGCAAACCAAGTTGGACACAGTCCCTCAACCACAAGGGGCTCACAGTCTAATAGGAGGGAGAAAGATATTGAAACCCCATTCTGCAGATTAGGGAACTGAGGCACAGATCAATTAAGTGATTTGCCCAAGGTCACACAGCAGACATGTGGAGGAGCCGGGATTAGAACCTAGTTTCTCTGATTCCCAGGCCCAAGTGGAAAGCAGAAACTTTGAAGGTCTGTTGCATATGAAGAAGGAACACGGGCCTGGAAGTCAAAAGGTCATGGGTTCTAATCCTGACTCCACCATGTAGCTGCTGTGTGACCTTGGGCAAGTCACAACTTCACTGTGCCTCAATTACCACATCTGTAAAATAGGCTTTATCCCACAGTCCCAGGTGGGATTGGGACTGTGTCCAACTCAATTAGCTTGTATCCACTCCAGGGCTTAAGACAGTGCTCGGGAGTCAGAAAAACCTGGGTTCTAATTTCGGATCCAACATGTAGCTGCTGTGTGACCTTGGGCAAGTCATTTAACTTCTCTATGCCTTAATTGCCTCAACTATAAAATGGGGATTAAGACTGTGAACCCCATGTGAGCCCGTTTCTTGACTGTGAGCCCGTTGTCGGGTAGGGACTGTCTCTAAAGGTTGTCAATTTGTACTTCCCAAGCGCTTAGTACAGTGCTGTGCACACAGTAAGTGCTCAGTAAATATGATTGAATGAATGTGGGACAGGGATTGTGTCCAACCTGATTTGTTTGTATCCAACCCAGCGCTTAATACAGTAAGCACCTAAATACCACAATTATTACTATTATTATTCCAAGCCAGAGGAAAGATATGGGAATGGGGTTGGTGGTGAGATAGAGAAGTTCGAGGAACAGTGACATCTCCTCTGAGGCCTCCCAGACTAAACCCCATTTTTCCTTATTTCCACTCACTTCTGCGTTGCCCTGACTTGCTCCCCTTTCTCTCCCCCTCCCCAGCCACACAGCACTTACATATCTGTTTGTAATTGATGGTATTGACACCTGTCTGCTTGTTTTGTTTTGATGCCCGTCTCCCCCCTCTAGACTGTGAGCCCGTTATTGGGTAGGGACTGTCTCTATTTGTTGCCAAGTTGTACTTTCCGAGTGCTTAGTACAGTGCTCTGCACACAGTAAGCGCTCAGTAAATATGAATGTTAAGAGGTGTGGAGTGTGGGCATGGGTTGTAGGAGGAAATAAGTAAGGTAAGGTATGCACGTAGAATTGTACTTAGCCAGCTGATGGAATACTTTAATGCCAATGTTAGAGAGTTTCTGTTTGATGTGAAGGTGACTGCATAGCCACTGGAAGTTCTTGAGGAGTATGGAGTCATGGGCTGAGTGTTTGTTTTTTTTAGGAAAACAATCTAGACAGCAGACTGAAGTAAGGCCTGCTGTGGGAAGAGACACCAGTTGATGTTCAAGGAGTGAAGTGTGAGGGCTGTGTTGTAGTGTGAGAGGAGCATGATTAGTCAGGGGGAGAGTTGACTGAGTGCTGTTTCGGAGTCATTATTTTGAATTTAAAAGATAAAAAATTTGAGGGATAATCCAGGTCACTCCAACGCATATGCTTTATGGGTTAAATTACATTAACCTGTGTTGCTTTGCTTGTAAATGTTACAGCTGTCAATCCATTAGTTAATCCAGTTGTCAATCTCAAGTGCAGTCTAGAACTGTCTGGACTTTGTATAGAGGGCTATTTCTACAAGGAAACATTAATTCCCCTGTGAGATATCTTTTCAAGTAGAATTAAATGGGATTCTCTTACTTAGGATTGACACGACAGGTTGTTTTAAAACCGTACTCTGAATACTCTCAATCGTCTAGACAGGTGATGTAGACATCAATTTCAAAAGTATTTTCATTTTGAAGATGGAATAATGATAATTTTCCAATTTTCCAAAACTGAGACAAAACAGAAAAACACCTTATCCTTACTGGAAATTAAAAGGCATTGTTTCATTTTGTTAAGCAATCAAGAGGAATCTAATTTTTTCTGTCCTTAATAAAATTAATGATTACCCGGGGTTAAAATATTAAATGGGAAAATGAAGTTAACTAAATTGAAAGTTCTTACCGTTTCCTCAATTCTTCATAAATCTGCTTTCAGTTTGCTTGGGGAAGTTGTGGTTTGTTTTTCTTCCACTCTATAGTTGTTCATATAGCAGTATTTTAAGCGAACAGGTCTTATTTTAAAGAATGCCTAATATATGATTTAGTATGGTTCCCTCCCCAGCATATGCTTTGCTGTATTGAAAGCAGCTATTCTATGTGTACTATGGCCGGTTATGCATTTTCAACTCATTAGTGACAACTTGAACGAGTGCCCAATTATCCAAATCAAAGTCAACGCATTGAAAACAGACTAATAATGCTTTTAGTCTTGCTCTTCTCTGATTTTTCACGAGAGAGAATTTCCGGGACAACTTAATGGCTCAGAAAGTGATTTGATTAGCCTCAATTTTTATCTTGGGCAAATCATGGATGGTCACCTTCTGTGGTCCTCACCCACAGATAAAAACTGCACTCAGCTCTGGCATGCATGGACTTGGCTACTCCCAACTCAACTATAAAAAGCATGATTTTATCATTGAACATACAGAATTGTTATGCTTTGTGATGACTACTAAGGACTAAAGATCTTTAATCCAACCTTATTGGTTGACCGATCAATGCCCAGATCAATGCCCAAGGCGTGGGGGGAAAAGGAGGGGACACTTGCTTGGAGAGTAAGAGCCCTGTGTGTGATGGCAGGATCCTTTTTTAGGTGGAGCAGAGTCAAGGAGGACACCAAGGCAAAGTGGAAAAGATTGGCACACAGTGAGTAAACTGCCACTGGAGGACTGGAGTGTAAAAACTGGACTGTAGTAGGAGATGAGTGCGGTGAGGTGGGATGGGTGAGATGATTAAATGCTTTAGACAGTAAGGAGTTTCTGTTTGCTACAGAGAGGTGTATGGGTAGCCACTGGAGGTTCTTGAAGAGTGGGGAAACATGGACTGAATGTTTTTGTTTAAAAATGATCTGCCCAGCAGAGTTAAGTATGGATTGGAGTGGGAAGAGACAGGAAGCAGGGAATCGAAGAGGAAGCGGGTGTAGTGGTCAGGAAAGGAGACCTGTTTGGATCAGCAGGGTAACAGTTTGAGTGGAGAGGATAGGGTGAATTTTCTCGTCGCTGTGAAGGTAAAATTGACAGGATATGGTGACGGATGGAATATGTGAGTGGAATGAGAGAGGTGAGTAGAGCACAACGCCAAGGTTGTGAGCTTGTGACAAGTACAGTGCTCTGCACACAGTAAGCTCTCGATAAATACAACTGAATGAAAAAGGTCGGATCGTGGTATCGTATACAGGGAGAGGACAGGAATGAGTCGGAAGATAAGTTCATTTTTGGACTCGTTTAAGGTGTCGACGGAACATCCAGATCAAGATTCCTATAGTCAGGAGGAAATGCAAGGTCGCAGGAAAGGCGGGATCCCGTGTTGGGTGGGGACGATGCGAGGGGTAGGAAGGGGTTGGATGGAAGTGAGCCGGTGGGGGTCCGTGAGGTGGAAGAGGGATAAAGCTGGGGGGGGCTGGGACAGGATGCCATGGGGCTAGGGCCTAAGAAAAAGGCAAATCCGGAGCTGCAGAAGTGGATCTGCCGACCCGAGGGCCTATACAGCTTCCACAAGTACTTTGCGACTCCGCCCTTCCCAGCTGGAGGGAAACCACAAGTTCTGAGCTGCTATTAGCGAGTCATTATGCTTACCTGTCCGGAGTGAATGGGCAAGGGCTATCAAGTCCTTCGATGTGGCTAATTGTTGGGAAACCACAAGGTCTGAGCTGCCATTAGCGAGTCATTATGCTTATCTGTCCGGAGTGAATGGGCAAGGGCTATCAGGTCCTTAGATGTGGCTAATTGTTGACACATCCTTATTTCTTGTAACACCAAGCTTTTTACTGAACCTGTCTGGTGGAGGGTGGAGTTGAGAACATCTTATCTGTCTGGAGTGAATGGGCAAGTTCTATCAAGACCTTAGATGTGGCTAATTGTTGACACATTCTTATTTCTTCCTCCCTTCAAGGCCCTACTGAGAGCCCATCTCCTCCAGGAGGCCTTCCCAGACTGAGCCCCTTCCTTCCTCTCCCCCTCGTCCCCCTCTCCATCCCCCGCATCTTACCTCCTTCCCTTCCCCACAGCACCTGTATATATGTATATATGTTTGTACATATTTATTACTCTATTTTACTTGTACCTATCTATTCTATTTATTTTATTTTGTTAGTATGTTTGGTTTTGTTCTCTGTCTCCCCCTTCTAGACTGTGAGCCCACTGTTGGGTAGGGACTGTCTCTATATGTTGCCAGCTGGTACTTCCCAAGCGCTTAGTACAGTGCTCTGCACACAATAAGCGCTCAATAAATACGATTGATTGATTTCTTGTAACACCAAGCTTTTTACTGAACCTGTCTGGTGGAGGGTGGAGTTGAGAACATCTTATCTGCCTGGAGTGAATGGGCAAGCTCTATCAAGACCTTAGATGTGGCTAATTGTTGACACATCCTTATTTCTTGTAACACCAAGCTTTTTACTGAACCTGCCTAGTGGAGGGTGGAGTTGAGAACATCTTATCTGTCCGGAGTGAATGGGCAAGCTCTATCAAGACCTTAGATGTGGCTAATTGTTGACACATCCTTATTTCTTGTAACACCAAGCTTTTTACTGAACCTGTCTGGTGGAGGGTGGAGTTGAGAACATCTTATCTGTCCGGAGTGAATGGGCAAGCGCTATCAAGTCCTTAGATGTGGCTAATTGTGGACATCCTTATTTCTTGTAACAACACCAAGCTTTTTACTGAACCTGTCTGGTGGAGGGTGGAGTTGAGAACATCAATCTGGTCGTGAAGAGTCTGTAGAGTGGCCCCAAGTATTCATTCATTCATTCATTCAATCGTATTTATTGAGCGCTTACTGCAGAGAACTGTACTAAGCGCTTGGGAAGTACAAGTTGGCAACATATAGAGACGGTTCCTACCCAACAGTGGGCTCACAGTCTAGAAGGGGGAGACAGACAACAAAACATATTAACAAAATAAAATAAATAGAATAAATATGTACAAATAAAATAAATAAATAAAATAAAGTAGGCCAACTAGGCCAACATTTCCTAAATCGCTGCAGTCCGGCATCGGTCCTGACTGCGCAATTTGCGTAGGTTTCGCGAATCGCACCTTTACGCCATTTGAGTACGTTCGTGAATCCCGTCGGTACGCAATTTGCGTAGCCCGCCAGGCCTGCGGGGTAAGCCCCATTGGCGCCATTTACTCAACATTTAATAATAATAATGGCATTTATTAAGCGCTTACTATGTGCAGACCACTGTTCAAAGCGTTGGGGAGGTTACAAGGCGATCAGGTTGTCCCACGGGGGGCTCCCAGTCTTCATCCCCATTTTACAGATGAGGTCACCGAGGCACAGAGAAGCGAAGTAACTTGCCCAAAGTCACACAGCTGACAAGTGGCGGAGCCGGGATTTGAACCCATGACCTCTGACTCCACAATGCACATCATTAATAAAATAGAGTAGTAAATATGTACGACCCACGTCCTTCCCCTGGCCTGGAATGCCCTCCCTCCACACATCCGCCAAACTCACTCACTCACTCACTTACTCATTCCTTCAATCATATTTAGTGAGAGCTTACTGTGTGCACAGTACTGTACTAAGCGCTTCGAAAGTACAATTAGGCAACAGATAGAAACCATCCCTACCCAACAGTGGGCTCACAGCCCATGTTCTCTCATGGGACAGGGTGGGAAGTTGGGTCAGGCGGAGATGGTAACAGGAGGTAGGGTGCCATGGCCAGGGGGCATAGGAGGCCTTCCCAGATTGAGCTCCCTCTTTCCTCTCCCCCTCCCCATCCCCCCCACCTTACCTCCTTCCCCTCCCCTCAACACCTATATATATGTTTGTATATATTTATTATTCTATTTTACTTGTACACGTTTATTCTATTTATTGTATTTTGTTAATAGGTTTGGTTTTGTTGTCTGTCTCCCCCTTCTAGACTGTGAACCCACTGTTGGGTAGGGACCGTCTCTATATGTTGCCAATTGTACTTCCCAAGCGCTTAGTACAGTACTGTGCACACAGTAAACTCTCACTAAATTTGATTGAAGGAATGAGTAAGTGAGTGAGTGAGTTTGGCAGATGTGTGGAGAGAGGACAGTAAGTGCTCAATAAATACGAATGAATGAATGAATTTACATTATTTGGGGCTCTCTATGTTACGATTGTCAGTTACATAAATGAGGTCTTTTGGGCATTTTACATCAACTGCGCAGTTTGCATATTCGAGAATCTTAAGCCTGAATTCACACAGTGGGATTTGTGAAACACTAGGTCTCAAGCACTTCTCTAAGCATTGGGGTAAGCACAGGTTTATCGGGTCGGATGCATTCCCCATCCCACATGACGCTTCCAGTCTTTATCCCCACGTCACGGATGAGGAAAGTGAAGCCCGGAGAAGTGGAGTAAATTGGCCAGCATCGTACATCAGGCAGCTGTCACAGCAGGATTAGAAGCCACCTCCATCTCATTCCGGAGGGAGAAAGATGGAGCGAGCGAGAAAGGAAGCAAAGGAGTGAAAAAGCGAGTGAATGAGCACTGTGGGCAGGGCAGGTGTCTCCTCCCGCTGGTGTATAATGCGGTGGAGAGGCGGGAGCCAGGTATCAAAAAGCATCAATTAAACTGTTGCACATTTGGGAGGTCAGAGGGGGACCGATAAAAGGGTGTTTTGGGTTTTTTTCTTTTGTGACAAAAAGCAAGCAACTGGCCCGGTAAATATGTCAAATCTTACCCATCCATGTCCTCCAGCCCTGGATCTCTCTCAACTTTTTGCTCTGTAATGAGAGCCATTGGAACATGGTGAAGGAAAACTGGGACTAGGAGTCGGGAAACCGGGGTTCTAATCCTGTTTATGCCAAAGGCCTGCCGAAATACCTTGGACAAGTCACTTAGCCCCTCTGAGTCTGCCGCCTCCTCCTCTGTCAAATCGATAAGGAAGTGGGCGAGGGGATGAGGTCCCCCTGTAGTCTCCGCAGGTTATTTAGAAAATGGAATTGAGGCCGACCCTCTCAATTGTCCATATTGCTCAAATGCCACAGTTTAGGCATCTTTGTCGTTCAGGCAGGGGTGTGTGTGTGTGTGGGGGGGGGGGGGGGGGATCAGAGGGTGGGGTCTGAGGGCCCAAGGTGTGTGTGGGGGGAGGAGGGGACACTTGCTTGGAGAGTAAGAGAAAGAAAGGCCAGAGTTGCAGCAGTGGATCTGGAGAACCCGATGCCCTGTTTGTGGTGGCAGGTTCCTTTATTAGGTGGAGCGGAGTCAAGGAGGACATCCAGGTTGCGGGCTTGGGAGACAGGAAGGATGGTTCCGCCGTCCACAGGGAGAGGACAGGGTTTGGAAGGGAAGGAGCTCAGTCTTGGACATGTCAAGTTTTAGGTGGCGTGAAGACATCCAGGTGGAGATATGTCCTGAGGGCAGGAGGAGATGCAGCCTGGAGGGAGGGACAGAGAACAGGGGAGGAGATGAAGATTTGGGTGTCGTCTGCGTAGAGATGATAGTTGCAGCCGTGGGAGGGAATGAGTTCACCAAGGGAGTGAGTGTAAATGGAGAACGGAAGGGGAACCAAGAACTGACACTTGAGGAATCCCTAAGGTTAGGGGATGGGAGGGGGAGGAGGAGCCCGCGAAGGAGACTGAGAATGAGAGGCCAGAGAGATAAGGGGAGAATCAGGAGAGGACAGAGTCCGTGAAGCCCAAGTTGGATAACGTGTGGAGGAGAAGGGGATGGTCCAAAGTGTCAAAGGCACCTGAGAGGTCGAGTACAGAAGTTTACGGGGCATGTCACCCCCCTCCTCAAAAATCTCCAGGGGTTTCCTATCCACTTCCATATCAAACAAAAACTCCTCACCATTGGCTTTAAAGCACTCCATCACCTTGCCCCCTCCTACCTCACCTTGCTTCTCTCCTTCTACAACCCAACCCGCACTATTCCCTCCTCTAGTGCTAACCTTATCACTGTGCCTCAATCTCACTGTCCTGGAATCCCCTCCCACTTCATATTCGACAGACATTTACTCCCCCCAACCTTCAAAGCCTGATTATAATAATAATGATGGTATTCGTTGAGCACTCACAGTATGCCAAGCACTGTTCTAAGCACTGGGGTAGATCCGAGTAGTCAGGTTGTCCCACGTGGGGCTCACAGACTTAATCCCCATTTTACAGATGAGGTAACTGAGGCACAGAGAAGTTAAGTGACTTGCCCAAATCACACAGTTGACAAGTGGCGGAGTCAGGATTAGAGCCCACTACCTCTGACTCCCAAGCCCAAGCTCTTTCCACTAAGCCACACATCTCCTCCAAGAGGCCTTCCCAGACTAAGCACCACTTTTCCTCATTCCCACTCCCTTCTGAGTCATCCTGACGTGCTCCCTTTGCTTTTCCCCTAACCTACCAGCCCCACAGAACTATGTATACATCTGTAATTTTATTCATTTGTATTGATGTTTGTCTCCCCCCTTTATACTGTGATCTCATGGTGACCAGGGAATGTCACCATTTTTTGTTGTATTGTACTTTCCCAAGCACTTAATACAGTGCTCTGCGTACAGTAAGTACTTAGTAAATATGATTAAATAAATGAGAGAATGGATATTATTTACTGAGCACTCACTTGCAATTAAGTACCTGTTCTCCCTCCTACCTATGGGATGGGGGCCATGTCTGACCTATCTTGTATCCATTCCAGGGCTTAGTACAGTACTTGGAAGGTATAAAAACTATTATTATTATTATTATTATTATTATTGTTATTTTCCATTACTACTGAGCAATGTAGTAAGTTTTTTGAACCATAAATCGAGTTAGAAGACATGATTCCTTCGCTCATGGAAGTTAAAAGTGTAGCAGAGAAGACATTTACAGATAAAGAAGAGAAAAAACCTGAGTATTTAGTTATGTTTTTTGAAGTGGTAGATTGCATAAGTGCTTAATTAGCACAGAGTGCTTAGGTTGTTGAAGGGGGATTGGACCTTAGTAGAATAAAAATTAATCAGGAGAGGCCTTCTGTGAGATTTGAGATTTCAGAAGAGCTTTTGAAGGAGGAAAAGGAGTGGACTGACAGATATGAAGTGGAAGGTTATTCTAGGCAAGTGGAAGAGTATGAGCTAGGGAGAAACAAGAAGGATGCATAGTGAATAGAACAGCTCGATAGGAGCACAGAGTTCAAGTTGTGGGATAGGGAGAGAAGAGAGTAGACAAGTGAAAAGGGAGAAAGCTGATGGAGTGTCTTGAAACCATTGGTTAGGAGTCTTTATTTAATGCAGAGAGGAATGGGTAACCAATGAAGGTTTCTGAAGACTGAGATGTGCCCAGAACATTTTAGAAAGCTAATTCAGGTAGGGGAGTGAAGCACTGATGTTAGACATTAGGCAGGGAGACCAGTGAGGAGGATAATATGTTCTTCCACTTGGTGTGCACAGGTAATTGAAGTTAATAACATTTTTCTGGGGCCTGACTAGGGGTAAAATTTGTGGGTATGGCCCTAACAATCAATAATATCACTTAGGAAATAACTACAAAAAATCACTGTCACTTCAGTTTGTGTTTTGTGGTACCACAGATCCAGACCTTTTAGTCAGTTAATAATTTGCCTTAAGTATTTTTTTTTATTTGGTGACAATTCAGCCCCAAAGAGCCAGAAAACTATAGGTTCAACCCATAATACCCAGGTATCACTTTTGAGAGTAGCACCCTGATACATACCTCCTGATGGACTGGTGGAGAAGCTCAGCTGATTGATAGCTGCTCTCTTTGAATGCTGTGTTCTCTACATTTTACCTTTCTTCCTACCAACAATCTTCCTGAACTCTGAGTACCCTTCTCATACTCCCCAGAGGGACAGGCAAGCGAGGAATAAAAAAATCCTAGAACGCAGTCTGTAAATCTGGAGGATGGATTCATGTTAGGTTCCTGAGGGGGACCTTGAACAGAAACTAGTGGTTAGAAGCTTTGAAAACATTGATTCCATCTGGATATTCCAGTCCCTTCTAATGTCAGGTTAGGGTTTAGGAGAAGTGTCCATCTGTTCATTACAGTGCTTAACCAACCCAAATCTTAATAATGTGGCTGTAACACCTTGGAATGAAATTATGATTTATTTCATTATAATGTATGCTACGACCTTTGAGCTAATGGTGGGAGTAAATATGCATCTAATCTCATATCACATATGATGCTTCCAGTACTATCTCATTAACTAGAAGTGCAATTTGAGGAATGTTTAGTTAAAATAGTTTAAATACATGTTCAAAAATGGCAGAGGTGGTGGAAAACATATAGCAACAGATGGGATCAATCATTGACCAAATGCTGGAAATTCTGATGTTCTGCTGTCTTGAAGGAGAAGATGAGGTGTGGGTTAGAATATTGCCTGAAAAGGGAGCTGGAACAGGAACACTGTGCAGGAACAATAAATTATTTCACCTTTAATGCCAGTGAACAGGCCTGAAACAGATCAACTGTGAGCCTGCAGCTCACCTCCCTTTCTAAATCAGGGTCCAGATTGGTGTTTTATGTTGAAGTGAAATATGTAAAAAACTGAACTCCTCATCTTCCCTCCCTTCTTTTCTGCCAGACTTTCCCCTCACTGTTGATGATGCCACCATCTTCCCTGCCTCACAAACCGGCAACCTCGGAATTATCCTTGACTCGTTTCTCTCCTTCAGTGGCAAATTCAGTCAGTCACTAAATCCTGTCGCTTCTAGCTTCCTAACACCTCCAAAGTCCACCCCGTCCTCTCCATCCAAACTGCCACTACATTGATACAAGCCCTTGCTGTATCCTGACTTGACAACTGCATCAACCTTCTCTCTGATATCTCTGCTTCCAGCTTCTCCCCTTTCCAGTCCATACCCGACCCTAGTGCCCAGATCACATTCTAAAACAGCATTCTGCAAATGTCTCCCTGCTCCTCAAAAACCTCTGATGGTTGCCCATCCCATTTCAAATAGAAATTCCTCACCTTTGACTTTGACATCCAGGCAGCTCCCTCCCCTAATTTATCCTCACTCTTATTCCACTTCAGCCAAATTTGTACACTTTGCTCCTCTAATACCAACCTACTCACTCACTATGCCTCATTCTCATCTCTCTGGTTGTCAGCCTCTTGCTCACATCCTCTTTCCTGCCTGGGATTTTCCCCCACCTCAGCCCCTAAGTCAGATCTGATGGGCCACTACTCTTCTCCATCTTCTATTATCCCGGCTCTGCCACTTGTCAGCGGTGTGACTTTGGGCAAGTCACTTAACTTCTCTGGGCCTCAGTTCCCTCATCTGTAAAATGGGGATGAAGACTGTGAGCCCCACGTGGGACAACCTGATTACTGTGTAACCCCCCAGCACTTAGAACACTGCTTTGCACATAGTAAGCGCTTAATAAATGCCATCATCATCATCATCATCATCTTCAAAGCCTTACTAAAATTCCATCATCTTCCCCTGAGTAATCTTTCATCTCCTCATCCTATTTTCCATCCCTAGTGTTTCACCCATCCAGTTGAGACTAATGCACCTTAAAGCACTTATGTTCTACCTCATCCTCTTCTATGCATAGCTTTATACTTTGTTGTCTTCCCCGTCCTGTAATTCATTTTAATGTCTGTCTCCCTTTTAGATTGTAAGCTCCTTGAGGGCAGGTATTGTTTCTACTTTTTTGAACTCCCAAGTGCTTAGTACAGTGCCTTGCACAGAGCAGGTGCTTAATAAATACCATTAATGATGGACGATGGATGGAAGGGAGGCCCACGAGCAGCTGCCTCAGAGTTATTATGCAGTTAGGGTTCAGAACAGGAGATACCTGAGGTCTAGATGCCTTCTGGACATGGATCACATCTTTCAAGACTGTCGTACTGTACTTTCCCAAGTGCTTAGTACAGTGCTCTGTACGTAGTAAGTGCTCAATAGATACAATTGATTGATTTATTGCTTGAAGGACCTTGGCACTTTGTAGTCTTGTGGCTAGTGTGCATGGCTGGTGAGGGAGAGAGGTTGGATAATGGAAATGGATCAAGAACGAATGGAAATTTAGGATGGAATGAAAATAGGGCAACAGCAGCAATATCCAGGATTTTCCATGGGCTATAATTAATTCTTTAGGTTGTTATGGAATGTTATATTGATATTTGTTTTCATTACTTGACTGACTTTTAAAATCCATGCATGCAACTGGGACTTAGGTTTCCTCCATACAGAACTGGGACCCAAGTGTGTGTTTTTATGAATAACATTCTCCTAACATTGCACTTATCCTTTCAGAAAGGCAGTTGGTTTCTTACTAGTGATTATAAGACTGGTCCTATAGTTGGACCTAAATTGGGCTTAAGCATAAGCTAGATGAGTATAATCATTTCTTTAATATCATGTTTTCACTGTGTGCTTTGAATAGAATGTTTTTTGGTAAGTTAAGGAATGATCTTTCAACAAGATGCGTGGATATGCACGGCGTGAGACAAAACATGAGTATCATAACGTGAGTTACGGTATACTAATCTATCACTACATTCTAGGATGATAAACTCTAAAAACCCATAAGGCAGGAAGACTTTTAAGTGTGTTTCTTAGTCATTGAAGCCATCTTCTTTCTCACTGAGGTTAAAATCAATTGAAATGTAAGAAGATAGTGGGTACTGGATGAGAAAAACTGGCCTGGGAAGATCAAATGTCATAATCATAGCTCTCAAGTTGTCAGCTAAAGATACTTGAGACTCCCCTGAAGAACATAGTTGCAGGTTAGACAGTCTCTAGAGGGTATTTGAAACTGTTTTGGTTCTGTAAGCTTAGTTGTGAAATTCCTTCTTCATATGTCTGATAGCAAATATATCATTTGTTTCAATATGAAAACAGAACTTTTCTAGTTGCTTCATTGGTTGCAGAAGGACTCTGGAGCAAATATTTTTGCCAGCTTAAGAAATAAAGAATATGAAAAAGGATCCTAGAGTATTTGAGAAGATTCTCTAATTTCATGAATTTGTCAATACACAGTTTTTGCACATTTTATAATTATAAATAATAATAATAATGATTGTATCTGTTAAGCGCTTACTATGTGTCAAACACTGTTCTAAGCGCTGGGGTAGATACAAGGTAATCAGGTTATCCCAAGTGGGGTTCACAGACTTAATCTCCATTTTACAAATGAGGTAACTGAGGCACAGAGAAGTTAAGTGACTTGCCCAAAGTCACACAGCTGGTAAGTGGCAGAGATGGAATTAGAACCCGTGAGCCCTGGCTCTTGCCACTAGGCCATGCTGCTTCTCTTTGTTTGTGTGTGTATAAACTTAAATGCAAAATCCTTGAAATCACTTTATTCGAGAATATGTAGATTAGCTCTATTTTGTAATTTGGAAAATGTTTGCACTTTTTATGTCATTTCTTATATTGGTGGGAATATAAGAAATCCTCAAATTGAAATTTTTGGGTTCAATATACAAATTAAATGAATTAACAAGAGACAACATTTAATTATATGGGGAAAATGTATTATAAATTCATTATGTTTCCAAATATATGCCTGAACATATGCCAAAAATATATATATTTTTTTATGGGATTGATAGAAAGTGGTGTGAGGAAAGGGCTTTCTATGTCCAGGCTTCTTTTGATCTTTCTCTGGTAGTTCAGGATTCTACATTTTTAAGAATGTGTTGTATCAGGTATGTACACCACCTCATCATAAAGATGAATGAGCACCATGGTCCCTGCCACCAACTCACATAGGTCAGACACTGCACCCAATTCACTCTGAACTGGGAAGGCAATCATAGACCTTGGAGACAGTGGGGACTCTATTGACCTTCCTGAAGAAATGCTCTAATTACAAGAAGTATGGGTTCTTCTGGAAATGGTGCCCATGATTTCGTGTTAGACTGTGTGTCCGTGGAATGTTTATGATGTAATAAGTGCCCTTTTCTCCAGATTTGAAGGCAGTCATCAGTGGTCACTCTAGATCTGGACACTCAAGTTAAGAAATTATACATTCACCTTTAGGTCTTACCATTCGTGGTGACGTCTTAAAAAAAAAGAATGTATTATGACCAGTTCCATTTGCCACCACACTGGAGAAGCAGTGTGGCTCAGTGGAAAGAGCCCAGGCTTGGGAGTCAGAGGTCGTGGGTTCTAATCCCGGCTCCGCCACTTGTCAGCTGTGTGACCTTGGGCAAGTCACTTCACTTCTCTGGGCCTCAGTTCCCTCATCTGTAAAATGGGGATGAAGACTGTGAGCCCCTTGTGGGACAACTTGATTACCTTGTATCTATCCCAGCACTATGTGTTTGGCACATAGTAAGCGCTTAATAAATACCAATATTATTATTATTAAGGGAAGAAGGAGGAAGTCGTGGTCTACCTTCCTGAAGGAAGTGCAAATAAATATATATCCAAGCTAATCAGAGGGAAGGATTGGGAAGGATATAGCGGGGCTAGGTAATTATACAAAATCTTTCACCATCTGGAGGTGAGCCGTGGTAAGTCATTGCCTTCAAGAACAAGACTCAGGAAGAGCTCCTGCTGTTTATCCTGATCAGGTAGATAGAAATAGAGAAGCAGTGTGGTTCAGTGGAAAGAGCCCGGGCTTGGGAGTCAGAAGTCACAGGTTCGAATCACGGCTCCACCACTTGTCAGCTGTGTGAATGTGGGCAAGTCGTTTAACTTCTCTGGGCCTCAGTTCCCTCATCTGGAAAATGGGGATTAAGACTGTGAGCCCCACATGGGACAACCTGATCGCCTTATATCTACCCCCAGCGCTTAGAACAGTCCTTTGCACATAGTAAGTGCTTAATAAATGCCATTATTATTAGTATTATTTTATAGGGCACAGGTAAGAGATCAGTTATGATCCTGAGTTAGGGTTAGGAAACAATGGAGGTTTGGTGGCCAGAGTTAAGACTCCAGTGGAGCAAGTCTCCTACCCTGAGCGGGACGAAAGATGCCAAGAGGTCCTGTTTCCAAATGACTCAGAAGGGGTATGACTGGATCCTTGGATGTCCCAAGAGAAGCAGGGAAAGGATCAGAGAAATATGAACCCCAAGATACCTAAAAGAAAGTATAGAAAGTCTGGAGGGTGAAGTTATTAGATCCATGGAAAGACAAGTTTGAAATGGACTTGCTTTCACTGTTACAGAATTAAGACCCCATTAAACATTACTAGATCTCAGGTTTTGGTGCCTGCCAGAGATAGTGTGGGTGGAGGAGAAGTTCTTGGGTGCCTACATACATATTGATCTGGGTGGAACAGTTTCTCTGTGCGCTTTCTGTCACCAGCCTGGGAGAAGGAATGTAGGCTAGTCCCTGATAATGCCGCCTTAGAGTAGACACCTGGGCTTCATTCAGAGGGATGTGTAACCTTGTTATGGGCAGGGAATGTGTATCTGCTAATCCTGTTGTATTACAGGCTTTGCACATAGTAAGCTCTCAAGAATTATGTTTTATTTACTGATGGATGAGGCAGTGATAGGTGTTTAGTAACTGAGTTACACTGAGGCCAGCTCCGCAAACCTGCATTAGAAGAATAGAAGATTAGGAGTCTTTTGGACCCAGCAGATGCTGACTGGGGCCCAGTGCTCCTAAATTGATTTTGGAGCTATTTCAGCTGGGATGTAGGGCTGAAACCTCCCAGTAACATGACAAAAGGATAGATGGATATTCTGGAGGACATTGTATTTCTCTATGTGTGTTCCTTTCTCTGCACACTTAAAAGAGAAAGGAATTCAGTAAAATAAAGGGAACAATGGGTGGAGGTGGTTGACATTCACATTCGTGGTGAAAAGCATCATTTTGAATGTTTAATTATAGGGATGAAAAATGTACAGATGAATCAAGTAGGAAAATGGCTCACTACTCTAATTTGGGGGATATTGAATCATTGCTGTTCAGGCTTACAAAATCTTTGACTTGCACAGTGCAATTTATTATAATTTTTAAGAAAAATGTTTGCGCAGAACCATTTTTAATAATGTGAAATTGGTGGTGGCATTATCTTTTAGTTTTCTAAGTTTAAATGTACCTATTTGCAATAATTCTTCAAATATACTGTATTTAAAGTTAGCAGAAAGACAGGCATTTAGCAATTGCCCACTACTGCATTTCAAAATTACCGACTAGAGGTTAATAACGTGAATTTCAACATTGGGGCTTACATTTTCAAGATATACTGCAGGCTGTGGAGCTCAAACAGGTCAGCATTAATTGTGCTGATTTGTGGAATGTTTTCTATTTGACACAACACTAAATTTCCCATGTTGTTATTTTAGTGTAGGTTTTGTTTGGCAGGGCTGCTGAATGTTAGCCATAATCACAGTTGAACTTAGAAGACCAAAAATGATCAAATCTGCCAAAAAATTTTGTGCAGAATAGTTAAGGTTCCAAGTCAGAGGTGATTATCATCCAACTAACAGAAATACCGTATACCTCTTAGGGGCTTTAGTTGTGTCTTTCTTCCACTCTTCCTTCAACCCATCAAGGATTGATTGTATATATCAGGTGTTTACTGTTTGCAGAGCACTGTACTAAGCACTTAGGAGAATACACTATGTGTACAAATGAGCTTACAGACTAGAAGGAAAGGCAGACAATAGAAATAAATTATGAATATATACATAAGTGCTATGGGGCCGAGGGAAAGGTAAATAAAGGGTGCACATCCGAGTAGTAAATCCACGCAGAAGGGTGTGGGAGAAGTGGAAATGAGGGCTTAGTGTGGTCAGTGTGATTGCTTGTCAGATATGAAAAGGGAGGGCATTCCAGGCCAGAGGGCAGGATGTGAGTGAAGCCCACTGTTGGGTAGGGACTGTCTCTATATGTTGCCAACTTGTACTTCCGAAGCGCTTAGTACAGTGCTCTGCACACAGTAAGCGCTCAATAAATACGATTGATTGATTGAAGGACTGGGTACAGGATGAGATTGAGGGACACTGACTAGGCTGGCATTACAGGAGTCAAGAGTGCATGCTGGGTGGTAGTAAGAAATCAGGGAGCTTAAGGTGAGAGGTTACAAGATGACTGAGTGCTTTAAAGCCTATGGTAAGGAACTTATGTTAGACTTGAGGTGGCTGGGCAACCACTGGAGCTTTTTCTGGGGAAGCGTGGACTGAATAGTTTTATAGAAAAATGACCTGTGCAGCAGTAGTGAAGTTTGGACTAGAGGGAGGAGAAACAGGAGTCAGGAAGGGCAGCAAGAACACTGATGCAATAATCAAGTCGAGGTAGAAGAATTTCTTGGATTAATGTGGTAGCAGTTTGGAGTGGTCATATTATAAAGGTTGAACGGACAGGATTTCATGACAGATTGAATGTGTATGTCCTGTTTTCCTTGCCTTGCACCCTTGGAGCTGGGCCAGGGGAGGGGTGGCAAGGATGGCATTCGTATCTGAGGATTCCACGGCTTCCTGTCTATGTTCCGTGATTCCAGAACGGCCTTAATAATAATGATAATAATAACAGTTGTGGTATTTTGTAACTGTTTACCATGTGCCAAGCTCCATGCTAAATGCCAAGGGTAGGTACAGTATTTGTAGATCAGAAAAGACCCTATCCCACCTGGAGGTCACAGTCCGAGAAGGAAGAAGTCCCACTTTTTCCAGATAAGGAAACTGAGACTCAGAGAAGTGAAGTGATTGACCAAAGCCATGCAATAGTCAAGAAGCAGTGACAAGTGTAGACTGTTGGGTCCCCTAACTCCTTGACATGGGTACTTTTCAAATAGGCCATGTTGCTCTTCATAGAAGAATGTATGAATTAGTAAGTAAAGGTATAAAACACGTGGAAGTAATTATGTAAGAACCATAAAACAAATTAAATAGGAAATCTGGCTAACTGAACGTTGTCATTCTAGAAAAAAGCTGTGACAAGTAGTAGCGTGGTTAAATCAATGTGAAACGATAGATCCCAAAGGTCAAGATTCTTAGCAAATTACAGTAGGAGCCACATTTTCAGTGCATGAGAGAATCATTCTGTTTACCATTTAGTCTCCATTTCATTAATGAAATGAATGTATCGGTACCATAGCCAAGAATCCTTCACTCCCCCTCCCTTTTGAAACTGAAATAATCAGTGAGAATATTTTTTAAGAAAGCCCCCAGAACTATACCCTTAAGACCACATGAATCAGAAATGGAATTGGACAAAATTATTCTACTTTCTTCAGAAAGTAGATTGCTGATTTTGGATTTCTTCAATAGTTTAAGCTGGCATTTAATATGGACTTCATCCATCAAACTCAGAGATTTATAAATTGCCTTGTCAATTCATTCATTCATCAGTTATGTTTATTGAGCACTTACTATGTGCAGAGCACTGTACTAAGTGCTTGGAAAGTACAATTCAGGAACAAATAGAGAAAATCCCTGCTCACAACGGGCTCACAGATATTCAAAGATATTAAGCTTTTCTCTGTGCTTACTGCTGTACTAAGTACTTGAGAGCGTACAAAACAATAGATTTGGTAAACATTTTCCTTGCCTACAATGAGCTTACGGTCTAGACTGTAAGCTCACTTTGGGCAGGGAATATGTTCATAATCTTATTGTACCATCCCAAGCGCTTATTACAGTGCTCTGCACTCAGTAAATGCTTAATAAATACGACTGACTGACTCTACAGAACTATAGAATGAGACTCCAGACCCTTTGCCAAAAATGTATATTTATAAAGGAGACTAGAATGGATTTTAAATTATGCAGTCCTTCCATACAGAGTAAAGTCTGCTTATATTCAGACTGATCAGCCGGCAAAAGCCGTTTTTTCTCTTCTTTCCTGCTTCCACAGCGCTTTTTCTTCCTCAGAAGCTGGTTTTGTTTTGGATTACTTTGTGACCTAGTCAGTTTCCAGTGCATCTGAACCAAAGAATATGGGTGTGGAGCTTCAGGATGCTTTCTCTTCTGTGTTTGGGAGAGTAGTCAAGAAGAGCCAAGTGAAGGGCATTGACCTAGAAATCGGAAGACCTGGGGTTCTAATCCCAGTTCCACCATTTGCCTGCTCTTTGACTTTGGCAAATCACTTAACATTTCTACACCTCAGTTTCCTCATCTGTAAGTCGGGATCAAATATCTATTTTCCCTTTCGGTTAGCCTGTGACCCCCATGTGAGGCAGGGATTATGTTTTATTGAATTGTATTGGCTCCAGCACGTCATACGGTACTTGGCATGTAGTTAGTTCTTAACAGATACCTCAGTTGTTGTTAGATTATTATTATTATGTATCATTTTTATTAGTCCCAGAGGGCTGTGCTGCCCTCCCACCTCCATATTAAATTATGGCTGTCCAGCTAGACAGCAGGGCAGCAGCATAAAAGAATAGTTGAGTGAAAATTCAAAGCTCTTTTGGTACCTTCCTTCAAGTGGATGTTAAAATGAATTTGTCAGGCACCTCATAGTGTCCCTCTTCCCTGACCTCTCATCTACAGTTATGTATCATTAATTTAGATCGCTGAGGTTTGACCTGAATGGCCCCTTGTGTCTTAACTGGTGGGGATGAGGAACAAAGATAAATTGGGATGATATTGTTTAAACCTGGCACAGAGGCAAATGGTACTTTTCTTGATGGGTATAAACTCACTCCTGTAAGCATGTGCATTGCTAAGGGTATGAGAGAAGCAGCATGGCTCAGTGGAAAGAGCACAGGCTTTGGAGTCAGAGGTCATGGGTTCAAATCCCGGCTCCGCCAATTGTCAGCTGTGCAACTTTGGGCAAGTCACTTAACTTCTCTAGGCCTTGGTTACCTCGTCTGGAAAATGGGGATTAAGACTGTGAGCTCCCCATGGGACAACCTGATTACCTTGTACCTTCCCCAGTGCTTAGAATGGTGCTTTGCACCTAGTAAGTGCTTAATAAATGTCATTATTATTATTATTATTATTATTATTATTATGAGGAAGGAAGATGGAGCAGAAGGACTAATTTTAATGCAGTGTTGAGGACTGAGCTGGGGAGAGTCTGTCCTAGCAATTTTTTTTTCCCCAGGGCTGAACAACCACACTCTTCAAATTTACATATTTTTTTTTCAAAAATAGTGACATCTCATTGGTAAAATCCTAATGGTTTGCATGATGAGTATGAGTGTCATATTCAAAAATGGCAAATAAACAAGTCAAGTGTTAAAGAAGGCACATAGAGCTAGTCTGTCCCATGACCACAGATTGCCTAAACCCCAAACAGCTATTTAACAACGCTAGTCATTGAGAATCTGAATGAGAATGTGGATGGCTCTGCACAAAACATTACCACTCCTGCAAAAGAAACAGGGAAAAGCACACCTTGCTGTTTCCAGGGTATCACCTTCCGTATATCACTAAATAAGTCTTTTCAAGTAGAAGTTCACAATTCTGGTGATTTGGCTGTGGGTGAGGCAGTAATATCCTGGGTATCTGAGAGAGTCATGTAGGTTTGAACTGCTCATGACAAGGATGGAAATCATTGATTGATTGATTGGAGACCATTAACTGTTTTTCCAAACGCTTCTCCCACAAAAACATATAGAAAGATAATGCTTTACAAGCAAGGTTAAAGGGGGTGTTTGTCACCCGGTTGTGTTGTCTGCCATAGTCAAGCCTCCACAAAACCCAAGGAAGACAGGTTGGTGCCTAGATGTGTCCTGAAATCTGAGCCCTGAGGATTGTGAAATTCTGCTCCTTGAGTCACCGCACCCTACTGATTTTGTTTTTACTTTGATGTTTGTCTGTGTTGCGTTAGCTAATTTGTCAATGCCGATTTGTCTGTCTCCAATCCTCTCTGCCCGTTAATACCCTTAGACTATGAGACCCCTCAAAAAACAGGATATAATTCTCTCCTGTCATTCTCATTAGAGAAGCATCGTGGCTCAGTGGAAAGAGCATGGGCTTGGGAATCAGAGGTCATGGGTTCAAATCCCGGCTCAGCGGCTTGTCAGCTTTGTGACTTTGGGCAAGTCACTTAACTTCTCTGGGCCTCAGTTACCTCATCTGTAAAATGGGGATTAAGACTGTGAGAGTCCCATGTGGGACAACCTGATCACCTTGTATCCTCCCCAGCGCTTAGAACAGTGTGTTGCACATAGTAAGCATTTAACAAATGCCATCATTATTATTATTCTCTCCCAGCACTTAGGACAGTGTTATGCACACAGTGTTTAATGAATACACTAAATATCACTACCAGGAAAAATGAAAACCATTAAAGATTGGACGCGGTCCCTATTCCACATAGGCCTCACATTCTAAGCAAGAGGAAGAACAATGATTTAATCCTGTTTTTACAGATGAGAAAACTGAGACACAGATCAGTTAAATGACTTGCCCATGGTCCTACAGCAAACAAGCCGTGGAAGCCAAATTTGAAACCAGGTTCTCTGACTCCTAGGTTCATGCTCTTTCCATTGAGCCACACTACATCTCATGTACAGAAAGGATAGTAGTGTCACCTTTAAAAGTGAAGATAAACTATGTATGCGTATTAATATTGTTATATATTTTTAAATGTAGATTCTTAGAATAAGATGCCATATACAAATACCAAAATGAAATTCAGCTAACCTATTATTTTCTACTTCTGAAGTAAATTTATCCTTATTCTAACATCTGCAAAGAGAAGTAAGTTACCAGTTTAAAACTAGGTATTTCAGTTGAATATTTTGGATAGCAGGACTGCTGTTTATGATTACGAAAATAAAGCAGAACTCAAGTACTATTTTTTCTTTAGCCTAAAGGAATGTCTGAACTACTAGAATAATCATGGTATTGGGCCGGCTTAGTTCATGCGGAAGCTGCCTTGTGAATTTAACAATGTTACAGAAAAATAGTTCCATTTTTTTAAAAAAAACCTCTTGTTAAGACTTCCATTCCTTTCCTATACACTAGGTCATGTCTGTGCTGGGTTTAACGTACAAATATTGTGGAATGGAAATATGTATAAAAAAACCTAAATTGTTATTTGATTTGAAATGTACATCTGATTTCACGTTAAACTAGAAAAATACTTTATTAACTTTTTTTAGAAATAAGACGACAAAGGTGGCCTAGAAAATGATAGGTTTTGCCTATCTTAGATCAACTGAAAGTTGATCAGTCAATAAATCAGTGGTATTTATTGAACAATGCCTGTGTGCAAAGTACTGCACTATAAAGTACATGGGAGAACACAATGCTACAGATTTGGTAGACATATTCCCTGCCCACAGGGAACTTACATTCTAGAGAATAACAATAAATTCTCACCTGTTGTTCACTTTCTGGCTACCCCTGGTAATTTTTAAGACTGGACGAGATTCCTAGAGCCGTGAAAGATGCTTCACTGATGGATAGCAAAATGTCATGGTAGTTACTACAGGCTGCTTCCTCAGTTTATTGAAAATGATATACAACAGCTCTTCAGTGTTCCATTGATCCATACATTGGTATATGCACTGCCTCTAAGCTTCCAACTAACTATACAAATATCCTAAATCCCAGCAGGTTTGCCATTTGCTTTGATTGCAACCACTGTATTATTTCTTCAGAAAACATTGTTAGGTCTCTTCTTCCACAGTATAATCTATTTTATATGAAGTAAGCGTTAGCTCAACATGAATTACAATATTACTACATCTTGAGGAGTACATATCAAGCAGAGGTTTTGCTTATCCTTATGGAAATGCTACTAAAAACTAAAGTTTCTTCCATTTATGCAATTCAGAGAATTTCATCATACTGTGAGGTCTTAAGTACTAAGGAATTTCGTGGAGTTCATTCATTCAATCGTATTTATTGATCACTTACTGTGTGCAGAGCACTGTACTAAGCGCGTGGGAAGTACAAGTTGGCAACATATAGAGACGGTCCCTACCCAACAGTGGGCTCACAGTCTCTTTCAAGAGTTTTCAAATTGCATTTTGCAATAGAAATGTTGTGATACACATGTATTTAGTTAACTAGCAGAAATGTTTTGAAGAATTGAAACCTATTTTAATTGAGGAAATAGGAAACTTCTACATGTGGTTAAAATGCAATTTTTCAAATATCTGTAGCTTTTGGTTACTAATTTACTGCATAGTATGTTTCAACATCAACCATAGAGTCATGATAAAATGGAAGACCCTTTTCAAAGATTTATAGAATGTCATCATTTTATCCAGTATTCATGATTATATGATAATCTGAGCTCTATTAATGCTAGGAGAATTGCCTGGAATAGAAATTTATATCACGAGAATTGTGAGTCAAGTGATTGATGATCTTTCATTTATTTGTTTTTGCTATTTAAAAAAAAATAATTTCAGAGAAAAGCCTACACTATTACTAGCTTTTAAAATGAAATTTTAAGAAGTTTGTTTTTAGCAGTTGCATTGTAATCATCAGCAACAGAGAGAATAACTGGTAGGAAAGTTGCAGAGGATGCTGTTCTATAAGACCTTTGGAAAATGACCTTCCACATTCACACAAGAAATATGAAGTACACACACAAAAACCTTGTAAAATGTAATCACTGTTCAATAAAATCTGAACCTTATAAAAATATCCAACAGTTCCAATCCCGTTATGTGACAGAGAATAGATCAGTTTGGGGTTGTTTCCCTAATAGGCAGATTCAATTACTTGAATTTTTTTATTATAATTATATTCAATGAAACCTCCCAGATTTGGACCCCAGTAAAGCAGTTGAGGCTCTAATGGCTGTTTGGAGAATGCAAATGAGATTGCAGGTGGTAGAAATGAGAATGAGGCAACGAGTAGTTGGTTGGAAAGGAGCAAAACATGAGAACTAGGATATAATGGATAAGATGACTGCTGGCAAGATCTTAGTCATAGTATTCCTAATCAGCTATTGAAGAATATTGTTGACTGCACATTACTGGAATTACAGTGTAGCTTTAAATCACAGTATGACACAGCCAACATGGCTTTGTAGTACTGCAAGAGCCAGAAAAATAAAAGAAATGCCCCTGAGTCATCTAGACAATTTTCATCAACCTTCTGACAGCATCTGTCGCTATCGGTAGACATGGGGTCTGATAACTGCTTAGTAAATTGACAATCCTGAGAAGTTTATTAAGAGTTTGAGGCTACTCGTTGAAGGCCTAATTGGTTGTACCAAAGCTGGACATCCATTCTCTGATTCATTCCCCACTATTCCAAGGATAAAACAGAGTCATACAAAAGGCCCAGTTAAATTCAATTTATTTCCCTCAACCATGTGGGAGGGATGCAACAAGGGATGGGGGCACTGACGCTGGAAGCTCCTTGTGGGCAGGGACCATATCTCCCAACTCTGTGGTTTTGTATTCTCCCAAGTAATAATAATGATGGTATTTATTAAGCGCTTACTATGTGCAAAGCACTGTTCTAAGCACTGGGGAGGTTACAAGGTGATCAGGGTGTCCCACGGGGGGCTCACAGTCTTAATCCCCATTTTACAGATGAGTTAACTGAGGCACAGAGAAGTTAAGTGACTTGCCCAAAGTCACACAGCTGACAATTGGCAGAGCCGGGATTTGAACCCATGACCTCTGACTCCCAAGCCCGTGCTCTTTCCACTGAGCCACACTGCTTCTCTACTCCAAACAACGCTCTACACACAGTTAGCACTCAAAATATATGATTGATTCCAACCTCCAGGTACATCTTCCAACTCATCAGGCTGCATCTATCCCTGAAAGTCATAGGGATGAATATTTAAAAGTTTCTATATGCATATGACTATACCCTGAAGGTAGATAACTGTGAACTTCTCTGCATAATTAGTCTAGGTGTATAGACTGATGGTATAACTGAAGAAAGTGAGGTAAATGTATCAACAGCACCAGGAAAACCTTATGTAAAGACAGGATCATCATTGGCAATAGAAACCAAATGTAGTCACTGAATCATTTCACTTAAGCAATGGAGTGTCCATATTCAATAATCTGTTGAATCTCTGAAACTGAATGAAGTAAGCCAGAAAATTTTTTGACAGATTGTCAGAAAGAGGGTCAACGTGGCATCAGTATTTAGCTCCATGATCATCAAAACTCCTTGGGCAGTTACATAATCAACGAATCAATTATATTTGAGTGCTTACTAAGAGCAGAGCACTTAATTGCATGGGAGATTACAATATAATAGAGTTGGTAGACATTATTCCCTGCCCACAAGGAGTTTACAGACTAGAAGAGGAGTTCATAGTCTTATAATCTAAAGTTACGTAGTTTACAGATTGACAAAGCAACAAAGTCCTCTGAAAAGGCCCTAATGACCCTTGGGAAATTAGGCAAACCAGCCCCTATATTCCCTGGATCATGAAGTTCTGCTTGTCCTTCCCTGAGATTTTCTTGCCACCTCTAGGTCTGTTTTTAAAGGGTGAAAGCACTCGCTTTAGCAGTGTCCCTGCCATCTAGCAGTAGTAAATAAATGTACCGTGTAAAGCAAGTGCAGTGTAGCTTTTAAATGTTATTT